>NC_045426.1:2612500-2912500 GCF_902635505.1 Sarcophilus harrisii | reverse complement strand
ATGATATGTAAATACTTATACGTGCCACTGTTGGCTCCCCCACCGAGGATGGGAGTTCTCCGGGGGCAGGAACCGTCCCTGCTTTTGGCTTCGGAGCCCCAACGCTCAGCCCAGAGCCTCCTACGCTGGAGCTTAACTGACGTGTGCTGACTGAGTGACCACTCCTGACACTTGGTGACTGTCAGAGTCTCTGCTGGTTCTGAAAGGCCCAGAACACAACCGGATAAATGCAAAAGGGCGGGGAGGGAGCTGCGGGTGCCCCTTCTGGCCAGAGAACCTGCAGGAGTGGGGGAAGTGCGGCAAGAGGGTCTGACTGAGGGTTCAATCGGAGCCAGGGGCCGGGGCCTGATCCCAGCAGAGGCCCCAGAGCCGCAGCAGGAACAGCTCCCCATTACCTTGTGGTCCCTCTGGGAAGGCTTGGGCAGAATTTCAGAGCAGGCTTACAGAGACACAGAGACAGAGAGACACCGAGACAGAGACAGAGAGACAGATACAGAGAGATAGAGATAGAGACAGAGACGGAGATAGAGACAGATAGAAACAGAGACAGAGACAGAGAGAGACACAGAGACAGAGGAGAGAGAGAGAAAGACACAGACACACAGAAGAGACAGAGACAGAGAGACAGAGACAGAGACACAGAGAGATAAGGAAAGAAATACGCAGACACGCAGACAGACACACAGACAGACACCCATGCCCAGAGGGGGCTGACCCAATCCAAGGGCCAACACTTGTTTGTCCGGTGCCTCCATCCACAAGGTGCCTGGTCCGCAGCCTGACTCCGAGGGCTTCCATTCTAACCTGGTCTCTATCCCCGCCCCCCCCAGCCTCCGCTGGACTGGCCTCCCCATTTTCCTGACCCCTGTCGCCCCCCCCCCCCCGTGACGGACTCTGACCCTGCACTCCCGTGTCCCAGGAGGCTTCGCTGCCCCAGAAATTACATCCACGTCCAGCTCTTCTGCACGTTCGTCCTCAAAGCTGTGGCCGTTTTCCTCAAGGACGCCATTGTCCTCCGAGAGGAGCCCGAGGTTGACCACTGCACCTTCTCCACGGTGAGGGCCCTGGCCCGGGGGGGGCACAGGAAAACCAGGAGGAAGGGGAGGACAGGCCAGAGCCGCCGCCTGTGGGGGAAAGACCGTAACCTGTTGGGAAGCCAGAGGCCAGCAGTGAACGGCCCCAGCTGGGGGAGGGGCGGAGCCCAGGGGACAGGTCAGCGCAGCGAGGGGGGCCCACACGGGATGGGGGGAGGGGCAGGCGCTGCTGCTCTCAGGGCTCCGGGGTCCTTAGGGGGGCTTGGAGATTGCCCCCATTTTACAGGGAGGAAAACTTGAGAAGAACCGGCTGCTCCAAAGTAGCCGGGGGTGGGACGGAAAGTGGGACTGGGCGCACTGCTTGGGCTGCTGACAGAGGAGCCTTGAAGGGCAGATAGAATAGCAGCGGAAGCAAGGGCTGCTCTGCTCCGGACAACAGCGGGGCAAGCTGAGCAGAACTGCCCCAGCCCGGGGCGGAGCCAGAGCCGCCAGCAGGGGGCAGAGCTGTCCCTGCTGACAAGTCCTGATGGAGCCCAGGGACGCCCCCCTGTGGGTCTGGGCTGCACAGCCTCCTGCCGGCCCACCGCCTCCAGGGAGCCCCCCACTGAGCTCCTCACCGAGTCCGGGCTCTCTCTGGGCTTCCTGGAGGCGCCGGCTCCCTGCCCGCCTGCTGCCCGTGGCCTCCGAGCCTCCTTCCGGCCAGTCTGGCCTCCAGCACCCCCACTCTGTGCCGGGCTGAGCGCCACGGGCACCTGGACACTCGGGCCGGGCCCTGCCTCCGGCAGTTAGGGATGGAGCCCCTCCCCACCCCGGCTCTGAGCTCCCCTCCCCCTGTCCTTGCCCCCAGACCGGCTGCAAGCTCTCCGTGGCCTTCTCCTACTACGCCACCATGACCAACTTCACGTGGCTCCTGGTGGAGGCCATCTACCTGACGTGTCTGCTGGCCACGGCCTTCCCCAACGGACCGAGGCACTTCTGGTGGCTGGTTCTCGGGGGCTGGGGTGAGTCTTACGGGGAAAGCCCGGGCGGGCTTTAGGGAACAGTCTACTTCTGGAGTCAGAGGTCAGCCCGTGGCCAGAGGTCAGCCCGTGGCCAGAGGTCAGGGGTCAGTCTGTGGCCATACCTGGGATAAGGGGTCAGTCTGTGGCTGAGGATCGGGGCTCTCTGTGCCCAGGGTCAGGGGTCAGTCTGGGCCATGATGGAGGAAGAGGGGAAGGGATGAGGACATCCCAGCCTGGAGTTGGGCCCCTGCCAGCCCCAGACCGGAGTAGCTTCGGCTGACAGCTGGGGTCTGGCGGCAGCTCCAGGGCCCAGCTCTGCTTGTCTCCTCCCCAGGCTTTCCCACCGTTTTGATCCTGGTCTGGATCTTCTTCAAGTTGACTTTTGAAGACAGAGTGTGAGTCCTCCCCCCCATAGCCATCCCCCCCACCTGCTGCCACACTGTGCACCCCCCCACTGCCTGCTGCCACACTGTGTGCCCCCCACCTGCTGCCACACTGTGTGCCCCCCACCTGCTGCCACACTGTGCGCCCTTAGCTGCCTTGGCCAGGGCAGAACCCGGCCCATGCCTCAGCACCCTTTGGCGGTCACACACACATTCACTGCGCCTCATGCTCTCACACTCACGTGTCCACAGGCACTCATGGCACTCACACAGCACAAACACGCACATTCGCACAGACCCCCATGAATTCACAGCACGGCCGCACCCCCACGGGGACACCCCCACACACTCCGTGCCTTTGCGAGGGAGGCCGGGCGGGGGGGGCACTGCGGGCTCCCGGCTGGGCCACACCCCGTTCTATCCTTGCAGGTGCTGGGACATGAACGAGGGCTCCCCCTACTGGTGGATCATCAAGGGGCCCATCGTCCTCTCAGTTGGGGTGAGGCGGGCGGGGTGGGGGGGGCAGGGCAGAGCGGAAGGGCAGGAGAGGGGAAGGCCCTCGGGCCGGGGCAGCCTCAGAGGGCGGGGCTGGAGAGGCCGGGTCCCAGGCTGGCGGGGAGGCGCCGGGTCCCACGGTCCCCGCTGCAGGGCCACCTCCCCCCCGCCATCCCCCCCCCGTGTCTGACCGCAGATCGCCTTCGGCCTCTTCCTCAACATCGTGCGCATCCTGCTCCGGAAGCTGGACCCGGGCCAGGGTGGTCTCCCCATCCGCACGCAGTACCGGTGGGGCCCGCCAGGGGGTGCTGCACTGGGGAAGGGGGCCGCCAGGGGGCGCTCCCGGGGAGGCTGGGGCAGGGAGCGGGATTTGAACTCAGCCCGCGGGAGGGGGAGGAGGACTGACTCTGGGGCAGGGGCGGTGGGGACTCCTCCCCCGGGGGGCCGGGGCCCAGCATCCGTGGCTGCAGCCCCTCGCCAGAGGCTGAGAGGCCTCCCCCACCCAAGAGGGGGCCGGAGCCGGCCCCCGCGAGGCGCCCCGCCCCCCCCCCCTGCCCCCGGGCCCCCCCTCCCCCCCGCGGCGCCTAGCCCCTTTCCCCCGTCCCCTTTGGCCCCCTTCTTCCAATTCCCCGGCTTTCCCACCGCCCCCGCCCTCCGAAGCTGGGCCGCCCCCCATGAACCCCGCGGGGGGCCCCCGCCGCGCTGGGGAAGGGGGGCAGGGGCGGCCCGGGGGAGGCGCCAACCCCGGGGCCCGCAGGAGGGGGGCTGACTCTGGGGGCGGGGCGGGGGGGGGACCCCCCGGGGGGGGGAGATCTGGGGCGGGGGTTTCCTGGGCCGGGGAAAGGGGGCCCTGGGCCGACCGAGGGGCCCCCCTCCGCCCGGGGGCTCTTCCCCCCACCCCCTTTCAAGGGGGGCCCTTTTTTGGGGGGCCCAACTCCCTTTAAAATTGGGGGGCCCGGGTTTCCCGCCGGGAGCTTTGGGGGTTTTGGGCGCGGGGGGGTGAGGGGCGGGGCGGGCCCCCGGGCAGGGGCCCCTCCCCGGGGGGAAGGGGGGTTTGAGGTCCCGGGGCAGGAGGGCAGGAAAGGGAGGGGTTTGGGAGGGGGGGGGGGGGAGGCGGGGGGAGGGGGGGGGGGGGAGAGGGGGAGGGGAAGGGGGAAAGGGGGAAAGGAGGGGGGGGGGGGGGGGGGGGAGGGGGGGGGGGGGGGGGGGGGGGGGGGAGGGGGGGGAAGGGGAGGGAGGGGGGAGGGGGGGGGGAGGGGGGGGAGGAAAGGGAGGGAAAAAAAAGGGAAAGGGGGGAGGGGGGGGAGGGGGAGGAGGGGGGGGGGGGGGGGTGGAAGGAAGGCAGAGGGCCCGGAGGACCCTGAAAGAAGGCCTGTCCAGGGCACCTGCCAGTCCCTGCCCCGGCCCCGGGGGGAGCCTGGGGGGGCCCGAGTCGCCGAGGGAGCCGCTGGGAGAAGACACAAGCCGAGGGGCGTGGGGGAGCCGGCAGTCTGAGGGAATTGGGGCCTGGGGCCCCAGGGAACTGTTGTTCCCTCTGGCCCCCCAGGTCCGAGCGGAGCTGAGCAGGTGGTGGCGCAGGCAGGACCACGGCCCGGGGCCTGGGCAGGCACCCCCGGGCTAGGCCCCGCCCGCCCAAGCCCTTCCAGGGTCCTTCCTGCTGCCCCCGACCTTGACCTTTCCTCCGTCCCCTCCGCCCCAGTGCTGTGCTCAGACTATCAAGTGGAGAGCCCGGAGGAGGAGGGAGGGCTGGGCATGGGGAGGACGGCTCTCTCCCAACCCCCGGGAGAGCCAGGAGTCAGTGCTCTTTCCTTCTCTCAGGCCCCCCTCTCCAGGAAGCCCGCCTGGCTCTCCCCTCCTCCCGTCTCCAGGCCCTGGTCACCCTGCGCCTTGTTCAGCAGCTGGGGGGGGGGGGGCTCCAGTGTATGCTGGGAGGAGGCCCAGGGCCCGGAGCCTTGGAGCAGGGGCTTCGGGGGGGCCCCCCCGCCCCCCCCAAACGGTGGGGTCCAGGCATCACCACGAGCATCCCTGTATACTCCCCTCCCGCCTCCCCCGCCTCCCCCTCCCTTGGTGTCTGTCCTGGAGCTCTGCCCAAAGGCCGGCAAACTGTGCCCCTGTGGCCCGGGGGGGGGGGGTCTCCGCAGGGCCCAGATCCCAGAGAGATCCTAGAGGGGGGAAAGGGACCCGCAGGTGCGAGATGTTTGTGGCGGCCCTTGCGTGGTGGCGGGAGGCCATCAACCCGGGAATGGCCGCATGAGTCACGGGATATGGATGCTGTGGGACATCATTGTTCTATAAGAAATGAGCCGCAGGAGCGTTTCAGAGCGGCCGGAGAGACCGGCAGGACCTGAGGCTGAGGGAAGTGAGCGGGACCAGGAGGTCCTTGTCCATGGCAACAACAAGACTGTACAATGACCACTTCTGAAGGACGTGGCTCTCGTCAACAATGACGTGATCCAGGCCGTTCCTATGGCCTTGTGACGGAGAGCCATCGGCTCCCAGAGAGGACCGTGGGAACTGAGTGTGGGTCACAGCACAGCATGCTCACCTTTTCCTTGTTTGCTTCTTGTTTTCTTTCTCATACTTCCCTTTTTTGATCTGATTTTTCTTGTGCCACATGATCATTGTGGAATTACGTGCAGAAGAACTGCACGTGTTTAACCTATACTGGATCACTTGCCATTTAGGGGAGGGGACGAAGGGGAAAGAAAGGGAGAAAAAATTGGAGCACAAGGTTTTGCAAGGTAAATGCTGAAAACTGTTTTTGCATGTGTGCTGGAAATAAAGATTACTTTAAAGAATTAGATTGGCTCTCAGTAGATCCCTGATTGCTTGGGCCCACCTATTTGGGCTCCCTCATCCTGCCAGGGTCTCATCCTCCCACGGCTCCTCCTTTGGGATGGATCAGCTGCGCTGGCCACACCGGTCAAGGCCTTGGATTGTTCCCTAAGCAGGACCAGCTGGAAGGGTGCCCCCCTGGCTCCGTGGCCACCCCCACAGGCCTGGGGTCCTCCCTTGCCCAGCTTCCGGGTCCTCACTGGGAAGACGCCGCAGTCCCTGGGTTCTGCCATATCCTGAGTTAGTGACAACGCCGACTCGGCAGAGAGCGGCTCCTCCCACGGCACCCACTGGGCGTTATGGCAGCCAATAGAAGGGGCCGTTTGAGGACGGCTCTGGGTCATGGGGAGCCCATTTCTCCCTCGGTCAGTGTGGTCTCCGTCTCCCTACTCCCGGGGAACCCTTCCGGAGGTGACGCTTCCCGAGTCCAGGTGCATACTCCCTCCACTGCCCGCGGGCTTGGGACACGGCAGGCACTTAACAGCCGGCCAGATGCCCGGTGGGGAGAACGCTCATCTTCCCGAGTTCACATCTGGCCCCCGATGGCCGCCGTGGGCCAGTCCCGCACTCCGCTCTCCTCAGGAAAGAGATCATCTCCACAGCCGGGGGTGAAACTTCTCAGCTTTCGTAAGGAATCCAAGGCAAAGGTTGCCCGTGAGGAGAGTGGAACAGTCCTGGGACAAGCCTCGGGGGGCTCCTTACAGGAAAGGCTGAACTGCCCTAAACCCCGGGACCAACGAGAGCCTCCGATCATTGACCCAGCCGTCCCGGGAGGGTGCTGTTATCTCCTGGACATCCGGGAAGTCGGGAACCAGTGGCTACACGTTCTTCTCCAGCTGGGAAACGAGGACTACTCCCCCAGCCCCAAACCGCAGAGGCGGGTTTCTGCTGCCAGAACGGTTACAAACACAGTCAGATTTCTGGAAAATGGCCCGAGCAGCCTGGAGGCAAGCCCCGGGTCCCGAGAGTCCCTCAGTGCGGTTAAATAGCCGGCATTTCTGGGGCCCCTCAAAGTGGCAAACGCTCTCCTGTCATCACCTCCTTTGGGCCAAGAAGCGGGTCTGGGAGGTCTCGGGCTCCAGAGGCCAAGTGGACCCTCCTGTGGGGGGCAGGGCAGGGAGGGGGAGCCAGCAGGGGCAGGCAGGCCCGCAGTCACTGCCCCAGCCTAATGGGAGCGGGAGAGAACCCACACGGACACGGTCTCAGAGTAAGCCTGAGGGCAACCAGGCATCCCAAGAGCACCCAAGCCGCCAGCCCCGAATCACAAGCCCCGCTAGAGGGAAGTGACCCATCTGGGACCTTTCCGAGAAGACCATGGGGCAAAGCCCGGAGAAAACGACGGGCAGTCAGATGCACAAATGCAGCAAATGGACCTAATTCTAAAGCAAAGTGGGGAAAACGGCTCAGTGAGGAAGGGGCAGGACGGTCCCAGAGTCCTCGCTCTCCTGCGTAATGCGGCGCACACACAGAACAGATGGAGAAACCGAGGCTCCAAGTGGTTGTCCAAGGGCCCACAGGCAGCAAGTGTCTGATCGCCCTGACTCTATTCTCCCTCAAGGAGGGGAGTCTGGCCCCCACACTCAAAAACTCCCTGACTCTCCACAAGAGGCCCCAGCAGGCAGATGGAACATTCCCCTCACTCCGGGCACAAACAGAACATTCAGCCCCCCTGCTCCACCCCCCACCCCCCCACCGTCAGGAAGGGATAGAGCTGCTCGGGAGGGGCAGGAGCTCAGCAAGACCAGGTCTGGGGCTCAGGGGCCGAGTGCAGAACGCTGCCTGGAGCCACAGGCATCGTGGGGGTGGTGAGAAAGGAGGGCTTAGAGCACTCCCAGAAGCCCCCTGGTGACTGAACCAGAGAGAGAGCATCAATCCTTAGCAACCTGCTGCTCCCTTTGAAATCTTCATCAAAGAGACTCAGGAGTCAGATAAAACCTCCGGCATTATTGCCTTCACTCAATTATTCAGTGATCCAGCCTTGCCTGAGCCCAGAAGGGAACAGAAAGGAATGGGGCCGCTGCGAGGGACCTCCGGGAAACCCCAGACGGGCCGCCTGGGAGCTGTGCTCAGGGAGCGGGACATTCTAGGACCCATTGTTATTATTATTATTTTTGACATAGTAACTTTTATTTTTATTTTTCTCTTGTTTTATTATAGCTTTTTATTTACAAGTTCTATGCATGGGCAATTTTTCAGCATTGACAACTGACAACCTTTTGTTCCCACTTTTCCCCTCCTTCCCCCCACCCCTCCCCTAGATGGCAGGTGGACCAATACATGTTTAATATGTTAAAGTATGAATTAAATGCAATATAAGTATACATGTAGGACCAATTATTAAAGAAGGCCAGGGAACATCTAGCAAAGGAAGTGATGATCCAAGGGCCAGCTTTCCCCCTCAAGATCTAGTCACAACTCAATGAACTTCATCTTTGTTTCTTCTTCTTCTTTTCTTCTAATTCTTCTTCTTTTTTTCTTCTTCTTCTTCCTTTTTCTTCTTTCTTCTCCTTTCTTCTTCTTTCTTCTACCCCTCCCCTCTTTGTCTCTGTCTCTCTGTCTCTGTCTCTCTCTGTCTCTCTGTCTCTCTGTCGGTCTCTCTCTCTCTCTGTCTCTCCCCCAACCTGGTTACCTGTCTGCCAATCTATCTTTCTGCTTATCTATGCTTGTTTATCTCTTTCTACCGGTTCCTGTTTCTGGGTGTGTCTGTCTGCCTGCCTGTCTGTCTGTCTGAAAAAGATCTGAGGGGTTCAGTAGTAGAAGTTCCATATGAGAGGTGTTCTCTACATATTGCTTCTCCCCATCACAAATGAAGTCCTAGAAAAAGCCGTCGGCTTTCCCGTTCTTCATCAGCTTTATCCCTCGGCTGAGATGGCTATGGACCTTCCACCTGCCAATATGATGGGCTTTCCTCAGTCTTCATCTTTTTCATCTGCTATTGACCCTTTGGACGACTGTCTCTTCCTCAGACACTGTGTATTTTAAGAACATTATCTGACCCCAACTTCTAAGACTCCTTTGTTATTCAGTCATTTTTTCAGCCACGTCCGCCTCTTCATGAGCCCATCTGGGATTTTCTTGGCAAAATGATGACATGGTTTGCCATGCCCTTCCCCAGATTATTTTAGAGATGAGGGAACTGAGGCAAACAAAGTGAAGTGACATGTTCAGGGTCCCATAGCTAGTGGCTGAGGCTAGATTTGAACTCGGGCCTTCCCGATGCCAGTCCAGCACTCTAGGATCACTAGCTGACAGTCTCCTTTACTGAACCATCACACATATTTTACTACTTAAATGCAGGTGTAACGTGAGGCTCTGCCCTGGGTTTCTTTTCCTGTCCTCTCTTCCCCTCTCCTTCCTTTCCTCTCTGTGTCTCTCTGTTTCTGTCCTTCTTCCTCTGCATCTTTCTATCTTTGTGATGTCATCTTTTATGGACTTAATCGTGGTCTCTATGGAGACAACTCACATATTTATAAAGCTACCCCTCGTCTTTCCCCTGAGCTCAGTGCATGTTTCACAGACAGATGATATCTCCCTAACATGACTCATTATCTTTCTTTTTAAAAGACTATTCTTTTTATTATATTGGCATTTTCCAATCAGGAACAATGAATATCTCTTTAATTATTTAGGTCCGTCTCTACTTCTCTTTCTGCAAAGAACATTTTGAAATTTTTAATAAGTTTTCATTGATGTCATTTGTTTTTCTCATCACCATAATTTCCCCCAGTATCCTCATTTCCCCTCAGCCATTCCCTATGACAAATACAATTTTAAAGACAAAAGATGAAAATGAAATAGAGAATAAGGGTAACTGATCAATATACTGGAAAAGTCTAAAAATATGTGCCAGGGGGGATCTTCTCATAGTTCTTTTGAGCTCTACTCATCCTTTGTCATTTTGTAACATTTATTTTTTTATTACTATTTTGTGAAAAGTTTTTCTATTTACATCATTGTGGTCACTGTATACAATGTTTTCTTGACTCTGCTCACTTCTCTCTGCACCAATTAATGTAGATCTTTATTTTTCTTGTTATTCACCATATTCATCATTTCTTTACAACACAGAAATCTTCCATTACCTCTATGTGGCATAATTTGTTTAGCCATTTCCCAGTTGATGGGCCTCTACTTTGTTTCCAACTCTTTTGCTAGCACAAAAAATGTTGTCAATGTTTGTTGTATGTGGGACTTGCTTCTTCTCAGTGTCCTCTTTGAGATATAAGCCCAGCAAAGAAATCTCTGGTTCAAAGAGAATGAACTTTTAGTCACTTTATTTGCCTAATTCAAGTTGCCTTCCAGAATGGTTGCATTGATTCCCAGCTCCACCAATAAGGTGTTAGGGTCTATCTTCCCACAGCCCCTCGCACGTTGACTCTTCCTATCTTTTTTCATCTTTGACAATTTGCGGCTCTGCAATAAAACCCAAAAGTTGTTGTGACTTTCATTTCTCTTATTTGGAGTGATTTGGAGCACTTTTCATATGGTTGTTAATAGTTTGGTATCATGTATCAAACATAAAATTATATTATAAAGTGATAGTCATCAAAACCATTTGGTAATGGCCAAGAAATAGAGTGGTGGGGTGGATCAGTGGAATAGATTACATACACACAACACAATAAGCAAAGCCTATAGCAATATACTATTTGATAAACCCCCAAACTGCAGCTTCTGGGATAAGAACTCACTATCTGACAAAAATTGCTGGGAAAACTGGAAAATAATGTCAGAAACTCAGCATAGAACTACATCTGACACCCCAAACCAAAATAAGGTCAAAATGGGTACACGATTTGGGCATAAAGGATGATATCATCAACACATTAGGAGAACAGGGGATAATTTACCTATCAGATCTTTGGAGAAGGGAGGAATTTGTGACCAAAGAAGAACTACAGAACATGATGAAAGGCAAAATGGACAACTTTGATTACCTTAAATTAAAAAGTTTTTGCACAAACAAAACCAAGAGAAACAAGATTAAAAGGAAAAAGCAAAGCTGGGAAAAAAATCTTTACATCCAATGTTTCTGATAAAGGTCTTATTTATAAAATATAGATGAAATATATAAAATATATATAAGTCAAATTTATAAGAATATAAATCATTCCCCAATTGATAAATGGTCAAAAGATATGAACAGACAATTTTCAGATGATGAAATTAAAGTCGTTTATGGTTATATGAAAAAAAATGCTCCAAATCAATATTGATTAGAGAAATGCAAATTTTAATTTTCATTAAAACAACTCTGAGGTACCACCTGACACCTCTCAGATTGCCTAAGATGTTAGGGAAAGATAATGATAAATGTTGGAGAGAATGTGGGAAAACTTGGACACTAATGCATTGTTGGTGGAGTTGTGAAATGATCCAACCTTTCTGAAGAGCAAATTGGAACTATGCCCAAAGGGCTATCAAACTATGCCTACCCTTTGACCCAGCTGTGCCATTACTGGGTCTGTTCCCAAAGAAATCATAAAGGAGGGGTGAAAATAAAAAGCTTTAATTTAAAAATATATCTCCTACCCCAGCTGTGAGAGGTAGATGATCTATTTCTTTTCAATTTTTATGTGATCTTTAATATTAAGGCTCCATATTCATTTAAAATGTATTGTGGAATAAGCTATAAGGTGTTACTCTAAATCTAATTTCTACCAGACTGCTTTCCAATTTTTCCAAGCAGTGTTTATTGAGGAAGGTGTTATTTTCCTAACAAATTTATGTTTTCCACTTTATTGAACTCTGCATCATTAAATCGCACTGTTTCTCTATCATTTTGTCGGGTTTCTATTTTTTAGCCAATACCAGATGGTTTTGCTGACTGCTGCTTGAGAATGTAGTTTGGGGTCTGAAAGAGCAATTTTCCTTCTGTCCTACCTCTTTATCTTTTATTTTTTCCAGAAGAATGATGATACTTGTTATTGGTATAGAATTAAAATTGCAAATTAACTTTGGTAGCATTGTTGTTTTATTACATTATATGGCTTAACCATGAGGACTGAATATTCCTATAGCTAGTTAAGCTTTTTTTTTTTTAATTTAAGGAGAACTTTGATATTGAATTTGTGCAGATATATAGTGTGCTTTGTCACCAAAAACACTTCTTGGGATCCTACCATCCCTTCAAATTGCACTGCTGCATCTCTCTTTTCTCTGAAAAAAATAACAGTTCATAATTGTAGCCTCCACTTTTCCATCTGGCATTTATTTTTGCCAGCTAAGTGTCACCACAGTGCAGAGTATTGGAGTCAGGAAAATTCACTTTCCTGAGTTCATATCTGGCCTTAGGCACTTACTGTGTGAGCCTGGGAAAGTAACCTTGTTTATCTCAGTTTCTTCATCTGTAAGATGAGGTGGAGAAGAAGATGACAAAAACTGCGGTATCTCTGCCAAGAAAACCCCAAATGGGATCGCTAACGGCCAGACAGAATTGAAATGACAATAACAACATTCATTTTCAATCTTTCCCAGTCTGGTTTCTAACCTCAACATTCAACTGAGTCTGTCTCCAAGGTTACTAATGATTTCTTAATTGCTCAGTCCCATAGGCTGTTCTTCTCAGGCTCATCCTTCTTTATCAAGTGTTTGATGCGCCGACTCCCACCTCGTCCTAGATGCTCTCTCTGCTCTGTGTTTTCCAGTAATTGTTCTCTCTTGATTATTCTGATAGCTATTTGCTCCTTCTTGGGCTTTTTTCTTTTTCTTTTCTTTTTTTTTATTAATTTTTAAAGCTTTTCTTCAAAACATATGCATGGATAATTTTTCAACATTGACCCTTGCATAGCCTTGTGTTTCAGATTTTCCCCTTCTTCCCCCCACCCCTCCCCTAGGTGGCAAGTAATCCAATATTTGTCAGACATGTTCAAATATATGTTAAATCCAATATGTGTGAACATGTTTATACAGTTCTCTTGTTGTGCAAAAATCAGATCAAAAAGAAAAGAAAATGAGTAAGAAAACAAAATGCAAGCGAACAACAACAAATAGAATGAGAATGCTACGTTGGGATCCACATTCAGTTCTCTCTCTGGGTGTAGATGGTTCTCTTTATCACAACATCATTGGAACTGGCATCAATCATCTCATTGCTGGAAAGAGTCACGTCCATCAGAACTGATCGTCGTATAATATTGATATTGGCATGAAGAATGATCTCCTGGCTCTGCTCATTTCCCTTAGCGTTAGTTCACATAAGTCTCTCCAGGCCTCTCTGAAATCCTCCTGCTGGTCATCTCTTACAGAATAATAATATTCCATAACATTCATATACTACAATTTATTCAGTCATTCTCCAGTTAATGGGCTTCCACTCAGTTTCCAGTTTCTTGCCATTACAAAAAGGGCTGCCACAAACGTCTGTGCACATGTGGGCCCCTTTCTTTTCTTTAAGATCTCTTTGGGATATAAGCCCAGTAGAAATACTGCTAGATCAAAGGGTATGCACAGTTTGATGGCCCTTTGGGCATAGTTCCAAATTGCTCTGTAGAATGGTTGGATCCATTTACAACTCCACCAACAATGTATCAGTGTCCCAGTTTTCCCACATTCTCCCCCTCCCCCCATTAGTCATCTTTTCCTGTCATCTTAGCCACTCTGAGAGGTGTGTAGACTTACCATGTCTAAAACAGAACTCACTGTCTTTTCTCCCAATCCCACTCCCCTTCTTAATATCTCTGCTCTGATAGAGGCAAGATCATCCTTCCAGGTACTCTGGGGTGAGAAATGGATGGGAATTTATTTGGCTTCCACAGAGTTATGAAAATTAAGTTGGACAAGTGAGACTTCCTACAAGGATATCAAAGAATAATTAGGGGTGGTGGAAGTTCTAAATTTGAGCAGGTGTCCTCCAAATTTTGCCTCCATAAGAATGTAAACTCCTTGGGCACAAAGACTGAATCAAAAGTAGCAATGGGGGTTCTGGGCCTCTCAGCCCACTGAAGATAAGGGGATTAGACAACTGGTCAGAAGGAGATTATAGGGGTCCCTTTGCTGGTGCTGACAGCAGGAATCTGGTTTGCAGTCCTGGGTGGCAGTTCTAGGGTGAGGATGAGCACTGGCACATCCGAGCTTGGGGCTACAGGGAAGCTGGAATCCTGGCTACAATTCCAGGGCAGAAAGTGAGTGAGTGATCGCTCATAGGCCAGAAAAGTAGTAAACACACTTCTCCTTAGATCATACTACTCTGCAAGAGTCAAAACCCAACAAGTCTCTAGAAACTTAAAGTTCCACCAAAAAATCCTAAAGCTTTGGGCAATGCCGTTTCTAGCCTAAGAGTAGAGTCCAATATTAATATGAAGTTAAAAGTCTAGCAGACAAAATATAATCCGACTATAGAAAGATACTATGATGACAAGGAAGACCAAAATACAAACTCGGAAGACAATAAAGCCATAGCTGTCCCCTGAGGTGCCTCCCCCAAGAAAAACGTGAATTTGTTTCAGACTCAAAAAGAATTCCTGGAAGAGCTCAAAAATTATTTTAAAAATCAATTAAAAGAAGTAGAGGAAAACTTGGGAAGAGAAACAAGAGTAATGCAAGAAAATAATTTTTTTAAAAAATAGTCCATAGCTTGGTGAAGGAGGCACAAAAAATCCTGCAGAAGACAACACCCTAAAAATGAGGCTCAATGAAAATCTAAAGAAAAGAACTCTTTAAAAAGCAGAATTTGGGGTAGCTAGATGGGGCAATAAATAGAGCATCAGTCTTGGAATTGGGAGAACCTGAATGCAGCTTCAGCCACTTGAAACTTTTCTAGGCAAGTCATTTCACCCCAGTTGTTAGAAAAAGAGAGAAAGAAACAGAGAGGGAGACAGAGACAGACAGACACACACACCCACAGAAAGAGAGAGAGAGAGAGAGAGAGAAACAGAGAGACAGAGACTAGAGAGAGACAGAGAGAGAGAGACAAGCGACAGAATTGGCTAAATGGAAAAAGAGGAATAAAAATTCACTGAAGTAAAGAAATGCTAAAAAAATTATAATTGGGCAAGTAGAACCTAATGACTTCATGAGATATCAAGAAATAAGAACAAAATCAAAAGAATGGAAAAAATAGGAAAAAATGAAATTTTTTTTTTGAAAAACAACTGACCTGGAAAATAGATCCAAGAAAGGTAATTTAAGAATTATTGAACTATCAAAGACATGATCAATAAAGAGTCTAACATCATCTTTTAAGGAATTAAGGAAAACTTCCCGAATATTCCCAAACCAAAAGGAACAATAGAAATGCAAAGGCCCTACTGATCAACTCCTCAAAGAGATCCCTAAATGAAAACTCCCATGAATATTATAGCCAAATTCCAGCATTCTACGGCAAGGAGAAAATACTGCAAGCAGCTAGAAAGAACCAATGCAAATATTGTGGAGCCATGGTCAGGACAACATAAGATTTAGCAGCTTCTACATTAAAAGATTGGAGGACTTGGAATGTGATATTCCAAAAGGCAAAGGAACCAGGAAGACATCCAAGAATCCCCTACTCAGCATAACAGAATATAATCCATTAAGGGGCAAAATGGGTATTCATTGAACTGGAGGATTTTCCAGCATTCCTAATGAAAAAAACCAGAGTTGAAAAGAAAATTTGACTTTCAAATACAAAACTCAAGAGAAGCATAAAAAAGCAAGCGGGAAAGAGTAAACATGAGAGATTCAATAAGAGTAAACTGTTTACATTTGGACAAAGGAAAATAATATTGTAACTCCTAAACTCTTTCTCATTATTAGGGTAGTTAAAAGGAGTATACATTTGACAGAGGAAGTGGGAATGAGTTGATTATCTAAACTCAAAATTAAAGGGTGAAAAAAAATGTAAGAATAGAAAAGGGAGAGTTAGAATGGAATAAATTATCTGATGTAAGAGAGGTATAAAAGAGTTTTTTTAGTGGAGGTAAAGATGGGAGCGTATGGAGGGGCAATGAGTGAATCTCACTCTCATTGGAATTGGCTCAGAGGAGAAATAACATCCATACTTGGTTGGATCTAGAAATCTGTCTTATCCTACAGAGTTGTAGGAGGGAAAAGGGATAAAAGGAGGGAGGAGCTGATAGGAGAGAAGGCTAATTGGGGTAGCTAAAAGTCAAAAGCAAAGCATTTTTGAGAATGCACAGATTGAAAGGAGAGAGAGATGGACAGACAGAAAGATAAAGAGGAAGAAAAGAGGATAGAAAGAAATGCATAGTTAGTAATCATAAAAGAAAAAAATTCACAGCAAGTTTCTCTGATAAAGACCTCATTTCTCAAACATATAGAGAAGAGCCAAATTTGTAAAAATAAATGCCATTCTTCAATTGATCAGTGATGAAATGTGAACAGGCAGTTTTCAAACAAACTAATCAAATCTATAATCATCTAAAAATGTTCTAAGTCACTATTGATTAGAGAAATGCAAATTAAAACTGTAATGCCAAAGGTCACTTTTAATGGGGTGACCACTTCCTCCATTTGTTCTATTTCGTATTCTGCCTTAAGGTTATGACCGTCCCCTCTTAATGGTGGAGATAAAGGTGTTATAGACATTCCTTAGTGTCATTAGAATATCAGTAACCTCCATCTATGAGGCTATCCCCACCTAGGTCTCTGCATTATGTTCTTGTTATTCCATAAAAGGCTTGCTGTCCGGATACTCGGGGCTAACTCTTTGAGATGATACTCTTGTCTAGCCCTGGGATCCATTGGTCCCAGTATTTCTCTCCATTTAATAAACTATTGAATTGGTCTCTAATCTCTGTCTTGCTCAGTTTCTTTTGGCATCACAAAACAACTCTGAGCTGCTACCCCACATCTATCGGATTGGCTAATATGACAGAAAATCTTGAAGAGGATGTGGAAAATTGACACACTAATGGAGTGTAGATGAAATGGTACATTGATTCAAATATTCTGTAGAGTAATTTGGAACCATGCTGAAAGAACTATAAAGCCATGCATACATTTTGATCTAGCACTAGCACTACCAGTTCTGCATCCTAATGACATAGAACAAAAAGGGAAAGGAAAAAGCCCTATGTGTCCCAAAAATATTTACGGCAGCTCTTTTTGTGGTGGCAAAGAATTGAAAATTGAGGGAATGCTCATCAATTAGGGAATGGATCCAAATAAGGCGTGTATATGACTGTGATGGAATACTATTGTTCTATAAGAAATGACAAGCAGGATGCCCTCGGAAAAAATATGAAAGGACTCGCATGAACTGATACAAAATGAAATGAGCAGAAACAGAAAAATATTGTCCGTAGTAACAGCAACATTGCACATGAATACAATAACTGTGAATAACTTAGCAATACAATGATCCAGGACAGTTCCGAAGGATTTATGATGAAAGATGTTATCCATTTCCAGATGAAGAACTGATGGAGCACCAATGCGGGTCAGAGCTTACGGCGTCTTTATTTTTCTTCATAACATGACACGGATATATTTTTTGCATGACTGCACATGTATAATCTATACCAAATTAATTGCCTGATTAATGTGTAGAATGGAGAGCAAGGGAAAAAAATCAATTGGTCTCCCTGCCTCAAGCAACTGTGTTCTCCAGTCTAAGCTCCACACGGATGCCAGAGTAGTTTTCCTAAAAACAGATCTGACTCAAGAGAAAATATAACTGATTTTTGTCTTTTAAAATTTGTCACAACCTGGTTGCAGTCTAATTTGCCAAACATATACTTGTTCCTCTGCTTTACCCCCTGTCTAATCCAGAGAAACTAGATCCCCATGTGGTATTCAACTTTCACAATCTCTTCTCACTGACTTTAGTCCTTCCCACTTCCAAGTGGGAATCTCACCTCACTTCCTGTAACAGCTCAGCTCAAAGACCACTTACTCTAATAAGACGCCTTCCTGATCCCCTCTCCCAAATTACCTTTAATTTATTTTGTATTTACCCAGACAATTTTTCATCTTAATAGAGCATAAGCTCTTTGAAGATAGCAAGTGTCACGTTGTTTTCTTTCTATCCACAGTGTAGACCGCTGGTACAGATATCTGAATAAGTTGTGGTGTATGATTGTGATGGAATACTGTTGTTCTATAAGAAATGACAAGCCATTTGCCAAATACCTGGTGAATAAATGTAATAGGGATAAATGTAGGCTTATACTTGGGTTCAAAAAATCAATTTCATAAGCCTAAGATAAGAGAGATGAAAGCAAATAACAATTCATCTTAAAATGATACCCTAGATTAAAGTGCAGTTATTCTTTCCACATCATGGGAGTTAGCAGTTCAATGCCCCTGGATCTGGGGCATCCTTTTTTGGCCTTCCCTTCCTACCAGAGAAGAATTCTGATTTTTTTCTTTTTTTGTTTACAGTGTTAGAAGATAAAATATGTTGATATTCTAGTATATATTCATATATAGTGTACAGTACTTTATAGATTGTTGAGTTTCTAAACTCTTTCTGCATCATCTGCTGATCTTTGCATTTTATCCCCGAAAGGAGATAATGTTGGGCGATATTACCTTCCTGTTCAATAAAATCCCCCAAATTCCCATTTAATTTTTTATGCAGTCCCAAGATACTGAAACTATGATGGGGACAGCTGTGATGTGGAAGTGTTGTGAGTTCTAAAACCAGTTTATTCTCTCCTCTTTTGGGGAAATGCTAAAAATGCTCACCTGCGAATTTAGTTTCCCAGGCTGCCCAGACTGCCTGGATTAGCCTATCTTTAGACCAGTCTGGGATCCTTCCCTCTGAGCGATCAAATTCCTCCTTGGTTCCTCCCCTTTCTTAAGAAGAGATTTTACAAGTTCTGCACCCCGAAATACAAACTGTTTATTCATTCATACCTCTGCATCGGAACTGCTTGATCCTCTGAAGCTATTCAGGAAAATAAACAAGAGCCCCCCCTTTTCTTACTGAATCCTTTCCAGGACTAAGCCCACCGTGAAGTAGCCTCCTCTTTCCTTCCAATGGCTTCTTCTTAGGTTAATCGTGAGTTCCATTAGGGAACTCATCTTTCCCCTTGTTAATTCACATAACAAACAGCAAAACTTGATCATCTGTGATGGACGTCTTGTCGTGCTCGTTCCAGGTTGCAAACTGAATCTCTGCTCTAATACTTTCACATGATATTTTTTTCTTCAATTTATTGCTCTCCTGAATCTATTTCTATTTACTGCTCCTGGTGCCTATTTTGCTTGATCATAAAGGATAACTGTGACTCCCCTTCGAGCCATCGATTCTGTAGGTGCCTGTGTGTTCTGATGGACTACATGCTCCATGTGAGTCAGTGGAGCAATGTGGAAAGCAAAAAGCTAAGGCTTTCTTTCGTCTGTATCGAGAGAGACTGGGTTCCCCATTAGTGATCATTCCACAGCACTTGAACTTGGAATATATTGTGTTTAATGCAGGGGCCCCTCAGTTTAGGAAAGACAGTGTCAAGCTGGTGAACCTCGAGAGGAAATTTGACTAGGGTCATGAAGGTGCTCAGGTCAAGTTATATGAAAAACGGTGTACCTGGGGATGTTTTACCTGGAGAAGAAAAGGCTCTGGGAGTGCCAGAGGATGCACCAAGAGCCCGAACTAGTGGAAGAAGGACGAGATTTGTTTCGTTTCTCCTCTGAGGGTTAAGACAAAGGAAGACTCGGGCTATTTAGAACTGACGGACTCTGCGATTCTGTCCATTCCTGGGATTTTGTGACTCTGTGTTGTAGTTAATTCACTTTAGGAGCAAAGACACTAGAAGATGATATTGTGGTACGATGAGTTCGCCATAAATGAAAAGGAAAGGAGGTTTCAGAACGGGCTCAGAGTAGCTAAAGGCCAGTAAATGTAAGAGCTTAAAGAAATAAAATGGCGACCCCCACATGTAAAACACCCTTATTGACGTAACCATAGATGAGTTAATTAGACAAACAGCCTCATATCAACTCAGCCCAATTGCTCAAAGTGCAGAACTGAACGTTGTTGTGCTGCGGGGAAACAGGCATAGAATTATATTTTCGGGGAATTATAAATGGAGGCTTCGGGGCCTAATCTGGCAATCAGGAAGCAGCGCTATAAAACTTAAGCATCTTCTGTGACTCCATATCTCCAATAGGACGACGATCCGTCCCCTAAAGACATAATTACCAGGGAAAAAAGACCTCTCTCCACAAGCACAGTCGCCGCTACAATAGACAACAAACTGAAAACAGTCCTATTTTTGGTGATTAGGGAATGGCTGAAGAAGTTCACGCAGCGGAACATTACTGCCCTGTTACAAAGGATACGTTGGAGGGATGGACGCACATGCAGAAAGACAAAATCATGCAGGACAAAGAGGGAGAATTAAGGACAGCCACTGTGCTGAGTACAGCGCTGCAAAAAGCAGCCTCAGTAAAAGGTGTATATACAGAAGGGAAAGGGGGGGAAGGGTTAGGGTTGGGGTTGGAAGACAGAGGCAAAGAGACGGAGGGAAGGGAGAGGGAGAGACAGGGAGAGGGAGAGAAGGGGAGACGGAGGAAGGGAAGGGCGGCGCTATTCTGGGGTCAGGGCAGGCCTCGTTGGGAGCCGGTGCTTGGCTGAACGGTGAAGGAAGCTGGGGATGCTGGGAGGGGGGGCAAGGAGGGGATTAGGGCGTCCCGGGAAGGGATAGTCTGAAAGGCTATAGGAGCCTGGCCAGGTAAGGGCCGCCCAATCACTAGCAGCTTGGACGGACGAAGAACTTCGCAGGGGACTCTGGGGGCCCGGGAGCCACCGACGCTTCCTGAGCAGGGGAGGGGGCCCTCGGTCAGGGGGCTTCCCACTGAGGGCGAGGGATTGGAAGGGGGGGCGCGTGGTTCTCCCTCTTGCTGCCCGGGCGGCCTTGGACAAGGGGGGTTATCTCTCCCAGCCTCACGTCCCTCATTTGCAAATCAGGGCACTGGGCCAGGTGACTCTTGGTCCCCTCCAGGTTTAAAAGGCTCTTTTCTGTCATCTTAGTCTATAAATTGGACTGCTGATGCCCCATCCTCCCACCAGATGGCAGAGCAAACTCAGCGGAGCCGCGCGATGCCCCGTCCTGCCACCAGAGGGCGCAGCAAACTCAGCGGAGCCGCGCGATGCCCCGTCCTGCCACCAGAGGGCGAGGGCGCGGCCCGTCCTTCATCTCGCCGCTTTCCCTGCAGCCGCGGGGCTGGACCCGCTGAGTCCTTGCCTTGGGCCTGGAACGGGCGCGTGGGGGAGGGGATCCGGCCAGCAGAGCCTCACTGGGGAGCAGAGACCCAGCAAGAGCCCGGCTGCTGCCCGGCCCCTCCCCGCCCCCAAAGCGGGCGCGAATCATTCCCACTCGTGACCGTGACCGCGGGGGGGGGGGCGGGTTCGCTCTGAGAGGCCCAGAAGCCCAGCCCTGGTGTCCCATCGAGGGTTTAATTTGTGACTCGGAAGTGTGTGTGTGTGTGTGAGTGTGTGTGCGCGAGTGAGTGTGAGGGTTGTGAGTGTGCAAGTGCGTGTGTGAGTGTGTGTGACTGAGTGTGTGTGTGACTGTGCGCGAGTGAGTGTGAGGGTGAGTGCAAGTGTGTGTGCGAGTGTGTGTATGATTGTGAGTGTGTGACTGAGTGTGTGTGACTGTGTATGTGTGTGACTGTGGGTGTGTGTGTGAGTGTGTGTGTGTGAATGAGTATGTGAGTGTGAGTGTGTGCGAGTGTATGTGTGACTGTATGATTGTGAGTGTGTCTGACTGATTGTGAGTGTGTGACTGAGTGTGTATGTATGTGACTGTGAGTGTGTGACTGCGAGTGTGGGGGTGTGAGTGTGCAAGTGCATGTGCGAGTGTGACTGCACGAGTGAGTGTGAGGGTGTGTGACTGTGCAAGTGTGTGTGAGTGTGAGTGTGCGCGAGTGAGTGTGAGGGTGTGTGTGTGCAAGTGTGTGTGCGAGTGTGAGTGTGTGTCTGTATGATTGTGAGTGTGTGTGACTGAGTGTGTAGACTGAGTGTGTATGTGTGGCTGTGAGTGTGTGTGTGTGAATGTGTGAATGAGTATGTGTGAGTGTGTGTGCGAGTGTGTGAGGGTGTGTGTGTGCAAGTGTGTGTGAGTGTGTGCGCGAGTGAGTGTGTGTGTGAGTGACTGATTGTGAGTGTGGTGAGTGTGTGCGCGAGTGAGTGTGTACGAGTGTGCGTGTGCGAGTGAATGTGCGAGTGTGTGTGTGTGTGATTGATTGTGAGTGCGGTGAGTGTGTGTGTGTGTGAGGGTGTGAGTGTGTGTGTGAGACTGAATGAGTGTGTGTGAGTGCGAGTGTGTGCGTGTGTGTGACTGTGTGTATGATTATGAGTGTGTCTGACTGTGTGTGACTGAGTATGTATGTGAGTGTGTGACTGTGTGTGTGTGTGTGCGCGCGAGTGTGTGTGTGCAAGTGAGTGTGAGGGTGTATGAGTGTGTGTGATTTAGTGTGTGCGAGTGTGTGTGTGTGAGTGTGTCTGTATGATTGTGAGTATGTGTGTGATTTAGTGTGTGCGAGTGTGTGTAAGTGTGTGAGTGAGCATGTATGTGTGACTATATTCAGGGAGAATTCTGCGCAATAAGGCCGGGAGGAAGAGCCTTGCTGTCACAAGCCGGGCTGAGCCCCGCTTGGTGTCCCAGAGACATAGGGAGCCGCTGATGGTTTCAGAGCAGGAGAGCGGCCACTCAGTCCGTCTGTCGCTGTTGCGGCCCTTGGGGGCACGTGCAGTGTTCTCAGGACAAAGGAGCCAGGCCCGGCTGCTCCGGAGCCGAGGAGGGAGAGGGGGGGCTCCCTGTGAGGCAGGAGGGGGGAGCTGACCGGCCCCCAGCCATTGCCTGGATGTCGGGGGAAGCAGGAGTGAGGGGGAGGGGGGCCAGGAGAGCCAGCTCCCAAGGGTAGGACCCCGGGCAGGGGGAGACGGCATCCAGAACCTTCCCGGTGGGGGCAGAAGCTCTGCTTGGATGTTCCTCGGGCTCCGGGGCCCAGGCCTGGGCACAACCCGCTGTGTCCCCCTCATCTGTCCTCAGGCCGCCTCGGAGCTCCCTGAGCCTCCACTCACCTCCTCTCACTTTCCTCCTCTCCTGTAAATGATCTCCCCCCACCAGGCGCTCCTGCCCCCCCCCCCCAGGCACTCCTGTCCCCCACCCCCACCCCCATCCCCGGGAAAGCTCAGTCCCTTCCTCCATCCAGCTTGGCCAGGGGAGAGGATGGTGGTCCCCTGGAGACAGTCCCTTAGAGCCCCCCCCAGCCTGACTCCAAGGGCCAGCCCGCCACCTGGAAACATTGCGTAACCCCCCTCCTCCCCGCCCTCCCCAGCAGCTGGGCGGAAGGCATCCCCATGGTTACCAGCAGTCACCATAGCATCGCCGAGGCCCCTGGGAGCCGGAGAAGCAGCTCCCAACTCGGGAGGACATCACGAGGGAAGGTCAGAGACTCCCCCGCTGAGTGACAGCCGTGGGCTCTGGAGCAGAGCAGGGCGAGCTGAGGCCGGAGAGGAGATCGGCCCGATCCTCACTGGTACCGAAGGACTTCTCAAGGCCCAGCCCCTGACCCCTGACCTCTGACACACTGGCTGCAGGTGAGGGCTAAGGTCTTAGAGCCCGGACCCAGGTGTGCATTGGCTCCAGCCAGGGACGACGGCCCCTCGCTAGACACAGTCTCACTCTAGCCCCGACCAGAACCGGGCCACAAAGGGGCCCAGCAGGCCCGAAACAGAACCATTCTGTGCCCCCCCCCCCCAAGGAGGCCTAGGGCCTCCCCTGCCTGACTCAGAGAGGTCTTGGCTCGTTGTCAGGGGAGCAAATTCTTTCCAGGGGAGGACCCAGGGGCCCCTGCTGGGCTCAGGGCATTTAGCGCTTTTATTAGGGGCTGGGATGAAGGCATGGACAGCAAGCTCGTCCGGCAGTCAGTCAACAAACATTTACTGATCTGAAGCCGATACAAAAGTGAGGCTGGGGGACGTCCCGCGGAGGTCCCTGGGAAGCCCTGAGGAGAGCTGGCCGGCCAGCACAGGCGGAGCACAGTCTGACGGGTCCCTGGGGGGCTTCCGAGCATCCCGGAGCTCAGGCGCCCGCAGCAGCTGGGACCAGATGGGGCCTTCTTCTTTCATCCTTGTCCATTCTCAGGAGTCACGTCCTAGGAGCTGGCAGATTAAATGTGAAAGTTAAGGGCTTGGACACCCTTCCAATGCAGGCCGTTTTTAAAGGTCTAATTATTGCTCAACTGGCCCAGCTGGAGGCCAGCCTTCTCCCTCCCCGAGGACCTCCTTAGCCTCGGGGTCATGGGAAGAGAAGAAGCTTCAAGGGGAGCTGGGAGCTGAAGAGCAGAGCTCAAAGTGTTTGTGGAGAAGGCAGAAGGAGGCAACTTTAGAGGGCCCAGACTGGAGGACGACGAGGTGACAAACATCCTGGAATATTAAATAGAGAACTTCTTCCTGTTCCAATTGTCTCTCCTCCTCTTCTGTCTCCTCCTTCCATCTCTCCTTCTCCTTTTCCTCTTCCTTGTCTTTTTTTTGTCCCTCTCTTCCTTCTCCTTCTCTTGCTTCTCTTCCTTTCTCCTCCTCCTCCTTTTGTCCCTCTTTCTGTTCTTCCTCATTCTTCTTCTTTTGTATCTTCTTCCTCCTTTTCATATTTCTTCTCTTTCCCCTCTTTCTTCTCCTCTTCCTTATTTTTCTCTTTCTCCTCCTTCTCTTCCTTCTCCTCCCTGCTCCTCTTGTCTCCATCATGGCAAAGGCCAGACCTATGAGAAGGTATCTAGCTCATTTAGTCAGTCACCAGCTTGACAGGGAGAGGGAAGAGGAAGTTTTTCCTATGATGCTCCTCTCGTGGTCACCTCTTGGTCCCTAGAGCAGCAGCCTGGCTGACTACTGACCCAATGTTCCTTGGCTCCCGGGGCCCAGGCCTGGGCACAAAATCAGCCTGTGACTTCTATTCTTCCTTTCTCCAGGTCCTTCCTTTCTCTCCCCTCCCATGAAGGCTAATTTGTCGGCCAGTGTCTGGCCTTGGCCCAGCCCAGGACTAGGTTGGACGCCCAGAAGGTAGAACAGAAGGTATGCTGAGGATTTTTGTCTGTGAGTGGACACCATTACACCTTAACACGCTATGGCTGTACTGAGGTGGTCTGAGACTATCCAAAAAGATGTTGGAAAAAAATGATTTAGGATCGAAAAAAAGGTCAAGTGCCGGCAGACGGATGATTCCGAGACCCGGGACAAGGGCATTGAACAATATTTCCACGGAAGAAATTGACTTTATCTTTGCACATGGCAAATGGCAATTATGGAAATGGGGTGTTTTTTGGATCAGTTAATTGATTGGATGCAGCCTGGTTAGAACAAAGGCCAAAAATAGTCTCAATTTGAAGAAAAAAATAAAAAGGAGAGAAAAACAATGGCTGTGTTGTCAGCAGCTCAAACCTAAGCTGCTTAATCAAGCTGTCATCTGAGAAAGAGGAAAAGGCCCAGAGTAAAGCCAGGACTGGCTTTTGATAAATCTTAGAGTTGTTTAGGCTATGCAAATATTTATCCCGAGGAGGCTGCCAGCTCCCAGAAACCTCCTCGGTCAATGAACATTTGATGTTTTGCTGAAGTACAGAAAGATGAGATCAAAGCCAGTATAGAAACCAATCAGAAAAACCGAGGGAAAAGATTGAAGATGGCAAGCAATATGCCCTACAAGACAATGGAAAGCTAGGGAGAGGAAAATGGAACTGCAGAGTTTCATGGGAAACAGCTGTCACATCATCTCCAGAGCATTTGCCATTGAAACTGGGAGGAGGAGGGCTCCAAAGAGATGTGAAGGGGACAGACTGCCAGAGCTTCTCTGATGACTGCTGTTATTGGCATTGATAACCCATTCATGACATGCCATGGGAAGAAATAATAATGCCACACGAGGAAGAGTAAGTGGACAGAAGGAGTCCACGCTGCAGGCGACATCCTCTTAGAGGTGATGGAATTTAGCAGGATGTCTGGAAGAAGGAAAGATTTCAGAAGCACAAAGAAGAAGCCCAGAGCTCGAACTAAAAAGTCAACCCAAGATGTCAATGGCTATTTCTCATCTTTTTAGAATCCCGGCAAGAATGTTAGAAACCTGCATTGAAGGTTTCCTTGGTGGAAGTGCCAAAGAACGGGAAGTCTTCCACTGATGACTCTTAAATAAGAATGATCTCTTCACCCGATTGCCTAAACGTGCGGAGAATATGCCGTACCGCGGGTCTACTCATTCAGCAAGCTGGTGCTACACCCCAATCATGTGGAGGACTCTTGCTGATTCTAAAAGAAGCACGTGACACATTGGGACAAAGTTGTCCAGCGTTTTCCAAGGAGTCTCCCATTCCCATGTGAAGACCACGCAGGTCCCATATACAGCAGAGGCAGGTAGCTATGCAGTGGCAGTCTCATGGTTAAATGAGCGTCAGAACCAAGAGGAGCAGATACCCCAGAGCAGCTCGCAATTGTTGTGGAGGAGAGCTTCCCGATGGATGGAATCCTTTATGGTGGCTGAGGTTCTCTGAATGCTCCTGCAGAGGATAATGTTGCATCGACTGTATCAAGACCTGGCAGCCTTTTGAACCTTCTTAATGAGATTAATGGCTATGGAGAATCTGTTCTCTACAGAGAAAAACCCAGGCATATAAAAGATCCCCATTGCCTAGATTGGGACCCTCAGCTGGATGGGTAGCTCATGGTGGTGAGGTAAGGAGAGTCGGTGAGTGAACAGGAGTGAACAGAAGCACCACAGCAGGCTGAATATTTGGGGGCCTTCTGATTGCTTCAGTTATTTATTTTCAACTTTCAAAATTCCCCATTTTTCACACCTCTTTCTCTTGATGATTTTGCACGTAAGCGTGGTAGGGTGTGCATACAGATTATGTAAGTCCACATGGGTCTGTCCAGTTGTGATTCATAGAAAGGGAAGAAAAAAATCAATCTAGTGTCCCTGTCCCAGCCTTTTCCAAGGGACTAGATTCCTACCAGGAGTGAAGGAGTTTAGGGTTAGAGTCTAGCACTCTGGTTTCCTCAGGAAAAAAAGAGTATTAGCTACAATTATAACTGTCTACTTCCCTAAATATTCTTAGTTTAGAAAAAAATAATTTTTCGGCTGAAACTGCCATTCTGCTCACTATCCTTTAACAGAGAAGAAGGGTCCCAAAGGTATAATCCAAGGCTTTCCTCTCTTACCAACAAACGCCAGGTAACTGGGGACAAATGCAGAAACAGGTTAGAGCAGCTCTCACTCTGATGTGAGGGAGAAGACATGGAGTAAATTGGGACATCCAAGGCACATAAAGAGAATGTAGCAAGAATCTGTTTGAATTCATGGCTGTCCCTTTGTCTTTAGCTCAAGGGATGAGGCCTGATCTGGCAGAAGACATTAAGATCTCATTCCAGGCACTGATACATTGTTGGTGGAACTGAAGGGAGCCAACCTTCTGGAGAGAGATTTGGAACTATGCTCAAAAAGTTATCACACTGTACATACCCTTTGACCCACCAGTGTTTCTACTGGGTTATATCCCAAAGAGATTTTAAAAGATTTGTGCAAAACTATGTGTGACAGCCATCTTTGTAGTGGCCAGAAACTGGAAATTGAGTGGATGCCCATCAGTGGGCAATGGCTGAATAAATTATGGTATATGAATATTATAGGATATTATTGTTCTGTAAGAAATGACCAGCAGGAGGATTTCAGAAAGGCCTGGAGAGACTTACACGAACTGAGGCTGAGTGAAGTGAGCAGAGCTAGAAGATCATGGTACACGGCAACAAGATTATATGAAGATCAGTTCTGACAGACGTGGCCCTCTTCAACAATGAATTAATTCAAACCAGTTCCAGTTGTTCAGTGATGGAGAGAGCCGTCTGCACTTGGAGAGAGGACTGTGGGAACTGAGTGTGGATCACAACATAGCATTCTCACTCTCTGTTTGCTTGCATTTTGTTTTCTTTCCCAGTTTTTTTCCTTCTTGATCCAATTTTTGTTGTTCAGTGAGATAACTGTATAATTATGTATACATATATTGGATTTAACATGTATTTTAACATATTTAACATGTATGGGATACCTGCCATCTAGGGGAGAGGGTGGGGGGAAGGAGAGGATAATTTGGAACAGAAGTGTTTGCAAGGGTCAATGTTGAAAAATTATCCATGCGTATGTTTTGTAAATAAAAAGCTATAATAAAAAATAAAAAAAGATCTCATCCCAGGTACACAGTTGTTTGAATGTTGT
Organism: Sarcophilus harrisii; assembly: GCF_902635505.1. Lineage (NCBI taxonomy): Eukaryota > Metazoa > Chordata > Mammalia > Dasyuromorphia > Dasyuridae > Sarcophilus > Sarcophilus harrisii. The sequence continues at coordinate 2,884,607 of NC_045426.1, read as the reverse complement.
GTCCCTTGTTAGAGCATGGTCTCCTTGTGGGTAGAAACTGTTTTTGTCTTTCCTTGTATCTCCTGTGCTTAATACAGCAAGCAAGGAAAGGTAAATGCTTATCCATCTGACTTGATGGGTAGAATGCATCCCCTGACTCCTTCGCTCCAAAGCACACCATGGCTCCCTATCACCTCCTGAGCAAATCCCAACCTCCCTAACCTGTCATCCAAGATTCTGGCCTCTTTTTCAGCCGTATCTCATAGTAGTTCTCTCTGTGGGCCAGCCAAACCAGGTTCTTTGCTGACTGTCCCTTATAAATAGACTGCATTTCCCACCTCCATACTTAGCTCACGCTGTGATGAATAAAAAGTTCTTAGTCTGAATCTGCTCTACATCCCCTGTGAGGGTGGAGTCCAGAACCGCGCTGACATTTTGACTGGACCTCCTTACTAGGGAAGAGCGAGTTCCCATCACTTCATCTCTCTAAAGACCTCACACTCTATATGAAAAGGCCTCTGAACGAACATGATGGAACAACATCACACAAGAATCCTTACAGCCCGAAGCACGGATAATGGCCAGTGTCCTTGACCTATGAATTCTCAATCCAGTTGAGAAATGGGAGGAGTCTCCCTGGAGCTGCAGGGAATGGCTTTCCAGTGGGTCCCTGAGGTAGAAGCTCCTGAGGGTGAGAGAGGAGACATTGAGGGTTCAGCCAGTCGCCTCCCCTTCCCCTGGGTTGGAGGAGAATTTTTCCAGCTTCCGACGTCTGAAGGAGGTTGGACCTTTCCATCTTCCCAGGGGTGACGTTCTCAGATTGGCCGGTGGTGAGAGTCAAGGACAGACTGGCTCCCACGGGGAGACTAGCCAATAGACGCCACACTTTTTAAGGGAAGCTCCTCCCATGAACGGACAAAAGGGCTGCTGGTCACCAGGAGCTGTGATTGGCAGTGTGTATTCTAATGGCTTCGTGCTGGGCCCTGGCTCTCCCAGTGGGAGAGAGTCACAGACTTGGGGGGAAATTTCATTCTTATTAGAAAGATCTTCTTACTTGCTATTTACCACTGGCTACCCAACTATTCTCAACTGATAATCCGGAGGAAAGCTCCCTGGTGGGGGCTCAATCTATAGCCATTGGAGAGAATGACCCCAACCCTGGGAACTCTGAGGGTGAGAAGTTTCCCAGCTCTGGGGACCCAACCTCGGGAGGAGGATTTTTGGAGGCTTCCTGACTGGCAGAAATACTCTGGATACAAACGCAAAATCAAGCAAGTCCTCGCCTTCCAGGACTTAGGTTCTCATCGGTGAAAAGAGCACGGGGAGGGAAAGGTGGCCATGTTGGGTGTGGAAGTCACTGGGAGGGACAGGGGTCATGTCCAAGGGGGACCCAGCCAGGAAGTGTCTGAGACTGGATTTTAACTGGGGTCCTCCTAACTCCAAGCCCAGCATTCTGCCTACTGTGCTGCCTCAGTGCCTGTGGCAGATAATAGGCATTTAATAAATGCAGGTGGTTGCATTTATAGCTGAAGGACAAGATGGGAGAGAGATAATAGTATGTTCCAGGATAGCATCTGCCATGGAAGTGGAGTGGGAGAGAGCTCAGGCAGAGGCAGGGAGGCTGGAGGCAGAGGCAGGGAGGCCAGAGCAGAGGCAGGGCTTCCCACAGCCTCAGTCCTCTCCGAGGCAGGGGCCCGGATGTCCTGGGATGGGAGCTTGGACAGACGAGCCTCTTTGTAGTTTTTAGAAATGCTTGGTTCCTGCCAAGAACAGACAACCTTGACCCTTCCTCACAGTTTGGAGCCCATAGGACATCCGGTGGAGCCCCTCCAGCCCCCTTTCCTCCAGCATGGCTGATCCAAAGAAGAGGGGGAGACAAAGTCTAGTTGAGGAGAAGGACTCACCCCATTTTGACCTGAGCCTCCCTCTCCCGCGTCCCCAGAATCATCTGTAAACCGTGGGAGCGATTTTTGTGAACCTCCATATTCTTGAGCCATAGAGGAGTCCGGCCCCCTTCCAGACCCCAGCACCCCAATTATGTGAGGGAAGTCACGTCCCTAGAGGACTGGCCTAGGGCTATGGCCCAGCAAGGCCCCTGACGACTGATATTCCCTGAATTACCCAGTCAGCACCTGGGTGCTGACTTTACAAGCCATGGGCTTTGCTGAAGGTTCCACCACTTTCCAGAAGTTCCTTTAAATAAGGGGGAAGGAGGAGAGCAAGGGGAAGGGGAAGGGAACAACCATTTCTCTTATACCATTATGCAGTGTGCTCAGCACTTTATATCTTATTTAATTTTCACAACATCTCTATAAGGTAGATACCATTTTACAGGTGAGGAAACTGAGGCAAACAGGGTTAAGTGGAGGACCACACAGCTAGTGAGCCTGTGAAGGTGGATTTGAACTCAGGTCCTCCTGATAACTCAGGTCTCTCTGTTGCTCTGTCTGGGACCCTCCCTCTAAAGCAGTGGGGTTTACGTTACCCATTCCACCAGCTTTTAACTTTGCTCAGAGTCACCCCAAGAGTGCAGCTGCCTGCAGGACCCTGGATTCAGCCCTTTGGGGGGACTGTAAAGCAAATGCGACACCCTCTGCCTTCTGTCAGGGGGAAGTGAGATCTCCCGCCAATAAACCCTCAGAGTCATCTGGACAGAGTCGGGATTCAGACACCAGAGGCTGCAAGGGGAGGGGAGGAAGGGGTAGACTATGGGCAGGAGGAGACAGAAAAGCAGAGTTAAGGGGAGGGGACCCTCAGATGAGCCTTGGAGCCAAATGTTCCAGAGCCAATGGGGATGTGGGAGGCCGCCTCCTCCTCCCCACAACCTCCCAGATGCGATCCCCACCTGGAGCATCAGTGACAGCCGGAGGAAGCGGGACTTGTGCTGGAGGAGAGACCCTCAGTGATGGGGGGGGGGGGTATAAGAGCCGTCTCCTAGCTCTTGAGGGCCCTCCTGAGGTGGAGGGCTTGTTTGGCTTCTCTCTGGGGGATAAGTGAGGAGAAGGGGAGTCCATGGGAAGGGAGGCCCTCTCAGGCGGGTCACGTCCCTGGAGGTCCTCTAGCACAAGCTGCCTGGCTACCCATCAAGGCCACAGCAGAGGCAAGGGGCCAGCCTGGAGCCACTCTTAAGTTCTCTTCCATTGCATCCACTTGACTATTTCCAAAGATGAGGAACTCAGTATTTGGGTGAGGGTTTTTTGAGGGGCCGAGGGGGAGGGAGAGTTTGGCCATTCCTTAAAATTGGTAGTAGAATGGACCTTCCTAACGGTTCACCCAGGTGAGAACGCACCTCAGGCAGCCGTCACCTTCACACCGGGTGCCCCAAAGTTCTTAATTATCTGGAGCGATGCAGCAGAAGGAGTCAGGGAGCTCGGTGACGTTCGGGGGGATCCGGATGAATCTGGGGAGTCGGTGGGAACCGGGTCAGAGTCAGAACAAATTCCAGCTCGGTCCCTGACAAGGAGCCAAGCAAGGGCCGTAGAAGCGGAGCCCCGACCTCGTTCTCAATCTGGCGGCTCTCGCCTCTCGGCCGGAAGGGAATCGAGTGAACTTGGAGGCCTGGGAAAGTCTGGAGCAAAAATAAAAGAAACTGGGGCTTCTGCTGGATTCTGTACGAACTGTCATGGAGGGTTTCTGAGGGGACTATTGTACCCATGATGTCATTTTAGTAAACAGCTCTTTCTAAAAGCGAATTAAATATCAAATTTATATTCAATATTATAATCGAATTAGTTTGATAATCACCTAATCAAAGGAGAAAGGATATCATTGGAGATTTATGAGCCAAATAGCATGAAAAAGAGCCCCAACCCCGATCTCTAGAGCCCCGGGGCGGGGGGAGGTGGCGCAGCCATTCCTGGGGACAATGGCCCCATGGAAGTGGAGATGGGACAGCGGCTCCAGAGCTCCATGTGGGACCTCGTCTGGAACAAATACCGGGGCTTTCACAGTTGTAGATTCCTCAGCCAAGACTTTGTTTACTGGATCCCCCGGTGTTAAGATCTGCAGAACAACTGCACTTTACTTCCCTCTCTTCTAGACATAATTGCACAGTTTTTCTAGTGAGTTTTTTTAAAAAGTCAGATCAGTTCTTCTGAGATAAGCTTAGCTCGTTTGAACGCTTGTGGACTGACAATTCTTGCATGTCTGTATCCAGCATGAATCTGAATCTAATAGAAGAGTGGGGATTTTGCATTCATCAAATGCTAGTCCCCAGATAATCAATGTTCTTCTTTTGCTCTTGCTTTTAAACACTCTTAGACAGCTTGCTTTATGAGATCCTTAAGGACTGAAGGTCCATAAAACAAGTTTGCTCAATAGCCTTGGGGGTTTTGCTGAGAAATCTACTTGTCCTAGAGAAGATAGTTTGGATTTGCAGTTTTATTTATTTATTTTTTTTTTTTAGTCAAATCACCGAGATTTTATTTTTTGAAGTGATTTATCCTTTTTTTTTTATTATTATTATAGCTTTTTATTTACAAGATATATGAACGGGTAATTTTTCAGCATTGACAATTGCCAAACCTTTTGTTCCAAGTTTTCCCCTCCTTCCCCCCACCCCTTCCCCCAGATGGCAGGTTGATCAATACGGGTTAAATATGCTAAAGTATAAGTTAAATACAATATATGTATACATGTCCATAGAGTTATTTTGCTGCATAAGAAGAATCGGACTTTGAAACAGTATACAATTAGCCTGTGAAGGAAATCAAAAATGCAAGCAGACAAAAACAGAGTGGAAATGCTGTGTAGTGGTTCACACTCATTTCCCAGAGTTCTTTCACTGGGTGTAGCTGGTTCATTATTGAACAAATGGGACTGATTTGGTTCATCTCATTGTTGAAGAGCCACGTCCATCAGCATTGATCATCATACAGTATTGTTGTTGAAGTATAGAATGATCTCCTGGTCCTGCTCATTTCACTCAGCATCAGTTCATGTAAGTCTCTCCAGGCCTTTCTGAAATCATCCTGCCGGTCATTTCTTACCAAACAATAATATTCCATAACATTCAGATACCACCATTTACCCAACCATTCTCCAAATGATGGGATTTCCGGTTTTAGAGGAATGTCCTGAAAGGGCCAGGAAATTTGGGCTCCCCATTTAACTCGAGGACCCAGAGGGTTTTAGTACATCCTGTGGAGGAAGGGACATCCAGGTGGCCAATTGGATTCTCTATTTGCTTCAGGGAACCCAGTAAAACATAAAAAGGACGCCCTGTGTTGTTGCAGGGACCTAGCCAAGTCAAGCCAAGTCAAAGCCTTATTAAGAGCCCACTATGTACAGGCTGCGGGTCTGGAGAAGGGCAAAAACAGCCCCTGCTCTCAAGGACCTTGCATTCTAATGAGGTCATATGTGGAGCAAGATTAAACGGATTTGGGTGAGCTCCCCATAGAAAAGACTGCCCAGAGATTCTATAATGAATGCGATGTGAAGTAACCACAACTACAACAACCACCTACCCATGATGTAAATGGGGGAGAAACAACACTCGTGGCCTCAAAGACCTGAGGCAGGGCCTTCCACCGCCCCCCAAAGAAACTCAGCAATTCTCTTTAGTTTCTCTCTTTCTTTCTGTCTCTCAGCGTCTCTTCGATTCTTTCCCCTCCCTCATCCCTCCTCCAGGCAGCTCTGGGAGATTTTGCCTCTCATTATGTCCTTTCTGTCTCTTCCTTTCCATCGCCATCCCAGTAGCCCAAGTCCGATTTTCATCCATCTTGTCCAAATCACGGATCCAGCCTCGTTCTTCCTCCAACTCCAGCTCTCTCCTCTCACACAGGTGCCCACGGACTCTCTCCAATGCCCGGGTCTGGTTGTCTCACTCCTGTGCTGACTAAACCTCCAAGTCCCTCGCCGTTGATGGCTAGAGAGAGGCTCTGGATGCTTTCCCTGACAGCCTTCCACCAGCTGGCTCCAGGCAAGCTGCATCTCCTCTGGCTTGCCTTCATGCACTGTCCGCTGTGGAAAACTGGACAACTTTGGGAGCCCACACCTAAAACGGCCCCTCCTCCCTCCTCGTTCTCAGGAAATCTGTCACTTTCCGAAGTTTCCGTTATTTCTTTTATGTCGGACTCCTCAGCTGCTCCCATGGAGCCTGGAACACAGTAGGCACTTAATCAGTGCTTGTCAAAGCTGAGAGAAGAATCCCTTTTACTTCCCTTTTACCCACAGCTGACAGAAGCCTCGCTCCCCTGCTGTAAAGTGTCTCAACCCTGGGCCTGAGCTTCTCCCTTGCCCCTTGCACTTCGTTTTCTCTCTGAATTATTCATGTCCATGGCCTCTCTCTCTCTCTTTCTGTCTCTCTGTCTCTCTCTGTCTGTCTCTCTCTCTCTCTCTCTGTCTCTTTTTCTCTGTCTCTGTCTCTGTCTGTTTGTCTCTGTCTGTCTCTGTCTCTCTGTCTGTGTCTCTGTCTCTCTCTGTCTCTCTGTCTCTCTCTCTCTCTCTCTCTCACACACACACATACACACACACACACACACACACACACACACACACGCCTGAAAGTGTTTTATTGCCAGCCCTGAGAGCAGCATCTTTTCATAGCAAACATCTGGTGAACTGAATCAGTGGGAACCTTGAGAACTGGGTTTGGAGATTCTGCTGGATCCTGAGCAGAACCTCCCCTGGAGAGCTGCAGAGGAAGGACCTTGCTGCCTGGCCCCCCCAAAGCCACTTTTAAGGTGATGACAGAGTGGGAGTTTGCCCTTTGGTCTCCCTCCAGAGCTGAAAGCCAGGGCCAGAAGCAGAACTGACTGGCAAGATGCTGCGGGCTTGGTGCCTTCCCTCTGACTGTCACAACCCCCAGGCTGTGGTCATTGGTCCTTGTCCCTCCCACTGGAACAGGGTGCTCACTTCTGCCTGCACCTCTGTCTGCCTGGATCCAATCCTCTGGCTCGTGGTTTTCTGGGCCTCTGGGACCAGAGCGGGGCTGGCCCCAGCTGCTGTTCCTGCATGGCCCACCTTCTCCCCCAGCTCCCCAAGCACACGCAACCCGACACAGCGGAGGGAGACACTTGGTCTGGGTGGGGATGGACAGCAGCGTTCAGTTATCTGCAAATCCCCTGAGATATGTTCTCTGACAAAAGCAGAGCTTCTTGATTCATTTGGATGAAAATTTCATCCTTCAAAAGGTAAAAGACCCAAGAAGGGGAAATTCTGGTCTGAAGCTGCTTTTCACCAGCAGGGAGTACCTAATGGCTTGACAGGGAATGATGGGAAGCTCATGGGGAAAGTGGCTAATTATACCATTTTACATTTTGTAAGAGGAGAAAGCCAGATACAGTCTGATAAGAACCCTTAGAAAGAACAAATTTCAGAATGTTCAGAAAAACCCCATCATTTCCATGGGGGGATTCAGGCCAGCGTGGCTGGGGAACAATCGATATATTTTGAAGAGACAAAATTAAATGATTGCAAAGAGGAAGGAAGAGAGGATCCATCTGAAGAGATGCAGAGAAAATTCACCAATGAACTTTGAATTTTAAAACTGCAAAAAATGGAAGTCAGGGCACATAGTAGAAGATGAAAACTGCAATAGGGAGAGGTGTTATAAGGGATCATCTTGGGCTCAGGTTGCCCTGAGGCTGGCAAGGAAAGCTTAGCTTCACCAAGAGTTTGCTAGCTTCTGTGTGTTGGGGAGAAGAGAGGGACCATAGAAGGGATCTTTGCTGCTGGAGATGTGATGCTTAGAACTGATAACAGAGATCAATGTAAAGTCTTCCATTGTGGTACAAAAAATCAATGTCCCAAGCAGACGATGAGAGAAGTTATGATTACCCGTAAATTAAAGGAAAGCTAAGATATTGAATGGTGATTCATCCTCCACATTTGTCACATCTGCCCCCTTCTCTCTGCTATACCGCCCCCCCATTCAAGCTCCCATCACCACTTGCCTGGAAAATGGCAGTCTCCCATTGATTTTGTTTCTTCTTGGATTTGAGGGGAAGTGTTATATATAGTGAGGAGTCCAGGATGACTCCTAGGTTATGAGCCTGAGGGACTAAGAGGAGAATGTTGTCTTCTACATATCAGGAAAAGCCTAAGTGAGGAAAGGAGGGTTTACTAGGAAGGAGGTCTGTTTGGGACATGGCGAGATTAAGATGTCTACTAGAACTTCCAGATGTCTGAAAAGCAGTTGAAAATGTGAGACTGAAAGTTAACTGAGAGATGGGGGCAGAAAAGTTCGATCTGAGATCCTTCCCATAGAGATAACAATTCTATCCAAGGTTGCTTCCGAGGAGGAGGGAGAGGAGAACAGCCCAGGACAGAACCCCCTGAGACGCCTACGATCTGGACGAGGATTAAGCAAAGGTGTCAACAGAAGAGTGGCCTGGCAGGGAGGAGGAGAGGCAGGAGAGAAGGCCTGACAAGAACATCGAGAAGACCAGGAGAGACCCTGCGGTGAGGATGCAGTCCATTTCTGGACTCATTTTCCTCAAAGCTGCCAGAGATTTCCCCAAAGTCCCTGCCCAGCTCAAGAAGCTTTACTGGCTTCTAGCCCCAGGATAAGGCACAAATTCTTCAGCCTGGCAGCTGAGACCCTGAGCACGTGGCCTCAGTCTGCCCATCTGAGCCTGTTGTACATTGTTCCCCTTCTCGCTTTCCACGATCCAGCTAAAGTGGCCCACTTGCCATTCCTTGAATCTGGCTTCTGCTGCTTCTCTCCTGCCTGGAAAGGAGGGAACGGCCTAGATGCCTCTGAACCGATGGCACGTTCTCTGTGAGATTTCATCTTTTTATTCCTTCACCCTGACCTCTCAGTCAGTTCCTGGATCTGGACCCTAGCAGATGATGGGGGAGCTCTCCCTCCAGGCCCTTCCTCCCACCCATCTCTATATAGCCTGGCTTTGAGCAGCATTTTAGGGAGGCTGGAGTCCGGGGGAGCCGAGGCCGGTCACAGCCACTGGAGGTAACGTCAGGCTCCTTCATGGCCTTTGAAATCAGATGGAGTGGGAGAGTCGGCAGAGGGAAGAGAAGAACGGCTGCCAGAGAGGGAGCTGGATTGCTCTGCGGGGCGCTGCGTCCGCCTTCTCTCCCCAGGAGCTGCGTCTTCAGACCGGGAAGGCTGACGCACAGAAGATAATAACCAGGGCCCTGCTGCGTCAGGAGAGGGAGGCTGACAGCAGCCTTCCCAGTGTGAAGGAGCCAGGCCTTTCTGAGCAAGATGCCCAGAGCGGAGTCTGTGAGCTGGTTCTGGTTCTCTGTCCCTGCCATCTAGAGGCCCCAGGCCCGGACAGCTCCCGGGTGCTGGCCTGGGTAACGGGCAGCGTCCAGCTGAGGCCTCCGTCCTCTCAGCTGCGAAGGAGCTGGGGGGCCCGGAGGGGCCCGGGCGGCCAGGAAACATCTCCTCGGCTTGTCCCCTGCCAGATGTTCCCCCATCTGCCCTGCCTCGCCCAGCTGTGTCCCCTTCTTCCACCAAGATCCTTCCAGAGAGAAAAATTGGCTGCCCTTGTCCATGTCCTTGGCTCACTCGGGAGCTCGGAGTTAATCCAATTGGCCGCCTCTAACCTAATTCCACATTGTTGCTAGAGTCCTTTGCCTGCTGCTGATATTAAAACTCTATTCATTTAATTGTGGACGAGATAGATTCTCCTCGGCGGTCAGGTTGTAAATAGAGAATAGCTGATGTGTGGTTCTAATTTCTTTCCTGGCAGATCTCCCACCACGCGGAACAACTGGGACCCAGAAGCTCTTTAGAGAACTAGGATGAGAAGAACAAAATTGGGGAAGGGGGAGGGAGGGAGGGAGGGAAGGAGGGAGAGAAACAAAGAGCCGGGGAGAGTGTCTGAAAGGAAACGGGAATAAGTGATCAGAAAGTGTCGAGGGCAGAATCCTGCCAGTGTCGGTTTGTTGTCCCCTTCAGGATGTTACCATGGGATTATAGAACACCAGGAGTGTGTGAGTGTGTGTGAGTGTGAGTGTGATTGTGAATGTGTGTGTGTGTATGAGTGTGAGTGTGAGTGTGTGTGTTTATTGGGAGCCCAAGAGGGGCCCCAAGGTCCATCCAAGAGAGGTAATAGAAAATGTTCAGTGTGGCCGCCCCTCCCCACCGAGGTCCCAAAGACTTGGAGGCGGATCCCACTCTTCCCGAGGGCACTTACTTCTTGTCCAGAGTTGTGGCGCTGCCCTTACATCCGGGGCCCTTTGAAGCTTTGGTCACTTACTATGATTTGAAGCGTCCGTCCCCGAGCCTCTCTGCCCATGAGCTCGTGCAGCAGCTTCAGGTACAGAGATGAGGAAGGGCGTTGCTGTCCCGGACCTGGCCACTAGCTGGAGGCTCATTGGTCCCCTCTGCGATGGGCTGTCTTAAGTTCTCATATTTGTAGGTGAATTTTCTTGAACTGGAGCATGACTTTCTGGGCAGCATCTTGAGGAAGTGGGTGCTCTCGGACTCAAGCAGAACACGCAGGTTTCCCCCGACGCTCCACAATCGCTTTGCTGTCCCGCCTCCTTTTCTGGGTCCTACTCACCACCAGGACGGGATCCCAGCTGCCCCGAGCCCCGGCCGGCCCCGCCATGTGGCCCCCTCCGGGTCAGCATCCGTTTAATCCTGACGGCCCCCTGCCCCCCCCCCCGGGCAGTCGGCTCCACAGCCTCCAGCCCCGCTCCGTCACCCACCCACGGGGACCCACCAGGAGCTGCCCAGGGCCTCGCTGCAGTGGGGGGGTCGAGGCGTCCCCGGTCCCTCCGGAGCCTGTGTCCAAAGGGAGAAGAGACGCGTCCGGGACCAGGGATCCCTGGCAGGGCCGCTCGGGCCGCTGGGATGTCACCTCAGGGACGTCTCGCTTTGTGAACCCCCGGGACACAGCGAGTTCCCAGCGAGCCTTGCTGATGGGCGGGGGGATTGTCTCCTTCACAATCTACATTGGGATTTCCCAGGAATTGTCAGACTCGGAGCCTGAGCCCTGGAAAACTCAGCATCTTCTTGCTTTTGCCGAGGAGACCAGCGCCCCCCCCCCCCATCTCCAGCCTGGGGCTGCCTTTCCCGCTTCTCCGGATGCTCCAGGAATTCCCTAAGTCTCCCTCAAACCCCGGCCTCACCCCTTCCCTGCTGCGGAATCTCCCTCCCAGGCTGAGGGCGGCGCGGGGGCAGCCGGGCCTCGAGGGCCTCCTGGTCTCAGAGCCCGCTCAGCGCCGGAGAGAGACCCGGCCAGGCAGGAGCAGCCCCTGGTCCTTCACCACAACCCAGTGTAACTCAGCAGGTTCCCGAGCATCCCCTGTCCCGTCCTGGCGGGTGGGGGCGGGGCGGGGGGGCACAGAGCAGAAGGCGCTTCCCTGAAGGGACTTAACGTTCTAGTTGATGATAAGTCACTTAACACTGGCCGGCAGTGGCTGGGCTGGGGGTGACGCTTCAGGCCGCCAAATGAGCGGGAGCCAAATAACCCCAGCCCTGGAGGGGGGCAGAAGGGGGGGGGGGGGGGATCAGTTCAGCAGGTCTAAGGGTGAGGCTGAGAAGGAGGCGAATTTAGGGTTAGGCCGAGAGCCCGAGCCCTGGAGGGTGGCGGCCCCGGAGCAAGCACAGCAGAGGAGGGAGAGGCCGGAGGGGAAAGCCACTGAGCTCTGGGCCCACCGAGCCTAAATGCCTGGAGGTCTCCCACGGCGAAATGTCCGAGAGGAAGCAGGAGGCGGCAGCGGGAGAGGGGGCGGCCGGACAGCGGGCGCTCATCGCCGGGAGGGGCAATGGGACCACGGGGCCCACTGGGTGACAGCGCAGAAGGAGCCTTGAAGGACACCCATAGTTCCTGAGCCTGCAACGGGCAGAAGCCCTGCAAAGGAGAGAGAAGGTGCCTCAGATCCCCGAGGGAACCAGCACAGGAAAGTCCTCATCCCCGAGGGCTCGGGCTCCACGGGGAGCTCCAGGGGACAAGGACCGAGCCCACCGGGCTTGGCAGGGGAGAGGCCACTGCTCGTGAAGCTCCCTCTCACCCCAGCTTGGGCTCTGGCCACCAGGATCCGCCACCTCCCCCAGGGAGACTGCCCGTTGTCCTCCACTATTGCAGGGATAGAATCCCCGGAGACCTTTCCCAGAGATTGGACTCTTATTTCCCTCGTCCCTGGGGGACGCCCCCTTTGTGACTCGCAAACTCCCACGAGACGGGGACGTCCCCAGTGGCTTACAAGGGCCGTGTCTGGCTCCTCAGTGGGCGCTTTTGTGTCTTGGCGGTGGAAAGGCAGACCCTGGAGTGCCCACCTTGCACAGAGAGGGGCGGGGCGAGAGGGGACTGTCCAAGGGCACAGTCATGGATGGCCTCGTGGCCCTGGGCTGCACCAGATGCACTCGGCCCTGAGAAAGAGCCCGAGGAGAGAGTGAGGTTCTGGAGGTCACTGGGGGAGGACAGATGGCCCAGCCCCTCCGGCCCGTGAACAAATAAGAAGCGGGTGAGTTGGGGGCAGCTGGAGTCCCGCAGAAAGCAGCCAGAGCTCCCCACCGTGCCCACCTCTCAGCCCCTAAACAAGCAGCCGCAGCCCAGGGCCCGCCAAGCCCCCTTCCCTCCTGGGGGCTGAGGGCAGTGGCCCAGTCCCCTCCCACAGGCCCGTCCCCTTCTGTGGGGCTCGGCCCTGGAGGAGGAGTCCCTCCCCACCCACTGCAGACACTGGTGAAGGAAGAGTCCCCTTCTTCCCAGCTTCCTCCACTTCTGCCTGCCGCCTCCTGCTGTGCGACCCCCACCGGAGCCGACCTCTGATAATCCTGCCCCTCCCAGGGGCTGCTGCTCGGAGGCCAGAAGGCCGGCCCCTCGGGGGCCATTTGTCTTTGGGGCCCCAGCCGCTGGCAGGGTGCCTGACAGGTCAGGGAGCTTTGGACTGAACCGGGCCGGGCCAAACCTCCTGCACATGTGGCAGAGCTGGGGGCTCGGGGCTTGCTCAGCCTGAGGTGCTTTGCCCTTCTCGGAGCAGGACCCACTTCTCCATCAGAAGGCAGAAGCTGGGGCCCCCCCATTGACCAGGGGTCACCCATGGCAAGGGCCGCGTCCCCCAAGCTCGGGCTGGGTCCTTCCTTGGCCCCGTCCTCAGTGCGGCGGCTGCACCAGGACATCCTGACCGAAGCGGATCCTTTCAGCCTCAAAACCGCAGGGTTTCTGAGGAAGAGAAAACTGCCCCCCCTCCCCCTTGGTGGAGCGGGGGCCCGGAGACTGTTAGTTTTGTTCATCTTTTCTTTCTCCTTTTCTTTGTTACGAGATTCGGGTGGCTATAGAGGCTGGGAGGGGAAAGCCTTGTACAGTAGGCATCTTTAACAGGATGTGGGGGCTCCCCAGGACCTCAGGGCGGCTGACCCCCATCCTCTGCGTCCATCCCCACCCCTCCTCCTTTGTTTTTCTTCTTCCTTTGTTTCCCCCTTTGCATGGGAGCCCAGCTTGGCTCTGTGGTCCCCCTTTCTGCAGGGTCCGGGACCCGGGACCACCTCTCACCTCCAGCTTCTGACCTCCCCCTCCCATGCTCTGAGTTAGATCCAGCCCATGGGGAGGACAGAAGCATGACCCCCACTCCCCAAGGAGACAGCTGAGAGGGACAGCTGGCCAGAGGGGCTCGGATCCCTCTGACCCCTCCTCCCTCTGACTCAGGACATGCTCCTCTCCCCTGCTCTGTCCCCTCCTCCCCCCCCCCCTCCCCGCCTGGCCCCCTCTCCCACTGGCTCTCGAGTCTGCAGCCGCTTCATGTGACTTTTGGGAAGACAAGCCCAGATGTTTCCAATCCCAGAATGCCAGAGCTGGCAGGGCCTCGGGACTGGGCGGGCCCAGCCCCCTTCTCTCATAGCAGAGGAAAAAGTAGCTGAGGGAGGGGGGGTCTTCCACATGCCAAAGACAATGGCAAGACGCAGGCCTCGTGGGCCCCCAGAGCCCCCTCCCTCGCCTCCCTCGGTCTCTCCATTCTGGGGCTGCGTCTGGCTCAGGTTCTAGAGACCATCATCGGAGAATCATGTGTCGGGCCCTCCTCCCCACACCCCCTCCCTGTGCTCCCAGCTCAGGGCTCAGATCCCGGGTTTCTCTCCTTGGCCAGATTTGCTCCTTTCCTTCCCGGAGGGGGAGACTTTGGCACCACTGACTTTATCCTGGGAAGTGTCCCAAGGACAGAGAGCAGCCTCCGGCTGGAGCTGATCTGGCTCAGGAGGCTCCTTGGGGCCGGAGGCCCAGCCAGCCACCGAACCCAGCCTGACCTCCCTCGCCAGGGTGCGGCCTGCAGGGTCTCGCTTCCTTCCGGCAGCTTGCTGTCGAGGGTCCTGAGCTCTCCTGCCTCTCAGTCCCTCTTCTTCCCCTCACGTTCTCCTCTGCTCCCAGGGATGAGCCTCCAGAAGGCCTCCTTTCACCAGACGTTGGGTGTAAGGGAGAAGGGGGTCCCAGTGCACCACTGGCTCCCAGCAGCAGTTACCGCCTCCTTCCCACATGATGCTGGGCTTCCGGTTGGTCTATACCCAGGCAGACACAAGCAGGTCCCTTCCCCAGGGACAGCCAATGTCCCCCAGACACACAGACCAGGAGCCTCTCGGGCCAGCCCCAGGGGAGCCTCACAGCTCCCACAGTGAGGCAAGGGAGAGAGGGAGGCCGCAGGCCAGAGCAGGAAAGGGGATGTCCTGGTTCCCAAGGTGTCCCATCTCACACACACAATCACACACACACACACACACACACACACACACACACACACACACACACCTGCTGCCTGCCAAGGTATGTGGTTGGATGCTACTGGCACAAAATGTCTCTGAGGCTGCTTCTTTAGACTGCACAGCTGCCCTCTCCCTCCCTGTGCTGCACAGCTGCCCTCCCCTTCCCTGTGCTGCACAGCTGCCCTCCCCTTCCCTGTGCTGCACTGCTGCCCTCCCCTTCCCTGTGCTGCACAGCTTTCCTCTCCCTCCCTCTGCTGCACCGCTGCCCTCTCCCTCCCTGTGCTGCACAGCTGCCCTTTCCCTCCCTCTGCTGCACCGCTGCCCTCCCCTTCCCTGTGCTGCACAGCTGCCCTTTCCCTCCCTCTGCTGCACCGCTGCCCTCTCCCTCCCTGTGCTTTGGCCTGCCCTTTCCCTCCTCTGCTGCCCTGCCCTCTCCCTCCCTGTGCTGCACAGCTGCCCTCCCTCCCTCTGCCACTGCCCTCCCTTCCCTGCTGCTGGCTGCCCTTTCCCTCCCTCTGCTGCACCGCTGCCCTCTCCCTCCCTGTGCTGCACAGCTGCCCTCTCCCTCCCTCTGCTGCACCACTGCCCTCCCTTCCTGTGCTGCACAGCTGCCCTCTCCCTCCCTGTGCTGCACAGCTGCCCTCCCCTTCCCTGTGCTGCACAGCTGCCCTCCCCTTCCCTGTGCTGCACCGCTGCCCTCCCCTTCCCTGTGCTGCACAGCTGCCCTCTCCCTCCCTCTGCTGCACCGCTGCCCTCTCCCTCCCTGTGCTGCACAGCTGCCCTTTCCCTCCCTCTGCTGCACCGCTGCCCTCCCCTTCCCTGTGCTGCACAGCTGCCCTCTCCCTCCCTCTGCTGCACCGCTGCCCTCCCCTTCCCTGTGCTGCACCTGCCCTCTCCCTCCCTCTGCTGCACAGCTGCCCAAAGGATTTCTCCAATTCAGACGCGGCCACGTGTCTCCTCTGCTCAGAAAACATCCGTGGCTCCTTCTTGCCCCTCTCTTACCCTCCACGTATTCCAGACAGAGTGGGTGGCCTCCCAGCCCTGCAGTCACTGATCGCGGGGCCCTTCCATCTTGTATGTTATTTGCCTGCAACCTTCCCCTTCAGCTCAGCCCCCTAGAGGAGGGGCCCAGGTGTTCTCCTCTGTGTTAGCCCCCAGGCCTGGTACAGCCGCCGGGCACTTGGTGCTCAGTACCAGCGCAGCAGGGCCACCCTGGGCACAGGGACCAGGGTGACCCCCGAGAGGTGCCCTTTGGGGCCACAGCAGCTCTGAGAGGTGACTCTCGGATCCTGGAGAGGAAAGGCCTGAATTGGCAGAGACGGTGCCCACCGCCCAAACCACACAGACGGAGTTACTGAAATCAGTCCCGTGTGGGCCAGTGCCCCAGGGGCCCCTGGGCCCCAAGGCCCAGTGCATCATGAACATGGCTCAAAGCTGATCCAATTAAGCGCATAATTAAAGCTAATTTGGCTGACTTGAGGATCGGGATGAGTCAGATCTCTTAGTGAGACTGGACAATAAAGGGAGCCGAAGCCTCTTCTTTCTGGAAGGTTTAAGGTCCCTTCTGTCCTTAAGCTGCCTCTGGAAGGAGCCCCTTCTCTCCCGCCCTGACCCTGGGAGTGGAGCCCTCCCTCATCACAACCACAGGGAGCTAATCCAGGGACTTCCCTGCTGGGGGTGGGGGGGCAGGCTGCTGCCCCGGGGTCACCGACTCTGCCAGGAGGAAGGAGGCTTCAGTTCTATTCCTTAACCTTGGGCTGCCCTTGGCCCACCAGGCCACCCAAGTTCATTTTCCTTTGGGGCTCCTTCTCCTTGGCACAGCGGGCACCATTGTGAGTTCTCTCTCCTGCTCCTCCTATTTCCTTCTTCCTCCGGGAAAAATCTCACCTTATTTCTCTGAGTTCTCTCATCCCGCTTCTTATCCCACCCGAATGTCCCCGGTGCATCGTACACCGCAGGCAGCCAGGCCCCAGGGGATGGGTGCCCTCCTGCTTGCTTTGGTAATACAAAAACCAACAAAAAGCACCGCTCTGAATAGCTGGGTCACCCACAGGTCCTTGTGTCTCCCTCTGACCTCCTTGATCATGGTGGGTCCTGGGTCAAGGGGCCGAACACTCTGGCCATTTACTTCGACACCTCCTTTTTCTCTTGACAAATTTCCCTTTCCCAAGCCCAAGGTCTTGCTCCTTTGGAGCTGCATCGGAAAGCTCTCGCCGGGGAGTGATGTGCACTTGTGGGTGGTGAGAAGATGGCCACGAAGACCATGTTTCCCCCATTGAAAAACAGGAACTTCAAAATACTCATAGCAGCCCCTTTGTGGTAGTGGAGAAACAGAAAAAGCTGCTCCTTGGGGCTCATGATGCAAAGGAAGGTTTCTGTGCTAGAACAATGTTGAACGTGGGCAAAGGCTCCCGAGAAGCCTGGACAGAGCCCTGGGAACCGAGACCAAGGGAAGGAAGCAGAACACAAAAGCAGCAGACACAATTACTACAGAAAGGGAAGGAGCAAACCCCAGCAAGCTGCTGGCCAGGGTGCTGACCGCTGACCTCAAAGAAGAGAAGAAGATGCTTCTTCTCACTGCTCCTTGTGGGCCCTCACAGACGCCAGACTTTGTAGATTATGTTAGAATTTCCTTTTGATGTGTTGATTGGCCAGGAAGACTCATCTGAGCTCAGATACATACCGGCTGGGTGATCCTGGGCCAGTCACTTCACCCTGTTTTTTATTGTTTTATTTTTTTTCTGATTATACATGCACATTGATTTTTAATACATATCACGAATCGTATCAGCAGAGAAAAGTCAGAATAAAAGAGAAAACCACAAGAGAAAAAAACTGAAGGAAAAAAGTGAACGTAGCATGTGTTGATTTACTTTCAGCTTCCATAGTTCTCTGGATGCCGAAGGCCTTTTTCCATCCAAAGATCATTGGTATGACCTTGGATCACGGAACCTGGATGAACTTGGACCACGGAGAAGAACCACATCTGTTGTAGTTGAGCAAGGCACGATCTCGCTGTTCCTGTGAACGGCGTGTCGCCTATTCTGCTTGTTTCACTCAGTATCAGTTTGTGTAAATCTTTCGAGGCCTTTCTAAAATCAGCCTGTTCATTTCTTGCAGAACAACAACATTTCATCACCTTCATGTACCACAACTTCTTCAGCCATTCCCCCACTGAGGGGCCTCTGCTCAGTTTCCAGTTCCTTGCCACCACAAAAAGGACTATTTTGTTTGTCCCCTTTGCTTTTTTATGATCTCTTTGGGATACAGGCCCAGTAGAGATATTGCTGGGTCAAAGGGTAGCACAGTTTGACAGCTCTTTGGGCATAGTTCCAAACTGCTCTCCAGAAGGGTTGGATCCGTTCACAATCCACCAACAATGTACCAGTGTCCCAGTTTTCCTGCATCGCCTCTAACATTTGTCATTATCTTTTCCTGTCATCCCAGCCAACCTGAGAGGTGTGAGGTGGTGCCTATGAATTGTTTTAATTTGCATCTCTCTAATCAATTCACTTCACCCTGCTTGCCTCAGTTTTCTCATCTGTAAAACAACCTGGAGAAGGAAATGACAAACTCCTGTACCTTTGCCAAGAAAACCTCAAATGGGGATATAAGCAGTCACAAACAAGTGAAAAACAAAAGAACAGACAGCAGAAGTGGTTTTGTGAAAAGATTTTTCTCTCTTCTTTTGAAAAAAAAGTCACACAGCCTCCTCAACCCACCACAACGCTCTCCTTTGCCTTCGAAGTCACGCTCGCTTTGGGTGCTACTCCAAAGGGACAATAACTAATTACCTCATAGTAATGATCACAGTCACTTTGCCTCTCAGGGTTGTTCTGACAGGAGAAGACACTATTGGTAAAACCTGAAACACTGTGTAGCACCAGGTAGCATTACGCAGCACATGGGAATGAGTCCGGTGTGGAAAGCTGACATTTGCTGCAGTGTGCGGAGATAAGCGTGGGGAGAGCCTGGTTAATGAAGGTGCAAAAGACTTTCTGGGACGATCAGGATTGAATGGAATGGCTAGTCGCCTTGGCAGTGGGGAGGAGAACCAACTTGGCACTTGGGAAGATCTGCCTTCAAGGCTTCCTCTGATGCATGTTGACTGTGTGACGAGTCTCTTAAGCTGGGGCTCGATGCCCTCAGGAAATGTTCTAAACTAATTACAGTGTTGCTGGTTCACGTTGGAGGAAGAAGCTTCTCTTTCCTCAATGAAATCATGGGGACAGACCAAAGGAAAATAAACAAAATCTGGAGAGTAAACCTAGGACTGAAAAGGGAGCTCAATCACTTAAAAAAACCAACCCACACAAGCTCCCCCGTGCCCGTGTTGTCAGGCAATACCAGGCGATGGCCATCTAACGTCCAGAGGTCGAGCAAAGATCTGCTGCATGGGGGGTGGGGGGGTCTGTGGAGGATTGGCGGGGGGCACAGACATGGTTACATGGTTAGAAGGGATGCATGGGTGACCATTCATGGCTTCTGGGAGCATTCAAATGGATTGAACAAAGCAAGAAGTAAATCACTGGACTTAGGCCTGGAAGAAGGCACCTACATGCTGCCAAAGACCTACAATTGTTAGTTCTATGTAAATCAGCTCCCCCTCTCTCACTCTAGGTAAGATGCTCTTACAGGTCCCAGGTCCAAGGGATCTCATTTAGAGATTGTTTGCAGTCAACAAGACCACAGTGAAACAAAGGGCCAGAAAGCCTCTGAGGTTGTACCCCAACAATCAGTCTCGTGGACCCTCGTGGATATTGATTCTGCTGTGATCTCAGGGGCCGTTTTGGAGGGATTCAGATTAAGGTTGTCAAGCTATTTGGAGACACTCTCTTTCCCAGAGCTAAGGCCCAGCAAGCAGGCTATCCCTGAGCGGGCGTAACAACAATCCTTTGTGCTCCGGATGGTCTCGCTCTCCCATAAGATGTGTTGCTTTGATCAGGCCCAGGGGTTCCTGAGGAATTTATGGTTTTCATGTTAATCACTCACTATTTAAATTTATTGGAGTTTCCCCCGTTTCTCAGGGCCCTGAAAGCTGATGAGCTACAACAGAAATCCACCAGTCACCTGCTGATACCTCTGCTTACGCATCTGCGGAGCAAACCGAACCGAGTGCTGCTCTCCTGCTCCCGCCCAGCTGGCTCTGGCTCTGTGCCCCACTGAATGATCACACAAAGTCCTTCTCGGGAAGGGGAGCTTTGCTTGGAAGCATTTCCTCCTTAAAATTAATGAACCTGCTACTTGATTCCTGACCCACTCACTGCTGGCTTATTCTGTTCAGTTCTGACCATTCCCAAGTGAAAGACCAGGCCAGGCTCCATTTAAACTCCTTTGAAGGACCTACTCCCCATCTTTGGGGCTGTTTCATGAGTTAGGAATCCATCCTCTGGAAATTATCCTGAGCTCTTCCCGGTCCTTTATTTCCTTCCAGCCTGGTCCCCTTTCCTGGAAGCTGAAGCGCCATGGTTTCATTATGCAGGAGGAAGTCTCACGGCAACAGCTGGTCCCCAAACGGCCCTTTCGGAGCACCGCCAGAACCTCGGAGGCAGGGCTGCGTGCCCACCCTCAAGAGCTGCCATGTGACTCATCTCCTCTTTGCCATTGCCTCCTCACATACAAGGAGCCTCCTGACTTCAATTTGCCTTTGCCTTGGAAGTCATGCTAGCTTTGCGTGATACTGCAAAGGGACAGGGAGCCTAATGGGGAGAGAACCAGTCCTGGAATAAAGAAGACCTAAGAGCACACCTCCCGTTAAGCCCCCACCAGGCACCGGACACTACGCTAAACGCCAGAGACGTGGAAACAAAAAATGGAACGATCCCCACTCTGAGAGCTTCCGTGATCTCCGAGGAGATAGTTCCTGGCTACGTGAACATGTGGAATGAAGGCAGAACTGATGCCCCATAGCCCAGGACAAGGCAGTGTGGGAGGGAGGACACTGGCTGTTGGGAGGAGCAAGCTGGGAGGGGAAGGAAGAGACGTCCATGGGACGAAGGTGGGGGGCAGCGAGGTGATAAGCTGCTTCCTGCCTTGGGTTCACACCTCCAGTGCAGAGCACGGCGTCTGGCTCCTGCATCCGTGGTGATGGGCTGATTGCAGTATCCAAAAGAGGCGCTGACACAGACGCCAGGGAGGATGGTTGTGTGTGTGAGAGGGGCACATGGTCCCCAGGGTCCCTGCCAACCCTGGAGCTATAATCCTGCAATGCTTGGGTCCAGAAACAAACAAGCATCATGGCTCAGCCCCCTCAATGGTCTTTTAAAGGCTGTGGAGGAGGGAGGCGCATGGCAGGGCTGGCCACTGCCTTCCTCATTCAGGTCCGTAGGGGGCCTGAGCTTGGGCTCTGGCCGAGTCCCAGAATGTATTATTGAAGAGATGACCTGGGAAGACTTAGGGGAGGAAGTGTGACCGTACCCAAGTGCCCTGGCTTCGTTCAATGTGAAACACTGCGTTGCCAAGCACAATCTGGAGGACGGGGGCCAGCCCTGTGATGTCACAGACCCTTCTCTGCAGCTCCGCCTGGGCACTGAGAGGGTGAGTGACTTTGCCAGGGTCACACAGCCAGTGGGGGTCAGAGATGGCACTTGAATCCCCCTGCTGGGAGGCTGGCTCTCTCGCCAGGTTAGGAGAGAGGGAAACACTCTGGTTTGTTTTGGTTTCACTAAAGCATTTGGCGTTTCTTGTGCCATGTCATAGGGTCCACTCCCAACCAGCAGAATGGCCAGTCCCAAGGAGGGATCATTAACGATTGTAGATTAACCTGTCAGTTGTCGCCAGGGGGCTGCCCCAGGGATCTGTGTTGGGTTCATTACTATCAGTGACTTGGATACGAGGGGCGCTGATGCACAGAGCCCTGGCTGGGCCCAGAGCCAGGAAAACATCGTCCTGAGTTCAAATCTGGCCTCAGACACTTACTGGCTGCATTATCCCAGGCAAGCCACTTAATCCTGTTTGCCTCAGTTTCCTCATCAGTAAAATGAGCTGGAGAAGGAAACGACAAACTCCTCCAGTGTCTCTGCCAAGAAAATCCCAAATGGGGCCACGAAGGGTAGGACCTGACTGAAGTAACCGACAACAGCAACAGATTGTGAGCTCATCCAATTTTCCAGGGACACAAAAGGAGCAGGAAGAGCTGACACGATGGCTGACCGTGCCCTGCTGTGGAATAACCTTGTAAGGTCGTACTGTTGGGCTATTGCCTCCAAGATGAAATTTAATAGGGATAAATAGGCTTACAGTTGGGTTAAAAATGGACCAAGTGTGGCTAGAAACCAGTTGTTGTCAAAGAATTCTGTGGGCCTCGCTCGGAGATATTAGTGTGATTTGGCTAGCGGGGAAGGCAATGCCATCTTCAGTGGCATTTAGAGGGATATAGGATCCAGCTCTAGGAAGGTGAGAGCTCTGCTGTAGTCTGCTGCAGGCAGCCCACGACTAGACAAGTGTGTTCAGTTCTGGGTACCACAGTTTAAAAAAGAACTTGGGAGATGCAGGTCGGGGGTCTTGAGAAGAGGGAAACCTGGACAGGGAAGGTTCTTGAGCTCACGCCAAATGAGGTCCCCTGAAAGAATTGGCGATGTTCGACTCGGAAAAGCCTCGGAGAGGCAGGGAGCATGGTGGTCGTCTTCAGGTATTTGAAGGAAGGCTGTCATGAGGAAGAGTTTAGATTTGTTCTGTCTGGATAGACTAAGCAGCCAGAGGTAGAAGTTCCAAAGCAACAAATTGAAGCCAGATTAAAGAAAATTTCCCCAAAATGCAATGGTGACCCCAGGAGGGGGTGGGTTTCATCACTGAAGGTCTTCAGGCAAAGGCTAAAGGGCCTCTTGTTGGATGTTTTGTAGAGGTAACATTGTTCAGTTATGGGCTGGACTGGGCAGAGGTCCGGGTCCCAACTCTGAAGTTCTGTGGCGGGCTGGCCAAGCTCTGGAGAAAACCTTTTCCCTTCCTTTCCCCTCCAAATCCCAAGGTTAGAATATCCTCACCAAATTACTTCCCCTTGACTTCCGATTGAATCTCACTCTTTATTCCTGCAATTCTATCCCATATAGTGCTCGTTGTCCTGTCCTTGGTCCTGAAATGGGTATTTTGACCTGTGAAACATGGATCCTTGCACTTCCTACTTCACAGAGTTAAGAGGGAAAACTCTCAAAAGTGAGGGGCAGCAGGAGATAGCGGGGCAGTGCAGTGACAGTACCCTGGGCCTGGAGCCAGAAAACCCGACTTCAAATCTGTCCACAGATGCTTATTAGCTGGGTGACCCTGAGCAAATTATTTACTCTGCTTCAGGTTCCTCAGCATAAAATGCAGGTAACGATAGACCTGCTCTCACAGAGTTGTTGTGAGGACCTCATGATCTAATGATTGTAAGTTCCTAGCATTTTACTTGGTGCTTAATAAAAGCTTGTCCTTCCTTTCTTCCCTCCTAACCAGGAAAATTCCCAACAATGGGAAGTGTCCAAAAATGAATGGGTTTGTAATGACAAAGGTCACTTTTAATGGGGTGACCAGTTCCTCCATTTGTCCCATTTCGTATTCTGCCTTAAGGTTATGACCGTCCCCTCTAAATGGTTGAGATAAAGGTGTTATAGACATTCCTTAATGTCATTAGAATATCAGTAACCTCCAGCTATGAGGCTATCCCCACCTAGGTCTCTGCATTATGTCATTGTTCCAGAGTTTCTTCCAGAGAATGTAAATTCACTTAAGTTGTTCTGGGCCAGGCTGTCGGTTTTGTCCTCATCAATATGAGTTGAAATAGATGCCTCCTGGGGTTCCTTCCAGCTCCACACATCAGTGATTCTTCATGGGAGTTATCATGGTCTTGACCCTCATGGTTCCCTAAATAGGAACTCCCATCCCAAGCTCATCCTTTCTCTTTGCTTGTCCCTGTTGGACAAGCACCTTAGCTTTTCGCTCAGCAGAATTGAATAGACATACCTTAAAGAATGAATACTAGACATTTTCCCACGTCGTTAGTCATTAGCTCTTCTCACTTCTCCATCTCGGGATGTTGGGTCAAGCTCATACGTGGATTCTCCTCCCGGAGGCAAATCTCAACTACCATACTATAAAGACTTATGAAATCACCATGGTAGGAAAGATAATTCTAATATCGATATATTTTCACCTCCCTTCCTTGAATAATTGGATAAACTCAATTCATTTCAAACTCTCCATGATTGGGAGGTGAGAGGCAAGAATCGTGAGGAAGGGAATCAATTCCTTTGTGGAGCTATGTAATTTCTTTAATAGGTCTCTTTGCATTGAAGCTCATTTAAAAAGTCTCCTTGGGATGCTTAGCTCACAATGGGAGCTGCTGAATGCAACCAGTCAGTGGAAAATTCATGTTCATTTACATCTCCAAATAATGAGCTCCAGGCTAGAGCAATGGGAAGAGTGAGTCAGGCAAGAGACACTCACACCGCTGAGTCACATTGTAATACTATAAAACTATGGTGCATATTTTTAGATCCCTATGAATGATGAGCTATGTGTCATAAATGTTGCAGTAGGATACTCAGCCCATCTTTTGGCCATCATTTTCTTTAATGACCGGTCTGAAGCAGTCCTAGTCAGGGCTGATGCTCTGCCTTAGACTGAAGAGATGACTACCTAGAGGGTGGAATGTGGGGGACCTTCACGAAGGTCATCCTCCAGATTTCCCCCCTGCTTCCCTGTCATTTCATTTTTCCTCTCATTAGTGGTTACTTTTGGCTTAGTGTTGATTCAGACTTACAGACCTTTGCACCTGGGGTTCATACTCGGTCCTGCACATCCACGAGGTGGATGAAGCATCAATATCAGGGTTATCGAATTTCCAGATGACACAAAGCTGAGAGGGAAAAAATGTTAGCTTGGATTATAGGATCAGGACCAGAAAAGGGGTCTCGGGCCAGAATGTGAGGCCAGATCAAATCTGAAGAAACTTAATAAAGAGAAATTTCAAGTCCTAGAGTTGGGTTCAGAATTCAGCTTGGTCACATGATAAAGATGGGACAGTCACAGCTGGATCACACAGCACATCTGAAATCTGACAAGGCTCTGACTTTGGGTAAACTTCAAGTTCGATATCAGCCAACTGCAGCATTTCTCCTCCCCAGGTCCTTGTCACCATTTTGAAAAAAATGAGGATAACCAGAAGGGCAGAAGTGCTAGTCTTCCAGTATTATGCCCTGGTCAGGCTGCATTGTGGCAAACAACATTTCAGGGGGAAAATTGAAAAATTGAGGACTATTTTGAGAGAATGACTGAGATGATGAAAGATCCAGAGTTCATGTCATACAGGATAAGTTGAAGGATGATGGCAATGACAACAGGAAGAAGAGAAGCTGTGGGTGGGATGACAGAGCTGCCTTGCCTTAAAGTGTTGGAAGGGGCACCATGGGGAAGAAGGATTCCTATTTTGTCTCTGAGGACAGTATTGGGCAATTGTGGGCGATTAGAGAAAGGCAGATTTAGGATCAAATTTTCAATGAGTTCTATCCAAAACCAGAAGGAGCTGACTCATAAAGAAGGAATTTTCTCTCATTAAAGGTGTGCAGGCAAAGGCTAGCTGGCCATTTGTCAGATCTCGAATAGAGATCGTTCCAGTTCAGCAATAGACTAGATCAATTCTTAATCTGGAGGCAAGAAAATTTTTAAAAAAAATATTATAATGGCTGTATTTCAGTGTAATTGGTTTTCTTTGTAATCCTATGTATTTTAATAATGTGAAAATATGATTCTGAGAAAGAGGCCATAGGTTTCACCAGACTGACCAAGGGGTCCAGGATGCAAAAAAAAAAAAAAAAAAAAAAAGATCATCACATAATCTTGCTATATTGTGAACAATATTCTCCTGGCTCTGCTCACTTTGCTCAGCATCAGCTCATATAAATCTTTTCAGTATTTTTGGAAATCAGCCAGAGCATCATTTCTTATAGAACAATAATATCCCAACAACAATAATAATATAGAACAAAAACATCCAGTCATTTCCCAATTCCATGACACCACAAAAAGAGCTGCTTCAAACATTTTTGAACGCGTGGATCCTTTCCCCTTTTTTTTATGATATTTTAAAAATACAGACCCAGTAGTGACATTGCTGTTATTAAAAGGATGCACAGTTGATAGTCCTTTGGACTCTTCAGAATGTCTGGATCAGTTCACAACTTTAAGAACTTTAACCACACACATAAGAGCAATAAGAATTCTTAGAAGAATTAAAGAAAGAAGAGATTTTTTAAAACTAAAGAAAAACTATAGAGGAAGACATAAGAAAGAGATGAGAGCTAGGCAAAAAGGTATGAAAAGAGAAATAATTTTATAAAAAGAGATACAGAACATTACGGATGAAAATAACTCCCTAAAAATTAGAATCAGTCAAATAGAAACTAAGAGCTCCACAAGACATCAAAAAATAATAAAACAGAGTCAAAAGACTGAAAAAAGAAGAAAATATGACATATATCATAGGAAAAACAAATGACCTGGAAAACAGATTGAGGAGAGATAACTTTAAAATAAATGGGCTTCCTGAAAGCTATGATTAAAAAATAGCCTAGATATAATATTTCAAGAAATTATAAAGGAAAACTGCCTTAGCAGTAAGAGGCAAAGTAGGAACTGAAAGAATCCACTTGTCACATTCTGAAAAACACCCCAAAATAAAAACTCCCAGAAATATTATAGCCAAATTCTAGAGCTCCTAGATCAAGGAGAAAATATTGTAAATAGCAAGAAAGAAAGGTCTAGAGGTCATCTAATCTAAACTCCTCATGCTACATATAAGGAAACTGAGACAAGGAGAGGTAGAAGGACTTACCCAGGATCACTGAGCCAGTAAATGTTTAAGACTAGATTTGAACTCAGGTCTTCCTTGCTTGAGGTCAGCACCACCTAGCTTCCTCTCAGGAGATAGTTCTGCTGTCTGTTCTGGCCAGATGCTCTGGAATATTATATTCGGTTATCATATCATATTTGTGTTTTGGGGAGAAAGCTGACCAAGTACTAGCATTATTGTGAGGGAATCATAGAATACGAATCAGGGCAAATAACGAGGGCTATTTAATTGAGAGAAGAGACGCCTTAAAGTGTGTGGGGGGAAGGGCAAAGAGAGTTATGTGCAGAAGCATCAAAAGAGATGGAATGAAAAAGAGCCAGAGTTGTTTTCTGCCTGTCCCCAGAAAGCCTTCTGGGAGCAATGGTTAGAGGCTGAAGAGAGGCTGATTGAGGCTCCCTGGGAGGGACAGCTCCCTAATAAGGAGGACCACTGGAGGAGAGACCAGTCTGCCCTACAGAGATGGGAGCTGAGCTCCATCAAGAAAAGACCCGGCCCTCCCAGCAGGGAGGCACAGACTGGTCAGAGGTTAACAAGGTCCCCTGTAGTGTTGGGATTCTGGGAATCCTGCTCCCGGTCTTTTTTTAGCCTTGCCCAGCTCTTCTTGGCCAGCCTTCCTACAACTGCCCAGGAAGAAGGGGCATTTTCTGGCCTTCATGGGCAGCCACCGCATCCCACTCAAGCTTCCTTTCTAGCTGCTACAGTTGTGTTGGCTTTGCCTTGCCCCATTCCCACCC
This sequence comes from Sarcophilus harrisii, assembly GCF_902635505.1. Taxonomy (NCBI): domain Eukaryota; kingdom Metazoa; phylum Chordata; class Mammalia; order Dasyuromorphia; family Dasyuridae; genus Sarcophilus; species Sarcophilus harrisii. The sequence goes on along the minus strand of NC_045426.1, from coordinate 2,857,465 downwards.
GGTCCCATTTCTAGCTACCCAGAGCTGCCTGTGCCAGGGGATAATTCTGTAATGACAAAGGTCACTTTTAATGGGGTGACCAGTTCCTCCATTTGTCCTATTTCGTATTCTGCCTTAAGGTTATGACCGTCCCCTCTTAATGGTTGAGATAAAGGTGTTATAGACATTCCTTAATGTCATTAGAATATCAGTAACCTCCATCTATGAGGCTATCCCCACCTAGGTCTCTGCATTATGTCATTGTTCTTGTTATACCATAAAAGGCTTGCTGTCCCGATCCTCGGGGCTAGACTCTTTGAGATGATAGTCTCCTCTAGCCCTGGGATCAACATGGCTGCATTGGTCCCAGTATTTCTCTCCATTTAATAAATTACTGAATTGGTCTCTAATCTCTGTCCTGCTCAGTTTCTTTTGACATTACAATTCCAGGGGCAAGGACACCTGAACTCATTGTTTATTGCTTGTTGTACTCTGCCCTTGACAAACCCTCCCCACCCCATGGCTCCTGAAGCCCTGGCTCCCACTCTCCAACCCCATTCTCTATACTCCACTGTCTGCTTCCTCATTTCCAAATACCTGATCTGGACACTGGCTCCCGCTGTCAAGGACGCTTCATGATGCTGCCACTGGGGCACGTACCCGATGGCAAACATGTCCAAGAATGCTCAGGGGAAGCCCCACGCTTGGTGCAAAATGACAATGAGCAAGCTCTGGGGCAAAGACAGAGACCCGGTGGGGAGGAGGTGATGTAACTATACCACTGTCTCCAACCCCCTGCCGTGGGGGGTTATCCCATAACTGTCCTACAAAGCCCAGCGAGGCACAAACAGCCCATCCAGGCTCTTCCCCAGGACCCAGCCTCCTTAGGGCTCTCCTGACCCCCTCTTGATGCCTGCCCCACTGTAGCTGCTTTTGTGGTTCATTAAAGGCATCTCCATTAGAATAGTCTCCACTGGGATGGGGTCTAAGGTCCATCTCACAGGCTCAGAGCTGGTCACACCAGAAGGAAAGACACTGCTGGGGAACCCTGACTGCAAACCAGAGCTTGCCACATGTTTGTGGGGAGAACATTTCCGAGACTCCTGGGCATACATTTCTGTTGTGCTTAGACTGGGCAAAGCCCTTTACCTGCATTGTCTCAGTTGATCCACACAATAGAGGGAGAAGGAGTCAAGATGGGGGTGACTCACCTGAGTCTCCCCCAAACCTCTCCAAATAATTTAAATAATCCCTCCCAATAAATTCTAGAATGGCAGAACCCACAAAAAGATGGAGTGAAATAATTTTCTAGCCCAAGATAATTTAGAAAAGCCACTGCCACCTGAATGAGAGCAGAGCACAATCTGGCACAGACTGAACCTGCACAGTCCAGGTGGCCCCCGAAAACTTTGGAAGCCATTGAATCAGCAGTGGGATTCAAAGGCTGGGAGCTCTCCACTCCGAAGACAGGAAGGGCAGAAGGAGATGACGAGTTTCTTTTTGCTAGCACTAAGGCAGGACTCTGTTGCTGTGCCCATATTCAAAGCTAGGGCATGGTTCTGTGTGGCAGTCCCAAGGGGAGGAGAAATACTACCACACGGTGGAGTAGGATCCCTCCTCATGGTTCCAGGGAAAGCAAAAGTGCTTATGTCACTCACAGACCAGAGTACAGGTCGGGAAAGTAGTAAACGCCTACCTTTAGGTCATACTGCTTTAAAAAAGTTTATAGCAGCCCTTTTTGTAGTGGCAAGAAAATGGAAATTGAGGGGATGCTCCCTAGTTGGGGAATGGCTGAATAAATAATAGTATATGAATGTAATGGGATATTATTGTTCTATACGAAATGATGAGCAGGCTGGTTTCAGAAAGTCCTGGAAAGACTTACATGAACTGATGCTGAGTGAAGTGAGCAGAACCAGGAAAATATTGTATACAAGAAGTTCATGTGATGATCAATGGTAATGGACTTGGCTTTTCTCAACATTGCAGTGATTCAAGGCAATTCCAAATAAATTTGGGATGGAAAAAGACAATCATCACATCAAGAGAAAGAATTGTGGAGACTCAACACTTTGTTTATTTTTTTCTTTTTCATGTTTTTTTTTTTTCCTTTTGATCTGATTTTTCTTATACAACATGACAAATATAAAAATATGTTTAAAAGGATCACACATGTTTAACCTTTATCAGATTGCTTGCTGTCTTTGGAAGGGGGAGGGTAAAGAATAGAAGAAGAAAATTTTAGAACACAAAGTTTTACAAAAATGTATGTTGAAAACCCTCTTTACATGTATTTTAAAAATAACACCTTAAAAAAAATAGACTAGGCCAAATGGTGAAGAAAGTTTAAAAAGCCAATGAAAAAAAGAATGACTTAAAAAGCAATATTGGCCAAATGTAAAGAAAGGCACAAAAATTCAATGGAGAAAAAAAAAAAAAAAACCAAGTATAATTGGTTCAATGGAAAAGGAGTTATAAAAGCTCACTGATGAAAATAATTTCTTAAAAAAAAAATAGAATTGAACAAATGGAAGCTAATGACTTTATAAGAAACCAAGAAACAATCAAACAAAATTAAAAGAACGTGAAATGTGAATATCTCCTTGGAAAAACAACTGGCCTGGAAAATAGATCCAGGAGATATAATTTTAAAATTATTGGACTACCTGAAACCTGTGATTTAAAAAAAAAAAAGAGTTTAGACATAATTTTTCAAGAAATTATCCAAGGAATATACTGGGAGAAAGGGAAAGGGAGAGGTAGAAAGGGAAGAATTATCTCAAATAAAAGAGACAAGAAAAAACTTTTACAGTGGAGACGCCGAAGGGCTAGATGAGGTGGAGTAAGTGAACCTTATTGTTATCAGAATTGCCTCAAAGAAGGAATAGCATACACACTCATTTGGGAATAGAAAGTTATCTTTATGGGAATGTAAGAGGGAAAGGAGATAATAGAAAATGGTGGTGATGAAAGGAGGGCAGATTGGGGGAGGTGATAGAAGAATAGAAGAGAGAAAGAATAGAAAGAAAGGGGGAAATACAGTTAGCAATAGTAATTGTGGGAAAAAATGAAGCAAGTTTCTCTGATAAAAGCCTCATTTCTCAAACATACGATTTGAGTCAAATTTATAAAAATAGGAACCATTCCCCAATTTATAAATGGTCAAAAGCTATGAACAATTTTCAGATGAAGTTATCAAAACTATCTATAGCCATATGAAAAAATGCTCCAACTCATTATTGATTGGGGAAATGCAAATTAAAACAATTTTGAGGTACTACCTCACACCTGTTAAATTGGCTAATAGGGAAGAAAAGAAAAATGGCCAGTGTTTAAGTGGATGTTGGAAAAATGAGGCATTTATGTATTGTTGGTGGAGTTGTGAATTGATTCAATCATTCAACAGAACTACGCCCAAACCATGCATACCTTTCCATCTAGCAATACCACTATTAGGTCTGAGTCTGAAAGAAGTAAAAAAAGGGGGGGGGGGGGGGGGGACTTTTTTGAACAAAAATATTTATACTAGCTCTTTGGGGGGGGGGGTCAAAGAATTGAAAATTCAGGGGATTCTCATCAGTTGAAGAATGGCTGATACGTGGCGGTGACACCCATGAGCTGATGCATTTTCCTTGAGGTTTTTTAGTTGTATGTTTGGTTTTGGGTCTGTACTTTCTTTCACAAAATAACTACTGTGGAAATGTTTTGCATGCCTGCACATATATAACCTATATCTCATTGTTTGCCTTCTCAATGGGGCAACTCAAAGTTTTTAAAACAAATGTTAAAATTGTCTTTACATGTAACTGGGGGGAAATTAAATAATAAAAATGAAAATAATTAAGAGACCTTTCCACTGCGAGCCAGAGGCTCTAATGACTCCCATTTTATAGATGAAGAGGCTGACACTTGGGAGAGGTTGCAATAGTCAGGAGGTAGGAGAATTAACAATCCAAAGCATGATTCATCCTGGGGGCTGAATAACCAGCGTGCTAAGCGGGGGATAGAATAAATCCTGGCTAGTTTGAAAAGTAAAGTGAGGGGAGAGCCCAGGCTTGAAGGGCAGGTAATGGAGGAGTCTCGGATGCCAGGACGAGGAGTTTTCTGTGACTCAGTATCCCAAGTGAGCCAGCAGAATGTGTGTCTCTCCAGGCTCAGCGCTCAGAGCCCAGACCCGAACTCTTCTCTCGGGAGAAGCCCTGAATTATTCTCTTGGAGTCTGTGTGCCTACAGATGTTAAAGATGGGAGGAGAGCTTCCTAAGAAGGGAATGGTGAAGGGAGGGGAGAGTGGGAGAGGGGGGAGGAGGAGTAGGGAGGAGGAGTAGACAGGAGGGAGGGAGGGAGGGAGGAGGGGAGGGGAAGAAAAGGGCGGTGGAGATGCCTGGGAAAGCTGAATCGGCACCGCTCATGACAAAATAGGACCCGCCATCCACCAGTGAGCTCCCATCCTAAAAAGAAATGCTTTGGGGAGAAGAGGAAGCTTCCGGCCAGGTATCCGCAGCGCCGGCGAAGGAGCCCAGCACTCGTTTCCTGCTCGCGCATTCGATTTCCCTCCCCAGCAGCCACTCCTCCCTGCCCCGGTGCATCCCCTGCCCGTCCTCGGCTGTCGCTTGTCCTCATCCCTGCGGCCTGGAAGCGACTGGGGGTGGGCGGTTGGGGGCCGAGGTCCGTGTGCGACACCTCTGCCTTCCACAGAGAGGAGGGAAGCGAGCTCCGAGTCCGGAGAGGGCTGGGGGAGGCGGGTTCTGGAAAGCGCCCTCGTCTTCCCCAGCAGCATCCTGCTCCTTCCCTCGCGCTCTAGAAGTCCGTCATCTCAGCCGATCACAGGCATTCGGTATAGCTTTCTATGTGGGGCTACCATCGTTCCCACTTTATAGATGAGGAAACTGAGGCAGGAAGAAGAGGGGCGACTTCCCCGGGGTCCTACCCTCAGATGCCGCTCTCTGCACGCTGGGCACCAAGCTAGGCAGAGACCCAGGGGCAAAAATGAGGAAGTCCCGGCCCACAAAGAGGCAAGACAAATCACGCCCAGGGGACTCTGGGGTAGCTCCCGGGAGCGCACAAATGAATGGCGCTTCTCGCCTCTGTCCCACTGTCCTGCCCACCTGCGTCGCGCCAGTCCTCATGGGGGGCACCTGCCAGAGGCCCTTCTCTAACTCTCGTCCCATTCTGTAGGTGCCCGGCAGCCCTCAGAGCAGCCCACCCGCTACCCTCCTCCCCGACGCCCGGATGCCCCCCCCCCCCCTTCCACTCATGCATTGCAACAGCAGCCAGTTTTAGGGCTTCTTACGAGTAGCTCATCATTGTTGACATGCTATAGCCACCGTGTGTCTCCGAGGCCCTGAGTGTGAAAGGGCCGAGGTCTCCCAATGCCCCCAGGCCATCTCCGGTGGTCCTGATCTCTACCTGGCCCTGGACCCACATGGTCCCGGGAAGGGTGGGTTTGGGGCTTTTCTGCCCTCCCCCCTCCCCTTTTAATCCCCCCCCCCGGCCCTTTTTAAGGAAAAAACAAAACAACTGATGGAAGGGGGAAATTTGGAACCCAAATGAAATAAAACCCTTTCCCTTCCTTCTTTCCCCTCCCCCTTCCCCCCTTCTTCCTTCCTTCCTTCCCTTTCCCCCCCCTCCCCCCCCCCCTTTTTTTTCCCTCCCTTTTCCTTTCCCTTTTTCCCTTTCCCTCCCCCCCCTTTTCCTTCCTTCCTTTTCCCCTTCCTTCCTTTTCCCTTCCTCCTTCCCCCCTTCCCCCCTTCCCTTCCTTCCTTCCCTTCCCTTCCTTCCCCCCCCTTCCTTCCTTTTCCCTTCCTTCCTTCCTTCCCCCCTTCCTTTTGTAAAATAAAACCCTGAACAACTCTGGGAAACAATTTGTGGTCTTGGAAACTAACCCAGGCCCCAAAGGCCCATTTCGTGTAAGGTGGGTTGGATGGTAACCAGTTGAATGGCAGTTAAGAAAACCCCCTGGGAAAATTTCCCGCCAAGTGGGGGCCTTTTAAAAACGGAAGGCCCCGGCCTTTCCTTTAAATTGTTATTGGGGTTTGGAGGGTTCCCAATTTAGCCCACCCCACCCTCCATGGTTTGAAAGGCCCAAAGGATTTAGGGAGAGCCCAACCAATTTCCCCCTTTTTTTCCCAAGGTTGGGGTTAAACCAAGGTTTGGGGTTTTTGGCAGAATTGCAGGGGTTGAAGGGCCTGCCCTTGGGAAAGTAGAGGTGGACCTTGATGCTGAAATAAAAAAAAGGGGGGTGTAAGGCCCGGGAGAAATTTCCCAGGGAGCTTAGGAGGAGAACAGGAGGACCGAAAAAACAAAAAAAAGTAATAAATATTGAAGGAGATGTGGGAAAACTGGGACATTGATGCATTGTTGGTGGAGTTGTGAACTGATCCAATCATTCTGAATAGCAATTTGGAACTCTGCCCAAAAGGATAGAAAATTGTACACGCCCTTTGATTCAGCAGTGTCACTTCTAGGTCTGTATCCCAAAGAGATCATAAAAAGGGGTAAAGATCCACATGGTCAAAAAAGTGTTTATGGCAGTTGTGTTTATGGGACAAAGAACTGGAAATTGAGGGGCTGCCCAGCAATTGGGGGATGGCTGAGCAAGCTGTGGCACGTGAATGTGATGGAATATTATTGTGCTATAAAAAGTGATGAGCGGGCAGATGTCAGGAAAACCTGGAAAGACTTCCATGAACTGATGCTGAATGAAGTGAGCAGAGCAGGAGAACATTGTACACAGCAGCAGCAACACAGGGTGATGATCAACTATGACTGACTTGGCTCTTCTCGGGAATATAATGATCCAAGACAAGTACAAAGGACTCAGAAAAAAAGAGTTATCTGCATCCAGGTGAAGAACTGATGGACTCTAAATGTGGAGCAAAGCATACTTTTCCACATAGTTTATTCTTTCTCATGCTTTTTTCCCCCTTTTGCTCTGTTTCTTCTTTCATAATGGTGACTAATATGAAAATATATTTTACATGATAGCATCTCTCTATCTCCCTATCTATTATGTCAAACTGCCTACCATCTTCAGAAGGAGGCGAGGAAGGGAAGAAGAAAAATTTGCAACTCAACATTTTGCAAAAATAAATGCTAAAGGGAGCAGCTAGGTGGTGCAGGGGACCGAGCACCAGCCCTGACGTCAGGAGAAGCAGAGTTCAAATCTGACCTCAGACACTTAACACTTCTAGCTGTGTGATCCTGGGCAAGTCACTGAACCCCAATTGCCTCAGGGGAAAATGCTTGTAATGTAATGGGAGGAAATAATAAGATACTATTAAAAATTCTAACCATCAGCTGGGGAATGGCTGAATAAGTTATGAGATATGAATGTTATGGAACATTATTGTTCTATAAGAAATGATCAGCAGGAGGATTTCAGAGAGGTCTGGAGAGACTTATGATGAGTGAAGGAGCAGAACCAGGAGATCATTGTTACACGGCAATAACAAGGTTATACAATGATCAGCTTTTACCAACAATGAGATGATTGGGGCCAGTCCCAATGACTTTGTGATGGAGAGAGCCATTGCTCCCAGAGAGAGGCTGTGGGGACTGAGTGGGGACCACAACAGAGCACTTTCACTCTTTTTGTTCACTTGCATTTTGTTTTCTTTCTCATTTTTTTTTCTTTTTGATCTTTTTCTTGTGCAGCAAGATAATTGTATAAATATGTATACATCTATTGGATTTAACATAAAAAGATAAGAGAATAAAACATCTCTATTAAATAAAAACATGCCTCCTAATCTAGCCTCCCCCAGTCCCCTCATTTGCCTGTGGCCAGCTCTATCCACCATCTTTATGTACGACACTTACAGCTGTGGCTTTGTTAGCCATCGTCTCTTCTCCTGCCCTATTGTGCCTCCTTCACCTGTCAAAGATACTGTGGGAATGGGAGAAGAGAGGGAATGGAAGATGTGGCAGGAATTCAGTCAATAGGCATTTTTATTAAACATTTTTATTTGTTAAGTGCTGGAAATAAAAAGAAAAACAAAAGCATGATAAATATGGAAATGTGTCTGGAAGAATTGCAGAGGTTTAACCTATATTGGATTACTTGCTGTCTGGGAGAGAGGGGGTGGGGGGAAAGGAAGGAGAAAAATTTGGAACACAAGCTTTTGTGGGGGTGAGTGTTGGAAGCTAGCTTTACATGTATTTTGAAAATAAAAAGCTATTGTTAAAAATCAAATATAATTCAATTAAATTTAAATTTCAAAAAAGAAAAGCAAGCCAGTTTTGCCTTCAAGGAAATTATATTCCAACGGAGAGACAAATGCATAATGCAGAGATTTTGTGATTCTGCCTCTGGTTATTCATCCAGTCTTTGTTTGAACAGTAACAGGAAACTGGCTACCAAGAGAGGCTGCCTGCCTGTTCCTTTGCTGCATGGCCCTAATTGTCAGGAAGTTATTTATAATGAAGCTGAAATCTGCCTCACAGAAATGGTGAGAAGACGGAACAGTCATTAAAAGAACAATTGCACATATGACCGTGATGTGGAAAAGTTCTTTCAGTTACTGATAAGAGAGACACAAAACAAAACAATTTTGAGATTTCACTGCACTTAGCAGATGGACAAAGATGGAAAAGCTGGAGACAGGTGATGATGTTGAAGGGACTGTGGAAAGAAAGGCACCTTAATGCACTCTTGGGGGAACTGGGAAGTGGGCCAACCCTTCTGGAAGGCCATCGGGAATTCTGCAAAGAGAGTGACCAAAATCTCCTAAGTCTTTTTAGCCTGGAGATCCTACTGCTAAGCATATTCCCCAAGGAGGCGAAAGATGGGAAGGCAGGTCCCACATACACCAAAATATTCCTTTTTTAATACAGAAGAACTGGGGAGGGGGAAGTAGATGTTTTGGAGTGGGGGTGGGGGTGGAAATAGACACACGGGGCCATGATGGTGAATTCTAAGGATACATAAGGATATTAATAAGGAACAGAGCTGGAATGGGAGCAAAGTCTGACTGGCTTAAGCCCACCCCTAAAATGGGGGCCTTTTGGGGGTCTCCCAACGGCACAAAAGAGCCAGCATGGAGAAGGAGTAAACAGAAGTAGCACTTAGACAGTGCTCTTGGGCTTCCCAATGTTCTCTCATTTTATCCTGTTAATAGTTCTATGGAGTAAGGGCCATTATCATCCCCACTTTACAAATGAGGAAACAAGCTAAGTGAAGTTAAATGACCGCTGGGCCCCCTAGCTGCCTCTCACTAGCTGTTAGTATAATGATTATTCGGCCCCGGAGAAAAGCTAAGGAAAGCACCTGGCTGCCTGCTCTCTCTGCCAGGCAGGCTGTGCTGATGGAGCCCTTTGCTTTCTCTCAGGTAGAGGCGCTGCAGCAGGCCCTAACCTCGCCCCCAGATTGCCAGCAGTTTGATGGAAGACCTGGGTGTCCCATAAACGTATCCCACCCATGAGGTCCAGAACGCAGCAGAGAGCTCCCCCCCAGAGTAGCCGGTTCCCTGCTTCTGCTGAGGGCACCAGCTTCCCAGGAGCCCCAGAACCAGCCCCTCGGAGCCATCTGGACTTCTCCCTCACCCCCGGGAACCAGTCGGCCGTCAGTGCCTCCCCTGCCATCCATCCTGTTCTCTCTGCCCCCGGCCCATCCATTGCTCTAGTTCAGACCCTGACCTCCCTCTGCCTGCTACCGCCCTCTGGCCACTTCCGGTCCTTCCCTTCCAAGTTATCATCATTGACCTGCCCAAGACATAGACCTGACCAAGCCCTCCCTTACTTGGGAATATTCAGGGGCTCTCTAAAGGACCCAGGATAAATAGCAACTTTTCCCGGGCATTCGCATCCCTCCACCGCTGGCTCCCACGTCCCTTACGCCTGCCTTTGTGCACTTTCGGCTCCAGCTCAGCTGGCTCCCAACCAGGCCCGGTACCTGCTGTTCCGCCCTCCACCTCCATGACTTCGTCCACACGGGATCTCTTGACCGGGGCGGGGGGGCATCCCTCGGCCTTTCCCCCTCACAGAAGATCCAGTTTCCTGGAAAGCACAGCTCAGGGGCCACGTCCTATAGGGGACCCAGCCTGCTCTTCTCTCCATCTCGAAATCACTTTGGTTTTCACATAGCCTTTGTATTTATTTACTTGTGCATGTTGACCCTTAAAGTCAGGCCAAGGCCCCTCCTTTCCCAGCCCCCAATTCAATAATAGATATTTAACCAGGAACTTATTGGACTAGTTAACAGGATGCCCCTCTTCCTTTCCTAAGTTCATCAGGATCATTTCCCCTGGATCACGGGAACTTTGACAAATCCATCACCTTTGGGTTAATCCCAATCAACCAACCCTTTCTGTCCTCAAACCCAACCTCTCCAAACCTCAAACCAATTCTTTCCCAGTCTCCAGATTCCAAAAGTCCTTAAAGGTAAATGGGTAAAGAGTAAAAGGATGGGAAGAGAAAGCCTTGAACAGAGAAAGGACCGGGGAAAGGACCTGGAAAGGAACCCCCATGACCCTTTCAGCCCTCCCTTAATACCCAGAACCCGCCCCCTAACCGGGCTTGGAGACCCCCATTCCCAGGGCCACCAAATGAACAGGAACAAACTTTAATTTGTCAAAACCAAAGGATCCGTTTTCCAGGGGACATTTCCAAGGTTCAGATCCAACCCTTCCCCCTCCCATTCCCGTGGGCCCCATTCCAGGCCCCCCAAACCCCGTTTCCCCAACTCTCCTTGATCCAAAGCCGTCCAACCTCCCCAACCATGATCCTTCCCCTTCCCACAACCACCCTTTAATTTTCCCTTCCAAGACCTTATTTTCCTAAATCAGGCAAAACCAACCAATTGAAAAAATATTAAAAAGGGCCCCTTTTTTCTACCAAGGGATTGCAGGATTAACCAACCTGAACCGGTCCCAGCCCTTCCCCCTTCTTGGCCAAGGTGGTTGGAACCCACCGACTGGTTTGGGTTCGTTACAGAGGATGTCAGGTTCTGACGGAATTTGGATTTGGATTTGGAGGGAGGAGGGATTATGGATTGGGTGGAAGGATTGGATGGATTTGGGAGGATGGAATTGGGGGAGGGATGGAATGGGAGGATGGGTGGATTTGGGATGGATTGGGGAATGGATGGGAATGAATGGAGGGTGGATTGGATGGGTGGAATGGATGGATGGGAATGGATGGGATTGGGGAAAAGAAATGGGATGGAAATGGGGAATGGATGGATTGGGATGGATGGATGGGGTGGGTGGGGTGGGGAATAGGATGGGGAGGGATGGGGAAGGATGGATGGATGGGATGGGGATTTGGAAATGGCAAATTTTGGAAAGGAAACCTTTTTGGAGCACAGCTGTGACTTCTCACTATTTTTCAATCATGTCAGACACTTAGTGATCCCATTTGGGGTTTTTCTTGGCAGAGATACTGGAGTAATTTGCTATTTCCTTCTCCAGCTCATTTTGCAGATAAGGAAACTGAGGTAAACAACAGGGTTACTTGCCCAGGGTCACACATCCAGTAAGTATCTGAGGCTGAATCTGAACTTGTGTTCCTAGCTCTAGACCTGATGTTCTTTCTATCCACCTTGGCAGTTAGCTGCCCAATGCTACAAGATGCTCTAGTGGGAAAGCCTTCTTGCCAAGGAGATTTTGCAGATACAGGCTACCTAGATTTGAGCAAAACATTTTGGATCTTTCCTAATTTCTTGTTCTGAGCCACACCCAAAATCCCCTGCAATGGAGATGGGGGTCAAGGTTCCCCTCAGGGGGTTTGCATAGCTCCCTCCCTCCAGATCTTGGGTGGGAGGGTCCTGGGACTCTGCCAGCTCAGAGAGGCCACCATCTCCAAGCCCCTACCACAGTTCCTGGGACAACTGAGGCTGAACCACTAACACAACATGACCGTGGGTCAAATCTGTCTGCCTGCCTGCCTTGCTTTTGACAAGCCCAGCCTAATCCTGTCTCTGCCCCGGCCCTGGAAGAGTGTCAGCAGGCGGGCCCCTGGCAGTGCCCACGCAGCCAAAAAAGATCAAGAGATGTAGTCTGGACAAGAGTAGAACCAGATGGACTCGGAACTGGCTCATTAACGGTCACCTTGGAAAGGGCTCTTTTAAGGAGGGCCCCAGGGGCCTGTGCTCAGCCCTGTGCTGAGCCACATGAGGCACCAACCAGCTATTCTTCATATTCGCAGATGACCCTGAGCTGGGAGAGCTGGGGCAGGAAGGTCCCAGAGCTCCCCAAAGGCTAGTCCGTCGGGTCAGTGCCAATGAGATCACACTTGATAATGACAAATAAGTCCTGCTTCAGGAGGTTTCACATCATGAATACTCTCTATGAAAAAATAACTGACAGTTGCTGGATGTGGCGAGCACAACACCAGAAAGGAGGAAATATGTTATGTCTCAACAGTCGTGGAAGACTTGTTACTGACGTGTGAGTTATCCCCCCACTTCCAAGCCAAGACCAAAATTAGTTTAAAAAAAACTACCAGGAAGAAAATAATAATGAGGAAAAAACCAAAACAGCTGCAAACCACCGAACCAGTAATCGCTGATCAAAAGGGAGAAACGGACATCAGCCTGACGCTGAAGCTCACCGTGCCGATGACGGCCGAAGGCCGGCCGAGGGAAATGAGGGTCCCAAGGAGAAAAGCCAGAAAGCCCCCCAAAATCTGCCTCGTCAGCAAATATCTGACTTTGCTGCCAGAAAGGAGAAGGGGGAGATAAAAGGGGACAAAGGGTGGGAATGGAAGTGAGAGGGGAAAATAGAAAAGCAGAGACAGAGAAAAGGAGAGAGGGAGGGAGGGGGAAAGAGAAGGAGAGAGAGAGAGAGAGAGAGAGAGAGAGAGAGAGAGAGAGAGAGAGAGAGAGAGAGAGAGGGAGAAAGAGAAAAAGAGAGAGGGGGAAGAGGGAGAGAGAAGGAGAGAGAGAAAGAGACAGAGACAGAGACAGAGACAGAGACAGAGAGACAGAGACAGAGAGAGACAGAGACAGAGAGAGAGAGAAGGAAGAAGGAAGAAGGGAGAGAGAAGGAGAGAGAGAGATGACTGGCAGAGGCATGAGCTCACTTGAGAACTTAGAAGAAGGATGACGATTGGTAGCAGCATTTTGGAAGCTGAGAGAAACAGAGGAAGGTGAAAGTAAGAGTAATCAGAGCTTAGCAAGACCAGTAGTCACAAGACTCAGAGCTGGAATAGGCCTGGAGGTCATAAAGCCCCTCCCCCCCCCCATTTTACAGATGAGGAAGCTGAGGCAGATAGCAACAGAGCCCCCTGCTTGGGGTCAGCTGAAGAAGAGGGACAGGGCGGCTTCTGGGCCTTCAGGAAATCCCAGCATGGGGCGGAGCTGGCCTGCCGGAGCCGGGTATGGGCTGGAAATGAGCCCGGCCTCAGACAACGGGCCCTCGACCCCCCGAGGGAGTAAGAGGGGCTTGGGCCAGACCCGAGCTCCTGGGGATGAGGTGTCAGCGGTACTGCTCTCTGCCCTCAGCACGGCCACCTGGAGGGCCATGAACAACTCTGGGCGCCATGTTTGGGAAAGCCTTGGGGAGAGATCAGAGGCTGGAGAGAAGGTGGGGACTTTTAATCTGGAAAAGAAGCTTGGTTCAGGGCGTGGCTGGGGGTGGGAGGGGGGGGGGGGGGGGGGGGTCAGTGGTGGATGGAATGAGCTTCACCCAGGCCAGCCTTTTGGAGGGACTTTTCAAGGGAGTGGGAAAGTGGCCCTTGGCCCTGGAAATCCCCTCCTGTCTTTTAGGTGTCTGACTGAGGAGGAATTGATTTGGTTTGGGCCAGGATAGGTTGGAGTCATTCCTTGGAGCTTGTCCTATAAAGGCGGGGCAGGAGGAATCGGCTGCAGACCCCTCGGCCCGGGTCTTGAGATCCAAGTTCAGCTGAACGGAGAGTATCCCCTGGGCCTAGGAACCCCAAAGCCCCTGACTTTATCCTGGCTAACAGCCGCCCTGAGGCTGAGATCCAGATGGGATGAAAGTGTGCTTCCCACAAGGCTCGGGAAGGGAGTCCTCAAAACCTAGACTCCTGGGTAGAATTGAGATTCCTGGGAAAGTTCTAATTGCTGGAGAGGCTGGGAACCCCATTTTCCAGAAAGAGAAGAGGAGCTCCAGCCGTTTGCCCTCGAAAGTTCTAGAGGAACTTTCCTAGTCCTAGAGGAAGGACGGCAGCAAGAGCCTCCTGGGAAGAAAGGATTCTGAACATGGCCCCCAAAGCGGGAGAATCCCAAGAATGGGACATCGGAAAACCTGTGAATTACCTGGTGGCTCTAGAGCGGGTCATCTCTAGTAGATCCCGAGTCACCAGGCTTCCAGGGCCGGATCTCTGGTGGGAAAGTCAGACCCATGGGCTGGCCAGTGGGCCGAGCCCTCTCCAAATTCATTTCCCTTTCCAAGGGGGTCCAAAGCAAGTAGTGAGGAATCCGGGGGCGCTAGAACCAATGGGAAAGGTAGTGTTGTACTGCTTGATTGAAAGTGACTGTAGAACCTTCATTTTCTGGAGGGTGAAAGGCTGCCCTGGCCCTAACATGTGCACCGGGACCTTGGGTGCTTGCACAGGGCCTGGGAACCCTCTTCTTCACATTCATCCAGACCCAAAAATGAGCTCCGTGAGGCTCCTCCAAGTGTCCTAGAGGAATCTCTGGCGCGGACACAGCAAGCGGAAGAATTGGGATTTTGGGAGACGCCCAAAGATTTCAGTCTGTCTGTGTAACTTCCAGAGATCGGAGACATCGTGCTGTGAGTTAAAACTTCTAAACCACCGAATGAGGCAGAAAGAAGCAGACCACTCAGGGGGGAGAGGCTCGCCTGAGCACTGGGGGTCACTGCCAGGGCTGGGAAGCCCCTGTGGCCGACCTGGATGCCTCCGAGGGCCCCGCCCGGCCGGCCGTTCTAATGTCTCAGTCTTACTCCTTTGGGGGAAGCCGTCATCCCCAAGTGCCCTCCTCCTTCCCTATCAATAAAGAAGCTCAGTCCTTAAAACTGGGAACAGGAACAGTCACTCATGGCACTGGCCTCCCAAAGCATGAGGGAGCCGGGGAGGGGTCCCGGCAGAGTGGTGGGCATTGAGGGAGGAAAGATGAAGGGTCTGGAGCAGTCACAGAAAGACAAGGCTGGGCAGGGGATGGAAAGGGAGCAGCGGGCAGCTGCTGGGGAGGGAGCCAAGAGCAGGAACCGAAACCTGGAGAGGAGGGATTCCAAGGTCTCGGGAGGGGCCAGCTGGGAAAACCTCAGAAGGGTCTCTCATCCAGCTGCTCCATTGGATGGATGGGGAAAGTGGGGGGGAGAGGAAGTGGTTTTCCCAAGATCTCACCCAGTAGGTTAGTGGCCCAAGTCCCCCAGACCAGGAGTGAAGGGACCTGGGTGCTGGCTTCTCCAGCAAGATGCCCTCCTCGGGGCAGTGAGGAGGACCATGGTGAGATGCCTTCCTCTGGGTGGTGAGGAGGACCACAGTGAGGGATCACAGACAGATGCCCTCCTCGGGGCAGTGAGGAGGACCCTGGACAGATGCCCTCCTCTGAGTGCTGAGGAGGACCACAGTGAGGGATCACAGCAAGATGCCCTCTTTGGGGCAGTGAGGCGGGCCAGAGGAGGTTTAAGAACAACAGGTGCTGAACACCAGGCTGTTACTGAAAGGACCAGAAGGTCCCTGCCCAACTGTCTCCTGCCCTCCCCCTCTGACTTCCACCCCGAGCAGAGGCCAGGGTCTCTCACAATGCTTTGTCAGGGAGGAGGGGGAAGAGCGGGGAGGACCCTCCTTCCCTGCACATTTTGTCGCCCAGTCATCCAGATGGAGGATGGCATTTTGTGGTTGCCACATCATCTTGGCATGTGGCTCAAGTTCTGTTGCCATGGTGATCGCATCCCAGCAGGCAGGGAGCTGCGGGGGGAGCAGACCGGATCTACCTGCAGCAGAAAGCCTCCGCCATGTCTAGGTCTGGCTCCGGGGAGGGGGGGAGGGGAAAATCTGTCTGTCTGCAGAGTACAAGAGTTGGAGGGGGGGCAGGGCCTGAGCTGCAGCTGCTCCTGAGGGACATCACTCCTTATGCTCCCCCCACCCTTGACACCTCCCCCATTGTCTGCCTGTCCCCCAACCTTCCCAGTTCAGATTGCATCATAGAAAGTAGCAAAGGAAGCCACCTTTGAACCATCCCCTCTCCAAAGGCAGACACAACCCAGGACCAAGACCCCCAGCCTTTCCCACCTTCCCGGTGTCTGGCCAGAACATGGTCAGTCTTCCTGTCAACCAACCTTGGACTCATGCTTGGGTCTTCTATCTCCCTCAGTCACTCCTCTTCCCAAGTCAATCGTCATTTCCCCTCGACGACATTTCCCACCGGCCCCTCTCTCTCCCACGGCTGCCGCCCCAATTCGACCCCTCACCGCTCGTGTCCGGACTCCTTGTTGTGAGCCTGGCTGCCTCCAGCCTGTTCCCACAGTGCCCTCCAACACATGCTCCAGCAGCAGCCAAACTGAGAGGGGCAGTCTGGTCTCCCTGCTGCTTTTAGGACCGAATATAAACTCTGCTGGCACTGGAAGCCCCCGCCCCCACCCCCGGCTGGCTGCCTTCCTGATTGTGCCTTCCTCTCAGAGCATGCGAACTGCCCCATGACCACTTGCCCCCAGCTCGCAGCTCCTCGGCCCAGGGTGGGCACTTTGCTGCCGCCCATACTCTGGGAGAATTGCCCCAAACATCCCCCGGTCACATAGTCAGGCTCCATTGGATGGGACGCTGGCTCTTGCTGACGTTGAGGAGGTCTCTGCACTGCGAAAGTTCGTTATCGGGCTTCAAACCAGTTCCACTTGTTCAGGGATGAGGAGAGCCGTCTACACCCAGAGAGGACCCTGGGAGCTGAGTGTGGACCACAACACAGCATCCTCACTCCCTCTGTGGTTGTTCGCTGGCATTTTGTTTTCTGTCGCAGTTTTTTCTTCCTTCTTGACCTGGATCTTCTTGTGCAACAAGACAACTGTATAAATATGTATAAAGATATTGGGTTTAAGATGTATTCTGACATATTTAGCACGTATGGGACTGCCTGCCAGCCAGGGGAGGGCGTGGAGGGAAAGAGGGGAAAAGTTGGGACAAAAAGTTGGAACAATTACCCGTGTGTCTGGTTTGTAAATAAAAAGCTTTAATTAAAATAAATTTAAAAATGAGTTATCTGAAATCCCGGGAAACGGAAAACAGTTACTGGTTTAATTTGCACAACGAGCATTTGTCTGTGAAACCAGGCCACCCGACCCCTCAAGGCCACTTTCTGAGTGACTTACAGAGCTTACTTTTCCAAAAAGGAAAAAAAAACACAGAAATGCTTTTAACCCAACTCACTTGGACAAGGCGGGTCCCGGAGCAGTGGCTTCTCCCGGGCTTCCTCACTCCCCCGCGCTGCTGGTACTTTCTGTGCCGGGGGTACCTTTTGTGGACTGAGAAGGAGGAACTTGTGGTCGGCAGGCCCCAGTCACCACTTCCCTCCCAGCTGTCAACCTACCAGCCTCAGCTCCAGGGGAAAGACGCTAATCCAGGAAGACTGGGAAGAAACCTCAGCCTCTGGCTAACCTTTCTCCAGCTGCTTTAAAGACCACCTTATGACGCTCTATGACCTTGTTCCCCTAAATTATCTTCTACTAAATGAGAACGTCTTATCTAGCTGTTCCTTCCAGCTCTGGGTAGCCTGGAGCCCTCTGAGGGGTTGCCTTGGCTCAGGAGGGCCAGCTTTTCCTACAGAAAGGGGCTTAATCCTAGAAGCAAAACCAAATTCATCAGTCCTGACCCATCTTCTTTCCGGTGTCCATCATGGCGCCACCTCTCCCCCAAACGGTCAGGGGGGAAACTCGGGGGCCCCGGGAAGGCCCGGACGAGAGGAGATCGGTCCCGAGGGCCGGGGACCGAGGAGATGAGTCGGGGAGGACGAGATGGGCGTGGTCAAGCATCTGGGAGGTTTTTCTCTCACAAAGTGGCTGCTGGGCCTTCTGGAGGCCGGAGTGGGGGGCTCACCACCGCCTTTCTCTCGGGGACACTACGCCCGGCCTGGAGGAACAGGGAGGAGCCCGGCCCACCGGGAGGCTGGGAGAGATGCCCCAGCCCAGATGTTGGTCAACGAGCCTCGGCTCCCTGAGGCTTCCCCATGGACGGGGCCTCTTAGGTGGGACTCGCTGCTGGATGCTGAACGTGCAACGTCCTGGGTCCCGGTTCCCCAGCTCACGGCTCCCACCCACCCCCTCCCTTGAACTTTCCCATCTCTCCCCGGGCGCAGCAGTAAAGCCCGGGGCCTCTACTTTAACAGGCCCAGAGGTAAGTCAGGCAGCAAACACGCCCCCACCTTGGAGCTCCCCGTCCTCCCCGGGGCTCGGGAGCCCCCCCTTGTCCCCTCACTCCGGGGAGTTGGTCAGCCAGGATGACCCAGAAGTGGACTCTGCGAGCGGGGAGGGGACGTGACCCCTCCTGCCGACAGGGAGGTCGGGACTGCTCTGGGCCCCTCAGGCGCCCACCGGGCTGGACTGTCTCTCATCCAACCCTCGGAGCCGGGATGTGGCAAAAGCTGAGCTCTGGGGCCCCCACGTGCCCCTCCCCGCCCCTCATCTGCGCGGAGCACTGCCTTAGAGAGACATGGGGGGGGGGGGGCCGCCCCCCGTGGGCCCAGAGGGGGGGAGGTGGGGGACGGGAGGGGGGGGCGCCGTGTGGGGGAGGAGCCGGCCTCTCCCCGACCCCAAAGACAGGGGACCCCCGAGGCCTGGGCTGGCCCTGGACAGCGGGAGGGGAGAGGCCGGGGAAGCTGCCACAGCGAGGCGGCTCCGGGGCGTCTGGGGCCTGAGACTGTGGGAGCTGGGAAAAGCAGCCCCCCCCCCAGCCCTGCGGGGGCCAAGCGCTGGCTCCCCCCCCCCAGCCCTAATTGGAGCCATTATGGGGCTCTGCTCCTGAACAGCGGGTACCGGCCGAGCGCCGCAATCTCGCTGCTATTTGAGGAGAAAATTGGGCTTAAGAGGTTTTTCCAGCGACTCCGACTCCGAGAGAGCCAGACATGAGCGCGGCCCCTCCCGGGGAGCGGGGGTGGCGGATGTCTGCTTGGCCCTGGGCCTTTCTCTCGGAGGAAGAAGGGCCTGGGCCGAGAGGGGGGGGGGGGGGGCAGGACTGGGCTGCTCAGTGGGCAGGGTGGTCACTCCCCCTTTCCCCTCCCCCCACATCCAATTAGTCCCAGATTTTGTCACACGGCCCCCTTCTCCAGGGGCCTTCCGGTCCCCATCCCAAGCTCACCTCACATGCGTGTGTGTGTGTGTTGTGTGTAAACTTGCCTATGTTTCTTGGGCTGGCGAGCGTGTGTACTTCACATAAAGATTTGTGTTGCATAAATATACACTACACACTATATACAAACAGATACGTGTATTTTTCCAAAGTAAACTTGATGGGGGGGTGTTCCCTACAATAGGGATGGAGGAGGGCTTCCTGTAGGAGGCAGTACCAGAACCCAGCGGCTGCAATTGCTCTGCCCCCACCTGTCCGGGACTCCCTGAATTCTAGAGCACTCAAAGAGCCCGGGCAGTCACCGAGGCCTCCCTGAAACTGGATCAGGCTGGGGAGGATCTTCTTGGAGAAGGAGGAGCACAGTGCCCACCCCAGCCACAAGCCCAGCGGGGAGCCCTCCCACGGCCTCCAGAACTGCTGAGGAGAGACCGGGAAGCCTGGCCTGGGCCATGGACCATCCCCTTCTTCTGTCTCTGGGACCTCCCGGGAGGCCGAGGCACCGCAGGCCTGGGGAAGGACGGCAGCGTGAGTCTCTAAGAAGGGAGAGGAGGAGGGAGGGTTCCGGCTGCTCCCTAAGGGGGCTCCAGCCCAGCAGAGAGGGGGAGCCCTGAAGACTCAAAGGGAAACCGCCAATGAAAAGAAGGGCAACTTCTGAAGGGGCGGATGGGCCAAGGGAGCAACCAACTCAGAGTGTAAGGCTCTTCAGTTAACAAGCATTTATTCTCTCTCTGTCTCTCTCTCTCTCTCTCTCTCTCTCTCTCTCTCTCTCTCTGTCTCTCTGTCTCTCTCTCTCTCTCTGTCTCTCTGTCTCTCCCCCCCCTTCAGGTGAGAGAAGTCCCACCATTGCCACAATGGCTTGATTACTACCAGGGAAATACCAATTAATTAAATGATTTTGGGGAAACCACAGATTGGGGCTCACAGGCCCCAGGAATATTACTACTCTAAGGAAAGGAGTCAATGGCCACTTGCCAGGGACCCGAGCATAGGATGGGAACGCGAGCCAGCAGTCTCAGTGGGCTGGAAATCACCTCGCTGTGCCTGAGCTGAGATCGCTCCCTGGCAGTAGCTGACATTCCCACGGCCACCTGATGGGAGGAGCGACCAGTGTCCGGGACAGAGCCAGTGGCCAAGGCAGAGAAGTCTCTTGGGCCCTTGAGAGATGGATAAGCAGCCTCCCGGGCCCAGGGGGCTGGAGACCAATGTGGATCCATGGACCAGACAGTAGCCGGAGCAGGGGTCACCCCAACGGATCTCCCACTTGGCTGGTCCTGGAGGGACATTCGGAGGTCCCTGAAACAGTCCGGTGGAAGCGGAAACGGTTCTTTCTGTTCCTCTCCATTTCAGACATTTCGCCCCCATCCCAGAAGGGTCCTTGGACTAATTCTAAGTCAGATGCTTCTTTTGGCAGGTTTTGTTTTCCGCAGCGCATAGTAATTACCCCTTTCATCTCTTGTTTCCTTTCTCCAAGAAGAGACCCAGTTGGATGGGGGGCGGGGGGTGCTCAGGGAGTTCGCAGGGAATGAGTGCTCCCTCACGCATTGAGCTTCCTTCCTTAGCCTTATTTTGCCAACACTAAAGAGGTGGGGACTTGATTCCCCCCAGAGAGTCACTGACAAGCTGTTGAGAAACCATTTAACTAAGTGATACCCACACTGTGATCCTGCCAAGTGCCTTCCCATTCTTAATTTGCTTTTGAACAAAGGTGCTAAGTTATCCTGACTTATCCCTCTCGAGGCTTCTCACAAACGGAAAAACCCTCCAGGGCCGGGTAGTCCAACCTAATGACTTTTATTCCGTGAATCTCTTTCAATAACAGCAACCCAGAAAATGCATTGTGGACTCCCAGGGTAATTTAATATACGATCAGAATATTATTTTAGATTTGCTCATTAAGTGCTTACAATAACTACAAGAAGAATTTTTGCCCCGATAAACTCCAAATTAACATGTACATTATATGATTATAATCACAAGATATTAAATTTCATTCTTCTGATATTTATGTAGATGCCAAATACTATTATGGAATAATTAGAAATGTTTTGTGTGGAACATTCCTTAAGAGTTGAAAGAATCAATCCAGCAAGACCTTGTATACTTATTATTTTCTGCAAGATTTCACATTAATTTTTTTATTTAAAAATTTTTATAACTTAAATAACATTTTGGTGAAATAAGTTACCATCTTGGAGAGGTTTAATGTAATGTGATAATCATGTTTGAACTTAACTCTGATGTTAGACTTTCTTATATAAACAAAGCTTTGTAAGATTTAGCTCAACCCAAGACAGTCTTCAATCTAATCTTTCATTGAGTTCATCTCTGTATTTTGATTTAAAACAAGAATAAACTGACAATGTTTATTCAGAAGAATATGTAGTAGAAAATGGCAGGAGAATTTTATGAATTCTTTGAGAAAAAATCATTTTCCTACATTTTTAGCCACCAAACCGACTGACAAAAATAAACAGCCAGTTTTCATATAAAGTACTTATATTTCCATGGATTCTTGACAAATATTGTATTACATTAATTTACATTTAAATTTCTTTCGCATATGTTGCTTCATTTTTTGATAATGTTTATATGTAAACTAACATTTATTTTTAAAAAAATGATCTCTTCATATATAACTTTCTGCTCTTCTTCCATTGGCCCACAAGCCAAATTCTCACCCAAACTCTCCTCAGTGATAGACAAGTGTTGCCACTTAGTTCACTTGAAAATCCAGGAGAGAGAAGAATAAGCCGAGAAAACTTTAAATTAGAAAGCAACCTTATTACTGCGATGAGAAGTCATATAAAGTTTATTTTTCTAAAGGTTTGTGATGGTCATGTTTCTACTGGGCTCATATCCCAAAGAGATCTTAGAGGAAGGAAAGGGAGCCACATGTGCAAGAATGTTTAGGCAGCTCTTTTTGTAGTGGCCAGAAACTGGAAACTGAGTGGATGCCGATCAGTGGGAGAATGAATAAGCTGTGGTATATGAATGTTGTGGAATATTATTGTTCTGTCAGAAATGACCAGCAGGATGAATACAGGGAGGCCTGGAGAGACTGACAGGAACTGATGCTGAGGGAAATGAGCAGAAAGAGATCATTATACATGGCAACAACAAGACTATACGATGCTCAGTTCTGATGGTCGTGGTCCTCTTCAGCAATGAGATGATTCAGACCAGTTCCAATGGTCTTGTGATGGAGAGAGCCATCTACACCCAGAGAGAGACTGTGGGAACTGAGTGTGGTTCACAACACAGGTTTTTCACTCTTTTTGTTGATGTTTGCTTGCATTTTATTTTCTTCATCATTTTCTTTTCGGGTTTGATTTGATTTTTCTTGTACAGCCAGATAATTGTATAAATCTGTATGCATATTCTGGATTTAACACCTATTTCTACCATGTTTCACATCTATTTGACTACTTGCCATCTAAGGGAGGGGGTGGGAGGGGGGGAAGTGGAATACAAGGTTTTTCAAGGGCTAATGTTGCAGAATCATCCATGCATATTTTGAAAAATAAAAAGCTTTAATGTGATGGTCTAGGATGGTTTTGAGGGCTTGTAATGGGTATGTCCAGTAATTATGGCTTTCAGACAGCCCGACTTTGGTGCTGGAAGAACAAGGGGGTGTTCTGGTGCAGACTGCCGACCACAAATGGGAGCTCACACGTGCATCCGGCCTTCCCTTGGGAATCGCAGACTCTCACGGTGGTTTGGAAACAGTTTGTTAACAGGTTGAGAAAAAACAAGATCGCTGCACAAACATCAAAATTACGCAATAACCACAGCAGAAAAAAACCTCAAATTCTCCCAAGATGCACGTGCTTGTTGTCCCGGAGGAAACAAATAGATTGGCAATATGATTGTCCAGTTACTTCTTGGGTAAATATTTAATACTTATAATTGGATAATTATTTATCGCTTAAGGTGCAATTAAAGAATTTTTAACTTGAACACCTTGGACAGTTCACAAACCAGTAAATGGGAACCACAGCTCTAGACTTCTTCTTTGCACCAACCTCTCCAAGCTTTCCCTCAGGAAAAAAATCTGTTCCTACATGGCAAGAAGCACAGGCTTTGGAAGCAAAAGACTTGAGTTCAAATCCCACCTCCTATATTTCCTGCTCTATGACCAAGGGCCAATTTCTGCCCTTTGAGTCATAGTTTCCTCATTTGTAAAGTGATGGAGTTAAACAAGCTGTGGCCCTGAGACTAAATGAAGGCTTCATTTATCCAAGGTGACAACCCTATGCAGGATAGAGCGTCTCCTGCCTCTGTGCCTTTGCTTTGGCTGTGCCCTTTGCCTGGCGCACCTTTTCTCCTCTCTCTGCCTCCCTCCTGATTCCCCCCTTCCTCTAGAGGTCCTCCTTACCCAAGAAACGGCCTTGCATTTATAAATACGCGAGCGTTGTCTCCCTTTGCAGGCTGTAAGCTCCTGAGGGAGGCTAAGACCCAGCCCAGTGACTGTCCTTAATTTCCTGGTGCTCAGTAAGCTGCTACTCGTCCCCAGTCTGACCCCCCCGTCGCACAGAAGGGGAAGCTGAGGCTTCCATGGAGTGGTCTGCCTGAGGACCGAGGGGAGCTCCGAGCCCGAATCCCTTCCTCCAAGGCAGCTCCCCCCCTGTGAATGAGGCGGCCCTTCCTGGCCTTCCCGAGGCTATTGTTGGGACAGACAGGATGGAGCAGGGGTCCCAGGGTGCCCAGCCTTGCCATCTGGTTGGCAGCAGCTGCTCGGAGCCCAGGCCCAGATCCCAGCTTCAGCCTCAATAGCCACCCCCTCGCTGGTCTCCTGGACAACTCCCGGACTCCCCTGGGAATGCAGCCCGAGCTGGCTCGGGGACAGATCCCCAGCCTTGGAGGAGTCGGGGCTGGAGCTGGGCAGAGGGGGCACATCCCAAGGGGCTCCTGGGAAGGGGTGGCAGAGGGGGCACATCCCAAGGGGCTCCCGGGAGGGCTGGGGGTCCTCAGGGTCTGAGGAAGGCCTCGGCGTGGCCCTGTCCGTTCTGGGAGGAGGGGCCGATGGCCCCACTTTGGACACCAGCCCAAGAGAGGCAGCCCAGCTCAGCAGGCTTGTGGGACATGAGTTTCCTCTTCCTTCCTGCCCCCCCCCCCCCTCCTCAGGCTCCTACAGGTGGTGAGGAATGGACAGCACAGGTAGATTAAAGGGTCAGCGCCCTCTCCTCTCCCTGCTCCTCCCCCCCTCAGGCTCCTACAGGTGGTGAGGAATGGGCAGCATAGGTGGAGTAAGAGGCCAGCCCCCGCCTCTTCTCTCCCTGCCCCCTCAAGTCCTGCATGGGCAGCAGGGGGAGTGTGGGGTTATGCTGGCAAGGGTTTGGGGAGCCAGGAGCTGCCTCCTGCCGCTCAGGACAGAGAGAAGGGCTGGGGCGGAAGGACACAGAGCAGAGGACCACCTGTGCCCTTAAGGGTTGACAAGCCAGTCTTTCCCCGGCTCTGCCTGTGACTCTTTCCTTCTCCTCTCCCTCCCCAGAGGGCACAGATGGGCCCAGTTGTGGCCCAGCAGTTCCCCCTCCCTGTGCTGCCCTGAAGGTTGCTCCCTCCCTCCCTGTGGGACCACAGTGCAGGCTGCAAAGGTCCCCCTGCCAGAGCAGCCCCCACCCTGCCAGGCCCGCCTTATGCGGACTGTGCCTACTATGAGCTTGGCATCTGTCCCTTGGCAGCCCGAGCCCCCGAATAGGGACTGGAGTCAGTGGGGGTGGGAGGGGGCTGGCCAGGGGATGCCCCTGGAGCTCAAGATGGCCTCCTCTGTCCACAAAGCCGGCCCGGAGCAGGGACCAGGGAAAAGGCTGCTTTGGGGAAGGAATGGTACAAAGCCGAGCCGAGAGCGGGAGGGGCCTCGGATGCTCCCTCGGGCTGGGCCCTCATTTACAGAGGAAGAGTTTGGGGAATGGGGGGTCCTTGTCCCCGGTCACTCAGCAAGGGCAGGGCCGGGGGCTGGGAGGGCGCTCGTGCCCATGCCCACCAGCAGCCCCTGATGTTCTGCACCATAACCCAAAGCTCAAAGGAGGGGCCGTGCTGTCCAGTGCCCCCTCACCTTTTCTTTGCTTCAAGTTTAGTTTCCAATGCTGACTGCATGTCCCTCCATCCAACCCCTCTCCCTCCCCACTTAGTCTTTCCTTTCATCCTGTCCCTCCTCAAAAGTGTTTCACTTCTGACTCCCCCCTCCCCCAATCTGCCTTCTTTTCTATCACCATCCTCTTCTCTGATCCCCTTCCCCTCCTTCTTTCCTGCAGGGTAACATAGATTTCTCTACCCAATTAAGCGCACATGTTATTCCCTCTTTGAGTCAATGGTTCACTCACTTCTCCCCCCCCCCCCCCCTTCCTTCCACTGTAAAACCTTTTTCTTGCCTCTTTCATGTGAGATGATTTCTCTCCTTCTCTCTCCCTTCCCTTGCTCCTAGTAGGCTCCTCTCTCACCCCTTAATGATACCTTCTAGCCATATTCACATTCAGCTCCCACCTGTGCCTTCTGTCTCCATGCACTCCTTCTAACGGCCCTAAAACTCAGAAAGGGCTTCGGAGTTACCAGGAACATCTTCCCGTGTAGGAATGTAAACAGCTTAACTTTATTGCATCCCTTATGATTTCCCTTTCCTGTTTACCTATTTATGCTTCTCTTGAGTCATGTATTTGAAAGTCAAATAAGGTATTATTTTTTTCAGCATTTTCTGTGTCTCTGTTACCAAGCTGTTGACTTGTTTCTCTTGAGTTTCTTGCTTCCCTCTCATTTCTCTTCCCGATTTTCCCTCTGTCTCTCTCACTTGGTTTTCAGAGTCCCTTTTGAGCACTTCCACGGCTTCAGACCAATTCATACTTTTTGAAGCTTCAGATGTAAGAGCTTTGACCTCGTTGCCTCCTTCTGAGTGTGTGTTTTGATCTTTCTTGTCACCAAAGGAACTTCCTATGGTCAGAATCTTTTTTTGTTGTCTGTTCACTTTCCCAGCCTCTTAAGCTTGACTTTTAATTCTTTGTTTAAAGTAGGGTTGGATTCCAAGGTGGAGAATGATGTTCCCCAAAGCCTCAGAGGTTTTAAGAGATTCTTCCAGGAGCTGGAAGTTTTCAGTTCTCCCAAGGTGGTAGGACCTAAGGGGAGGCATTTGCTGTTTTCCTGGCCTGTACTTTGATCTCTGAGTGACGGCAAGCACTTTTTCTGACCTGGTTCTGGGAGGAGGGACCTGCTGAAGCTACTCCTGGCCCTGGGGCTGCTCCCCCAGGACTGTGATCCAGACCGAAATATGGGCAACGTAACAGAGTCCTGCCTCAGTGCCAGCAAAGAAAGGGACTTCAGCCATCTCCTGACCAGTTGTCGGACCCCCTCACCATCTGTGGGCTGAGAGAGAAAAAATCAGCTAGGAAGGGTTTGACCCTTTCTGCCTTTCTGCCCACCAGCCTCAGGGACAAACAGGGATGTCCTGCTTTCTGGGGTCCTGGAGCCAGCGCACCGCGGCCAATCAAAGGATGCCAGTTACCAAGAACTCCCTGGGATTTCTGATCCCTCTCCTGAGTGCACAGGCAGGTCCAGGCTTCCCCCCTCAGAGGAGGCTGAGTCTCCACCTGCCTCTGCTCACAGTAAGAGGCCTGGGCCGTGTGGTGACCCACACGGACTCCGTGTCTAACAAGAATCTCGGAGATCTTTTTTGCCATCGTGAGTGAAAGTTGGGGGAAGAAGCTTAAAGCCTGTCCAAAATGATAATAAACTCAGGCAAAGAAGCATCAAAATCAATGGGTTTTTGCAGGTGGCAAGATGGTTTCCCTAGAGAAACCAAAAACTTAAAAAAAAGTTGTACAAACAATAACTTTGATAAGGTATCAGCATATAAAATAAATTCACAAACATCATCAACTTTTCTGCATTTTGTCAACAAAATCAAGGAGGGAAAGGTAGAAAAAGAAATTTCGTTCAATTTTACAATAGAATATGTGATATTTCTGGAGTCTACTTACCAAAGCACGCAGGAATACTACCAATACAACTATAAACCACTCTTGACAAAAATAAAAACTCATAATTAGGGAAGAATCAGTTGTTCATTGCTAGGTCATGCTAATATCATAAAAATGACGATACCACCTAAGTGAATTTACAGATTCAGTTGTTTGTAATGGGCTCTCTCAAAGGATTACTTCATTGAGCTAGGGGAAAAAATGCAACAAAATTCATCTGGAGGAGCAAATGGCCAATAATCTCAAGGAAAATAATGAAAAAAGGGAAAATGGATGCCCTGATAACAGATTTCAAACCATAATACAAAGCAGTATGTGACAAAATAATTCAGTACTATTTAAAAGTTGAAAAGATCTAGCAGATCTGGGACCAAGAAGAAATTGAACCAAATAGTATAGGGTTTGATAAAGCCAAGGACATAAATTATTGGTAGAAGGACTCACTATCTGAAAAAAATTACTGGGAAAATTGGAAAAAGTTTGGAAGATATTGGGTTGAGATCCTCATCTTTCATGATATAAAACATCAAATAAGCACCGAATGGATGCATGACCTAGATGGTGAAGACCATTCCACAAACTAGTGAGAGCAGAAGGGGATCAGATAAATCACAACTACAGAGAATTCTGAATGTTCAGCTGCCGTCCTTTGAGTTTTTCTATCACACCCCGGGAACCTCATCATCCTACAGACTATGTCATCAGTATCCTCTGCCCTAGGACCCCTCCCTCTGACCCGAGGGTAGAGTGAAGGGGAGCTCTCCAACGTCCACTTAAGGAGAACGAATGCCCAAATCCACCACCTTTCACTTCCCACCTCCATCCCATCCTCTAGCTTTCCCTTCCCTTTCAACTTCCCCCATGAAATTGTGAGCTCCCTGAGGAGAACAGGAACTGTCTATATTTTTGTATTTGTATCCTCAGTGCTTGGCACAGTGCCCGCCACATAGTAGGTGCCTATTAAATGTTTACAGATTACCAGACAAGGGATAAATAAACAATTTTAACACACAAAATTTCTGGGTAAATAAAAGCCACGCAGTCAGAGTCAGGAGAGAAATCATAAGCTGGGAGGAAATTGTTTAAACAAATTTCTCTGATAAAGTCCTCATAGCCAAGGCCCCGAGGGGATTGTTTTTAAATATAAGCGCTAACACTTACATACGCTTGATAAGAATGGGGGACACAGCCCAGTACAGAAATGAGCGAAGGTAGGAACAGGCAAAACGAGGACTTGTGAAAGGAAGGCAGATTCAGGCTGGATGTCAGAACTCTCCCAATCCCAGAGGGGAAGGGGCTGCCGGGGAGCTGCTGCTGGGTTCTGTCTCCTTGGAGCAGAGGCTGAAGGAGCTCTCCATCAGGGAGGTAACTCTGATGTCCTGGGTGCTGGGGTTCCACCTGACCAATCACTTGCCCACACATTTCTGGGTCCTCTGGGTTTCCCCTCCTCGGGTGAATTCTATCAGGACAAGAATCGTGCTTGCTCCTGCTCCTTCTCTTTCTATATGCCACCTTCTCCTGGCACAGGACTGGGCACACAGGGCAATTGTCTCTCCCATGCTCCCAACATATCTCTGAAGTCAGAGGAGTGTGAAGAGCTCTGGCTCAGACAAATGATTTGTCCAGGTAGCCCATGGAAGGGCTGCCGGGATTGGATCTAGAACCCAGGGCTTCTGACTCCTTGTGGGGGGGCTCTGCCTTCCTCCTCACATTACCTCCTGTCAAAGCGAGACAGGTAGAGAGGCAGCTTTGTCCCCCTTGTCCAGGTCCGGAGTGAGCTCAGAGGCCTCTGGCAAAGCGGTTTGGACTCTGGCATCCCCACAGATTCCTCAAAAGGGAGCGAGGCTGACCCCAGCCTGGAGCCCTTTGAAGAAACACAATGACCATCTGCAGAGGTGCTCCGAGCAGCTGGACAAAAGCCCTTCCTCTATTCATGCATTTCTAAAGCTGCCCGCCTCGGGAGGACAAAAGCAGACCTGGGTGGGCCCCACCAGCCCAGTCCAGCCATTCATTTGCTGAACCCTGAGGGAACCAGGAAGAGGCTTCCCAGAAAGCTGGGCTTGGAGGAAGAACAATCCCACCGTCTCCCCCACACGCACACTCAGGCTTTGTCTTCAGGCACACAGAGTGCCAGAGGGGAGATTTAGGGGTGGGAAAGGAGCCTGAAACCCTAGGGAGCTTTCACTTCTGGAGAACGGTCCTGAACTGGCCCCTATTCCCTACCCTAACCCCACCTCTCCGGGAGCTGATTTCCCAGCCGGGCTCTATCTCCTTCTCCTCGTATCTATCTTAGGACCAGCTTTGGGGAAAGGCTGGGGTACCAAGGGAGTTTGTACTGAGGTTCAGAGGTCAGGTGTTGGGCCACAGACGGGTTCCAGAGGGTGGCCATAGGCTGGAGATGCCTGTTGTGAGGGGTTTCTGGCTACAGCAGCCTTCCTTGCTTTGGGTAAGAAAGACCTGGGGTCCTGGGTGAGTTTCCTGGGATCCATCAATCAATATGCATTTATTAAGCACCGACAATGTGACCAGTACCGTGCTGGTCACTGGAGTATAAAAACAGAGTGAAATAGGCCCTGAAGGCTAAGAGCCTGCTCCTACCAAGGATGTTTAACGAAAAGAATTTCATCAGAGAATCCCCCACAGGAAGATCCTCTGGATCAGATGGAGCACCATGTTTTTGGGGGTGTCCCGGCAGCCCTTCAGCTGCTGGTTATGATAACCTGTTATCTCTTCCCCACCCGAAGTTCTCCTCTCCAATCTGTTTCAGTACTCAGCCTTTTTAAAGTACGGAGCTGATATCATGGCACCTGGAGTCCATCTGGCTCCCCTCCTCTTTAGCATCGGGGAGTTTATTTTAGCTTTAAAGTCGAGTTCGGTAATAATTGCTCTGAGTCCCCAGTTAGGAAAATTCCTAATATTTAGTCAGAGTTTGGGCTCTCTGCCCAACCTGCATTGCTATCCACCTCTAGTTTAGCCCTGGCCTCTGAGGTTGAAGCAAAATTCAGTCCACTGGAAAGATTAGAAAATGAAAGAACAGATTATATGAGAGCGCCTGGTAGCTGGACCGGCACTAGGAAAGGAAGTCGGGAAGGAGCTGGCCTTCTCTTGGGACTTTTCCTGGGTGTTCTGCTCAAGATACCCCCACAGACAATGAGCATCCTCAATGTCTCCCTTCTCTGACACGGTTCAGTCCTCCTTCTGCTCCTCCTTGGTGTGCCAGACCAAGCCCCTCGATTACTCTCTCTGGTGCTGACATCATCTCTTCTTTTAACACAATTTCTGACATCACAGCTTTGATTGCTTCAGAGGGATGTACAGGCCCTGTCCGTACTTGGTTCTGACTGAATGTTTCAATCAGAAAGTGTTCTGACCTAACTAACTTTTTAAGTGGGGTGGACTCAAGTATGTGCTAGTAACTGTTTAACAACCAACTTTCCAAAAAGAAATGTACACGTAGAACACTTTTAAATTTAATCATCGATTTCTTTGGGACTAGGGAGTCAACAAAACAATAAATCAAGGCTTGATTTTTAGCATCTTATATATAGATCACCAAGGTATAAATGCTCCCTGAAAATTTAATAGTAGACACAGACACAGACACAGACACAGACACACACACACACACACACACACACACACACCTTCTCACATTTAATTCAACAATGCCCTTACACATGCAAAATGCCCAACAACCTGAGACATCATTGGTTGTTATGGTCATCGCTTGCTCTGTCTTTCAGAAACAAGAGTGGTCAGTGAAATGAATCCAGAGGGAAGCGGTCAGAGGCAGGGCAGGAGAGGCAGTTTGGGAAGCAAGACCCCACACTGGAGAATAGGATGTACATGCTGGAGAACTGAAGATTCCTTGACTCAAAACTCTCCCTCCCATTTCCTTTTAATGAAAAGGGCTTTGATTCTTTCTCGATCTCAGAATAATTGAGCAGATAGAGCCCAGAACGGGCTTTCAGGTGACTCCCAAGGGAAGGAAAGATGGATAAAGTGTCAAAAAGATGGGTTCAAAACTGGGCCTTAACTTATTACTTGAGTAACTTTGGGCAAGTGATGTTACTTCCTAGAATTTTAGTTTCCTCACCTGTAAAGAGAGGATGGTTGGACTAGCTCTGGATCTATGATTGTAAGATCCCTGGGGAATGAAAGGGAGTGTTTCTCCCTGTATGAGTGGATCCACTGCCAGAAACCCTAAGGGAGGGAAGGGAAGTGATAGGAAGGGGAGGGGCATCAGAGCTCCGGGATCTCTTGCTTACTTCTGTGTGTGCATGTCTCATCCAACCAAAGGAAGCTCCTTGAGGGCAGAGACTGCTTGCTTCTTGTTATTGTATTCCTGGAGCTTAAAGAAGTTCTCAGCTTGCAATAGATATTTAAATAAAAAAAAAAAAAAGTAATCAATCCATTCATCTTTCTCACCAAAGGAAAACCCATTCTCCATTTCTTCAACTCTAAAATAAAGAATTAGGGCTGGCTAGTCCTTCTCTAAGACCCCCACTCCTCCCCCCACACCCTCCCGGGTCCTGTGACCCCCGCAAGCCTGGGGTCTGTACCCAGCTCTGGGGAGGTCGTCCCTGTGGCGAAATTAACACTGCGCCTCATTCTCAGGAAAAACTGATGCTCCCCACCTGCCAAGTGTCTCCGGAGGGAGGAGGGAGGTTTGGCAAAGCTTCGAAGCCTGACAGTCTAATTAGAGGTAGGGAGGCGCTAAGAATGGAGAACAGCTGGCATGATGTGGGATTCCTCAAGGGCCTTTAGAGAAGAGGTTTTGTTTCTCCTGTTTGGTTTTTTCCACCTTTATTTCCATGTCCCTGCATTCTACATGTAGAAATTAGGCTGTTCAGCTCCCAGGCTGCCTGTCATTTTCTCACATCCTGCCATATTTGGGAAAGGGGGGGAAGGGAAGTTGCCCAGTCTGGAGAGGATGACGTCACCAAATTAAAGCATTTCATCGTTGGAAGAAATCTTCCCCAGCATCCAGGCCAACCTCCCAGCCCGCAGAACATGGATGGGGCTGAGGAAGAGAAGACTTGGTGATGACGGTGGGGGAAGAAGGCAATGGATCAAACTACCATCTATGAACAACTGGAAACAGCTTTCATATGGAAAAGGCTTGTCCCAAGTGACTCCAGAAGATGAGAACAGCAGAGAGATCTCTAGCGGAGAGCCAGAGGCCAGGAAGCCGTGTCCTGCCTTGGCCATTTAGGATCCCCATTCCTTTTTGGCCACTATAGAGCACGGCTGACTCATCTTGAGTTTGTGGTCCACCCAAACTCCCAGCAATTGCTGCCCAAACATATGTGATTTTTGTACCCATGTGCAAGACTTTATAGTTCTCCTTTTGAACCTCATCTTGTTAGATTGTCAGGAAGATTTGGATTCTGCTTGTACTTTCTCATCTGCAAGTCTTCTGCAAATACGATAAGCCTGCTTTCTGTCTCATCCGAGGCACTGTTAAAAATGCTAAACAACACAGAGCAAGCACAGAACCCTGGGCACTCCGCTGGATACCTCACATAATAACGTTGAATAATGATTTCCTAGTTCAGCCATTCAACCAGCTCCAGATCCATCTACCTGCACTGCCTTTTAGTCTACATCTCCCCATCTTCTCCTTGGGAATATCTTCATCAGATGTTAAAACAACAGTGTGAGCAATATCCCAACCTCCAGGGAAGAGCCAGAATGGAGGGGAAGAGGGGAGAGGAAGGAGAGGGAAAGAGCACATTCAACAATACCCTGCTCTGCTAGCTGCCTTCTCTCTGGTTACAATGCCAGCAGAGATCTCCAGAGGAAGGGCCCTCTAGGGGAAGGCTCTTGGGGACCCCAGAAAATGCAGCCACAACATTACCAAGGCCCAAAGCTCCGGGCTCTATTCACTCCACAAACAAATCAGGCTAAAAACTCTCTAGCTTATAGCCAGTCTACTAATATCTATCAGTAGTAACTGCTCTAAAATCCACTCCTTAAATTGCTCGGCAGTCCCTTGCCCACCCCATCCTCTTTCTCACCAGCTTCGAGAACAAAAGTGATGCAGCCAGAGGACTCTCAGCCATAGTCCCCAGCCATGGTCCCTAGCCATGGTGCTGATCGGGTTCGGCTCCTGCTAGCTGTATTGCTTTCCCGGGCTAAGCGCCGACAGTTGTTAGAAGACAATATGTCAGTATGAAAAGACCTTAGAGGACTATATGCTCAACAGCATCAACAATATGGCGTGACAGCCACAAAACTGCATGAAACCGTGGGCTTCCTGAAGAGAGGCCTGGAGCCCGGACCTAAGGGAGGATTCTCACTCTACCCTCTAAAGTATAACTCTACAAACCCATTGTTGCTGCTCAGACCATGTCAGAAGCATTTGGGGCAAGACCTTTTAGAAAGAACACTGACAAGTTGGAGCATGCTCAAAGGGAAGTGATGAGATGGTCATGGGCAGGAGAGGATTCAGTGCTATGACAGAAGAG
The DNA here is from genome assembly GCF_902635505.1 of Sarcophilus harrisii. Lineage (NCBI taxonomy): Eukaryota > Metazoa > Chordata > Mammalia > Dasyuromorphia > Dasyuridae > Sarcophilus > Sarcophilus harrisii. Next base: position 2,823,848 of record NC_045426.1, on the reverse strand, counting down.
GATCATCTGAAAGGGACAAGAAGATCTAACCTGAAAATGAGACTTCTCCTCCTCTCTTTTCCTTCATGCTGGCCACGAAAGTAACTACCATCTCTTTACTGGCCACATGCCTACCTCCAGACTCCTCAGAAGCCTAGAAGCATTAAGAAAAGAGCTTTAACTTCATCAACCACCAGTCAGATCCCTATGTTCTTTTTATGTTAAACATGTGCAATTCTTCTATACTTATTTCCACATTTATTATTCTGCACAAGAAAAATCAGATCAAAAAGGAAAAAAATGAGAAAGAAAACAAAAAGCAAGCAAACAACAACAAAAAGTGAACATACTATGTTGTTGTCCATCCTCTGTCCTCACAATCCTTTCTCCGGGTGCAGATGGCTCTTTCTCCATCACAAGTCTATTGGAGCTGGCCTGAAGCATCTCATTGCTGAAAAGAGCCTCATCCCTCAGAGTTGATCATCACATAATCTTGTTGCCATGCACACTGATCTTCTGGTTCTCTCACTTCACTCAGCATCAGTTCATGTAAATCTCTCCAGTCCTCTTTGAAATCATCCTGCTGAAAATAATGTTTTGGTCATGTATACTTATTGTGTATCTAAGTTATATTTTAATATATTTAACATCTACTGGTCATCCTGCCATTTAGGGGAGGGGGTGGGGGGGGGTAAGAGGTGAAAAATTGGAACAAGAGGTTTGGCAATTGTTAATGCTGTAAAGTTACCCATGTATATATCCTGTAAATTAAAGGCTATTAAATAAAAAAAAAAAAAAAAAAAAAAAAAAAAAAGAAATCATCCTGCTGAGTGTTTCTTATAGAACCATAATATTCCATAATTTATGGGCAGCCACTCACTTTCCAGTTCCTTGTCACTACAAAAAGGGCCACTACAGACATCGCACACGTGGGTCCTTTTCCCTTTGTCGTGATCTCTTTGTGATGCAGCCCCAGTAGAGAAGTTGGATCAAAGGGCAGGGACAGTTTGGGCAGAGTTCCAAATTGCTCTCCAGAATGACTGAATCAGTTCACAAGTCCCACTTTTCCCACATCCCCTCCAACTTTTATCGTTATTTTTGCTTCCATATTAGTCAATCAGTCAGACCTCTATGTTGAGATCAAATATAACTGGGGGGAACCAGTGACAAGGAAAGTGACAAGGAGCTCAAGAGCTAGAATTTGCTGTCTGGCATTGGCCGTGGCAGCAAGAAGAAAATAAAACATATGTTACCCAGAGGAATCCGAACCTGTGACGCACAAAAATGCCCCCAAATGGCCAGCCAATCAAAGAGCTGAAAAGCCAACACGGACAGAAGAGCACAGGCGGTCAGCAAGACCACCTCCTAGATGTCAGGCTCTGCACAGAGGGAAGAAAACGAGAAAGGTGTTGTTCAGGTTTTATTCCTAAGACATATATTCTCTTTTATATTAGACAGAGACAGAAACAGAAGCAGAGATAGAGAGATAGAATGACTGAGACATAGACAGATGGAGACAGACACCAGGAGCAGAGACAGATGAAGGGAACGGTGTCTTGGGACAGCTGCCTTCAAATATCTGAAAGCCCGTCATGTGGCAGAGGGGTCAAGATGGAGGGATGCATGGGAGGTACAGAGAAAAATTTTAGGTCAATAGAAGTCAACAAACATTCTGACTAGAGCTGTCTACAATCAAAGGAACTGCCTTGAGAGGTAAAGAGCAGCCAGTCACCAGGGGTCTTCAGGTGGAAACTGAAGGCTGAATCAAGGACTTTCAGGAGGGGGCAGCGATCTGGTGCCATGGATGGAGAACCAGTCCTGGAATCAGGAAGACTCTGAAGCATGATGGGCAATGCATCCCATCAACCCCCTTCCCCCTTCCCAACTTCCTAACAAACTGCTTTATTTCCTATTCCTTGCGCATGAAGTTCCATCTCCAGTGTCTGTCTCTGAAAAGGCAATCCTCCATGACTGGAATACTCATCTCCCGCAATCCCAAGCCTCTGTTCTGGCCTTCCTCTTCCGACTCCCATTCAAACAGAAAGCCTGGGTCCCCACACAGTGCGGCTGACTCCTCCTCCTCCCCTCGTGCTTCTAACCCTAAAGGACTGTACCTTTTATTACTCCTCTGAGACTCCTCGTCTTGTGTGCTTCCCCCATGATTATAAATCAGCCACCTGCAGTGTAAGCACAGCAAGTAGGGTTATGGAAGAAAACCTCCCCGAACCATCGGCTCGCTCTTCCCTTTGCACCGTTCTGGAGAGAATGGGCTCAAACTCGTGTGGCCAAAGCCGAAACTCACCGCTCTGAATCGTCGGCAGTGCCTTGCTGTCTCGGTGCGGGCCAGGTGACGTTTCCCAGCTCTCTCCTGGGCTCCCGAGGGAGTCCCGAGGCTACTTCTCCCCTCTATGTTTAGCTGACCTTGGTACTCCTCCCAAGTCTCATCTTCTTACCTTTGGAAGTCACAAGGTCATCCTCCTGGTGCAAGGGGGGGAAAGAGACTCCATGCTCTACTCTCTCCTTCCAGGTTGTGGAGGACTATTCATTTAACATGCTGTTTTTGGAAGTCTCCCACCAGGAACTGGATGCTCCACCAGCCTGGCTAATGCTTCCAGCCAAGTCCAATCCATTCTGATGAGACGACATCTGCTTTCTTCCGATGATCAAAGTCTTCCACTTCTCCCCAATTAATGAAAATTTCTTACCCGATTTACATCTTCGCTTGGCGCTTAATTCAACTAAGAAGTTCTGGCTCCCTGCCTGGGCTTATTTAATAGGGGGAGGGCTCCCGTCCCTTAACTCCCGGGGCTCAGCTCATGTCATCTTTTGACCAAGGTCTTTTCTTGACTCGCCAGTTATGAATGTGCTACCTTTCCCCTAAAACGATGCTGTTTTTGGTAAGCGTTTTGTTTCTGCTGACCCGGGCAGGCCTTGTTTCCCCGGGACATGATGCCCCTTCTTGGCTTATTGCTGTCACCCACGGTGATGCTCGCCCCAACATGAGCCACTGCAGAGCGAAGGGAGGCTGCCCTGACTCTGAGAGCGCCCGGCCGCCCGGGAGCTGGGAGGGAGGAGGCAGCCGCCAGAGCCACTGTCCCCACCTGCCCCGGGGAGCCTAGTCTAGCTGTGAAGCTGAGACAGCGTTTAAGCAACTTGTGAACAATTAGCGAACCACAAATCCACAAGGGGATGGCGAACAACCCAAACAAACCGGCTCCCCAAGCTCGGAGGTCTTTAGACGCAGGATTTGCTGCTGGAGGCCGGGGCCAGGAGCTGAGAGTCCTTTGGCACTCAGCCCCAGGCGGGGGAGGGCGCTCCTGGGGCTTGGGGGCAGAGGAGGCAGGGAGGGAGAGCCTTGAGTGCCCGTCCTAAAGGGATCAGCGGAAGGATGGAGGCTCCATCTGGAGGGGAGATTCAGGGGCCATTGCAAGGGAGGGACTCCAGGCCGCCGAAAGGCTGACACATGGCGGACTTTCAGGGAGGGGGCAGCTCTCTTCGGCCCAGAGCACAGAACTAGATGAAGGCTTGAGATCAGAAAGAACTTCCCTTTAATGCGGGCTGGCCAGGGGGCTGGACGGCCTTGGGGGGGTTCAGGGTCACTGGGCAGGGCTATAGTACGGGAGCTCATTTAGGGGCCGGCAGGGCTGCTGTCTCCGAGGTCCTTCCCAGCTTAGAGGCTTTTGGACGAATCAGGAAGTGGCAGTGGTGTGTATGTGTGTGATTCTGTGTGACTGTGTGTGAGTGTGAGTGTGTGAATGAGTGTGTCGGTATGAGTGTGTGTGTGAGTGTATGTGAGAGAGTGTGAGTATGAGTGTGTGTGTGTGTGTGTGAGTGTATGTGTGAGAGAGTGTATATGTGTGTGAGTGTGTGTGAGTGTGTGAGAGTATGTGTGAGAGAGTGTATATGTGTGAGTGTGTGTGTGTGAGAGTGTGTGTGAGTGTGAGTGTGTGTGCACACACATGAATATGTCATTGTACTTGTGGAATTGCGAGACGTCAGGCAGAGGAGGAAGCCAGGGCACAGGAGAGAAGGGGTGGGAGGACCCTGCCGCAGCTCAGGAGCTGTCCAACGCCAGGAGAGGCTGCCCCAGTGCTGGCTCGGCCGGGGCAGACCCAATGGTGGTGACGAGAGGAAGCTGGCGCCAGGTTCTTTTTCACCCACTCTCCCATTTGATCCTCCCAACATTCCTTCCAGGCAGGTAGCGCAAGTATTATTAGCCCCATTTTCCAGATGAGGAAACAAGCCCAGAGCAACTTGTTCTTGGTCACAGAGTCAAGAAGGGTCTTGGGCTTCCAGGCCGGTCCATGTGCTCACTGGAACATCCCGCTGCCTTTGAGGAGGAGAAAACCCCTCCCGACCTCCTGGTCTGGGTGGGAAAGTGAGTGGGACCTGCTCCCCTGCTCAGCATCTCATTGCCCAGGGAAGCCGTCTCCGGGCCCCCCGGGGCCCCTCCCTCTGGGGACCCCTCCCTGGCAGTCCCAGCCGCTGCTCTCTCCCTCCCAGAATGTCTCCCGAGATCCTGACTCCGCCACCCCCAGCCCTCCTTGGCCATGAGGCAATCCAGCAGCAGCAAGCGCTCACCAAGGGGCTTCAGGGTGCCCGGCGCCGTGCCAAGGGCTGGGGACACGGAGACAAAACCGGGGCCGCTTCTGCCCTCCTCGGCTCCATCTGCGCTCCTGGCCGGCTCCCCAGCTCATCTCCCCCAGATGTCGAGCTCTCAGAGACTGGGGCTCCGGCCATGTCCTGTCTCCCTCACCACCTAGACAAGCGCCCTGGCATGCCGGCACTGTGGCCGGGGCTGGCCCTGAGGAGCTGGCACACTGGCACTGTGGCCAGGGGTGGCCCCGAGGAGCCGGGTGACCCCGGAGATGTTCCTGTCCTCTCTGGTGATGGGTGGCGATGCAAACCCCGGGGCACCCTCTGGTGAATGAGGGGCTCCCAGGAGCCAGCGGGCCGGGACAGTGACAGTGACAGTGACAGCAGCAAGAGAACACAGACATATTTCTAGGCAAACATCAGAGCTTTGCCCGCTCCTACCCAATTAGCCGCATTATCTGCGAGGCGGCAGCGTGGCGCTGTCACACCTGCCTGTCACCGGGTCCCAGCGGGCACAATCCCCGCTCCCACAGGGTACCTCCTGCCAGGGCTCGTTTTACAGCAATTGCTGGCAATCTTCTCCACCCACCCACCCCCGACTCAGACACTAAGACAGAGCTTCTGGGGTGGCGCGGGGACGGGATCTCCCCCTGCCCAGGCTGGCCCAGCTGCAGGAGCAAGGGACAGATGTAGGGAAGCGAGGGGCTCTGGGCGGTGGGTTTCCAGCCCAGGCCATTGTCCCACCACCGAAATGCTGCAGACCCGGGCAAGGCCTTACGCCAAGAGTGACCCTGACGAGGGGACGCGGTTTCATTCTCCTTCTACTAACCCAGCACTCCGTCCTAAGGGGGCCGTCCCAGGATCCTGCCCTCCTGGGGAAGAGGGAGGCTCCAGGTCTGGCCCCATCTGGGGAGGCCCGGGAGGTGCAAGGCAGCCGGTGGCCTCGCTTTGGATCAGCCGAGGCCAGTCTTGGCCAGCCCGGCCAGTCCTGGGATGGCCCCCTTCGCATGGAGTGCTATACAATATCCCCTCCCACAGCCAGGGGAGAGGACACTGGGCAAGCTGGTCCCAGGGGCTCATGGGCCAATCATGGGTACCAGGATCGCTCATTATGGCTCTGGAAGCAGGAGCACTTCAGAAAGTGCAGACAGATGGGGTGAGACAGACTTTAGTGTGAAAGAGTTCTGGGGGTTTCAGTGGCCCCCAAGCTGAATGTGAGCCAATAGCACTAGTAGTGAGCTGAACTCGGGCTCCTCACTCCCTTCCATATTGGCTCCCTATTACCTCTAGCTCAGAGATAAAGTCCTTTTTTGCTTTTACGGGCCTCCCGGAGCTGACGCTTCCAACCTCCCTCCCTCCTGGCCTTCGCTCCACCCCTCTTACTTGCCCCTCTCTCCCAGGCCATGTCTTTGAGCTGGCCTCCTCGGTACCCAGAATGTACCGTCTCTCCTGTCCTTCGTTAAGTTGCAGCTCTGGCATCAGTTTCCTCATGAAGCCTTTCCAGCTGAATCTGAACTCGGATCCTCGTGAGCAGGTCCAGCCAGCTGTCCGCTGCAGCCTCACCGAGCAACTCGCTGCTGAACTTGCTGCCGAGTGCCCTTCAAATTCCGAGCCCGCATTCCAACAGAGCTTGCAGGTTTGCAAAGAACTTCGTGGACCCCTCATTCACCAGAGGGTGCCCCATTTGATCCTGACAGCAGCCCTGAGGAGGAGGGACTGTTATTATTCTCCCCATTTTACAGACAAGAAAACTGAGGAAGGCGGAGTTCAGTGGCTTGCCCAGAGTAACACAGCTGGTGGCTGTCTGATGCTGGATTTGAACTCGGAGCATCCTCACTAGCTAGTGCGCTAGCACTCTCACCACTGTACCGCCTGGCTAACTCTTTAATCTTTAACTAGTAGTAAGAAAACTGCTGTCTGTGCCCCCTTTGGAACATCATTATAGTTTTCTCTTTCAAGCTTTATTGATACTTTCCCTGAATCTGTTGCTTGTGACTTACTCCCTGTTCCCCTGCCCAAGCAAAATCTCCCTGGTAGCAAATAGGTCCGGCGTAGCCATGAAGAATAATGCCCGTCCACTGCAGGAGGCCGCAGCCTTCAGCCCTGGCTTGAGGCCCCCCTTCCCCGGGAAGCCTTTGGGATGCAGTCAGGCCCCAGGTCCCTCCCTCCCTGTAATAGCTGTGGTTTTGCGCTGCCCAAGTTGCCTCGGGCCTTTGTTCTTGTCCCCAGGAGGTGGGGTGGGGTGGGGGGGCACGTCTCCCTTCATCCCGAAAGCCCCTTGTGGCAGGACCCATCCCTGCTAAGCCATTCGTAAGCTAGGTTCCTCCTACAAAAGCGAGGGGCTCCTGGAGAAGGGCCGTGGTTGGGTGTCGGTCCCAGGGAGGTGGGGTCCTTCTGCAAGGAAACGCTACTTGCAGGAGAAGTGAACGCTGGTCCCGGGGAGTCTGGTGTTTGTCTCTGACAGTGACATCTCAGGAAATCCAATTAAGTCACCCTTTTTTCAGTGGCCTGCTTGGAACGGATGGGGGAGGTGGGGCAGGAGCCAGGAGGGTGGGAACTAAAGGACACGCTCCTAAAGGACAAGGACATGCTCCTGAAGGAGGGGCAGAACGTGGCTTTATTCCCAAACTCCTCAGCCAAGACAGCCAGGAACTGGAGGAGGGAAGGTGAGAACCAGTACCAATCATCCCCATCAGGAGTGAAGGTGTCTGGGCAAGGTCAGCCCTGGGAGGCTTGGAGCAGCTCTGTGAGGGGTGCCTGGAAGGGTGGCGGGCCAGCCGATTCCTTGCCTCTACAGAGAGCTTTGACCCTAAGGAAACGGTGCCATCCATTCAAAATGCTCATTTTATTGGGGGAGGGAGCTCTCTCCTGGGAAGGGTCAAGCAGACCCTGGCTGCTCTCTTTATGGAGGGAGTAACCCAAAGGGGAGTATGGGGATCGAGGTCAGGGTCTGCGGCCTTCGAGGCCATCTGCCTCATTTTATTACCAAAGAAACGGAGGCCGGGAGGAATGAGTTGCCTAGGCTTTTCGTTGTTGGTCAGCTGTTTCCAGTAGTGCCCATCTTTGTGACCTTATTTGGAGTTTTCTTGGTGAAAATGCAGCAGTGCTTTGTCATCACCTTCTCCAGCTCATTTTACAGATGAGGAAACTAAGGCAAACGGGGGGAAGTGACTTATCCAGGGTCCTATGACTAGTAAGTATCTGAGGTGGGATTTGAACTCAGATTATCCTGACTCCAAATCTAGGGTTCTCGCCACTCTACTAAACCTCTCAAGGTAGAGGACGAGGATAGGCCACGAGGCTCTCCCAGCGGGAATGCTTGGGGTGAGCCTGCAGAGAGCTGGCAGCCACTCCATGGCACCAAGTCTCCGGGGCTGGGCCTAGAATCTAACTGAAGTCTGGCTTAGGATGCTCGGTAGCTGTGCCTGAGTCTGATGGAGTCCCCTGTGACCCCATGCTTTGTTTTATGCATTTACAAACACTGTTCTGAGAAGGGGTCGGTGGGCGCAGAGACACAAGGAAAGCCCTTGTGCTGGAGGAGAGGACAGGGAAAGAGGCCGCCTGGGCCAGCAGGGAGGGCTCTCGGGCTGGGGGGGGGGTGAGGGGTCACCTACAGGCCGGGAGCCAGGAGGGGCTGGGGGTCACCTACAGACGGGAGCCAGGAGGGGCTGGGGGTCACCTACAGACAGGAGCCAAACCCTGGCTGTTGTCTACGTGTGTCCAACGGGACGGCTCACTGCGAACCAGGCAGCTGGTGAGAAAGGGCCTCCCTGGTGCCCGGAGCAGAAAAGCAACAGGAGCCGGAGCGGGGGCTGGGGGGGGGGGCTTCCCCCAGGCCCCAGTTTGAGAGGAGGAAACTGAGGGTCAAGCTCACAGCCCAAAGAAGGAGCAGCCTGAAATTTCGGCCCCAGCCAGTATCTGGAGCTTGCCTTCCACAGGCTCTGCGGCTTTGGGGCCTGGAGAAGCTCCCAGTCCTAAAGAGGCGTGTATGTGTGTGTGCGTGTGTGTGTGTATGTGTATGTGCGTGTGTGTGCGTGTGTATACACACACACACACACACACACACATGCCAGTGAGGGGCTGCGTTTGTTCCTCCTGTTCTGAGTGTGAGACAGGGGGAGGCTCCCAGAGGCGCGCGTGTGTGTGTGTCTGTGTGAGTGTGAATGAGTGTGTGTATGTGTATGTGCGTGTGTGTGCATGTGCGCACGTACACACACACACACACACACACATGCCAGTGAGGGGCTGCGTTTGTTCCTTCTGTTCTGAGTGTGAGACAGGGGGAGGCTCCCAGAGGCGCGCGTGTGTGTCTGTGTGTGTGTGTGTGCACGTGTGTGTGTGAGCGTGTGTGTCTGTGTGCGTGTGTGTGTGCATGCGTGTGTGTGAGTGTGTATGTGTCACACACACACCCACACACACCAGTGAAGGGCTGCGCTTGTTCCTCCTGTTCCGAGTGTGAGACGGGGGAGGCCCCCGGGGGACACGCGTGTGTGTGTGTCTGTGTGTGTGCGTGTGTGACACACACACACGCCAGTGAGGGGCTGCGCTTGTTCCTCCTGTTCCGAGTGTGAGACGGGGGGAGGCCCCCGGGGTGCGCACACGCGTGTGTGTCTGTGTGTGTGAGTGTGTGCATGTGAGACACACACACACGCCAGTGAGGGGCTGCGCTTGTTCCTCCTGTTCCGAGTGTGAGACGGGGGGACCCCCGGGGTGCGCACACGCGTGTGTGTCTGTGTGTGTGAGTGTGTGCATGTGAGACACACACACACGCCAGTGAGGGGCTGCGCTTGTTCCTCCTGTTCCGAGTGTGAGACGGGGGAGGCCCCCGGGGTGCGCACACGCGTGTGTGTCTGTGTGTGTGAGTGTGTGCATGTGAGACACACACACACGCCAGTGAGGGGCTGCGCTTGTTCCTCCCGTTCCCAGTGTGAGACGGGGGAGGTCCCCGGGGCGCGCCGGGAGGACGCACTTAAGAGCAGGCCGGTCCCTGCCCGGGCCCTCCCCGGGAAGGCCAGCACGGGATGTAACGGGCGGGAGCAGAGGGCAGGGAGGGGGGCTGCGGGGCGCGGCGGGGAAGGGGATGAACACCCCGGCCGCCGGAGCCTCCCCAGAACCCAGAGGACGGGCTCGGAACCCGGAACGTGAATGGGGATGGGGGTTGAGGAGGGGCTCCCTCCGGAGCACCCCCTTCTTAGGGCCGACATCCCCTTGACGGCCTGCGATCTGGGGGCGCAGCAGGAATATACTCCCCTCTCCCTGCCCCCCCAACAGCCGCAGCCGCCTTATTTGCATGGCTCCGCCTCCCGCCTCGCCCCTCCCCCCCTTGGCTGGTGCGGAAGGCCGCGATTGGGCAAGACCGCTTCTCGCCCCGCCTCTTGGGTGCCCCCTCCCCCGCCCCGCCCCCTCTCCGCCTCCTCCTCCCCACCCCCACCCCCCAGGCAGGGCTGCGGAGGCTCCAGGCTTTGGGCTCCGTTTCGCAGGAGTCGCGGGCCAGGGCGGCGGGACTGACGGACGGGCGGAGACGGCCGCGAGCGGGGAGAGCTCCGGAGGAAGAAAAGGCGAGTAACAGCTCCTCGGCTCGGCGCGAGAGAAGGCGGGAGCCGAGGAGGGCCCAGGAGGGAGGGAGACGGGGAAAGGGGGAGACGGCGAAATGCAGAGGGAGCTAGCCCGGGCCAGGGCTGCAGTCTGACGGGGGGGGGGGGGGTCCCCGCTCCGAGGGGGAGCGAGACTGCTGCAGCCCGGCCGCCCCTCCCTCGCGCCGCAGTCTGCCCGGGGCTGTCGGTCAAGGACGAGAAGCCCCCCCATCCCTCCACCCATCCCCCTCGCTCCCCTGCAGCTCCGCGCCCCCGCACCAGGGCTCCCCGGACCCGGGCCCGGCGCGGCGGCCGCATCTGGGGGCTACACTCGGCTTCCAGGACCGAGGACGAGGGGCTCTGACCCCCCCGTCCCCTCACACCCCAGAAAGACATCAGCAGCAGGGCCATCTCTTCCCCTTCCCCCCCAGCAGCCGCCCGGGGGGGAACAGCCGGGAGACCCTCCCCCGGGGCCGCCCGCGGCGGGATGGAGGGACGGAGGAAGGAGAGGAGAATGAATGACTGCGCAGAGGCAGCTGGGCCCGGGGCCGCCGAGGGGCTAGCGCGGAGTCTGCGGTGCCGGCGCCGAGGGGAGGGTGGCGCGGAAGCGCGGGCCCCGCCGGGGAGGCCGGCGCGGGACGGGGGGAGAGCATTCCCCTCGGACACCTGTTGGGGAGGCGGTGACACTTCTCGGGAGGGCGGCGGGGGGTTCCAACGAAAACGCCCGAGGCCCCGGGCTCTGGGAAGCGGCCAGGAGTCCCTGCCCTCTCTGCCTTCTCCGCTTTGCCTTCCTCTGCCTTCATTTCCTTTCTCCTCTTTTCCTCCTCCTTCCCTTCCTTTTCTCTCCTTTCCCTCCTCCCTTTTCTCCCCTCCCCCTCGGCTCCCCTCCCTCTCCATCTCTGCCCTCCCCCTTTCCTTCCCTAGGCATCCTGGTCCTTCGCCCCTCCAGCCGTCCCTCCAACCCCCCCCACCCGCCCCCCGTTCCGCCTCGGTGCAGGCCGGGCCCTGAGGCGGCGGGGGTCCGGGCGGGGAGGGCGCGGAGCCAGCCCGCGGGCCCCTCGGCCTTCTCCGCGCCGTCTGGGTGCGGGCCCCTTTCCCTCCCCCCTCCCCGCTCAGAAAGGTCCCCAGGGGAGGGTTGTAGATGGTCAGCAAGAGCGCCCGGGACGCGGCTCCGCGGCTTCTGAGCTACGGCGAGGCGGGCGGCCGGGCCGCGGGCTCCTGCGGGCAGTGGGCTGCCTGGCGAGAAATGCGTCTCCCCCGCCCCCCTCTGGCTTCGGGCGCCTCCGGACCAGGGCAGGGGTCCCGAGCCGGGATCTGCCGAACCCGAGCCGCTCTCGGGGGAGCCTTGCGGTCCAACGCAGCCGGGCCGTCTCCCGGGGATTGTAAACAGCGCAGGGCCCGGGCGGGGGCGGGGGGAGCGCAGGGGCCCGGGCGGGCGGGGGGAGCGCAGGGGCCCGGGCGGGGGCGGGGGGAGCGCAGGGGCCCGGGCGGGGGGGAAGCGCCGGCCAAGTTGCTCCTCGGTCGGGCCGGACTGTCCTTGGACAGGGGGGAGCCGACGAATGAGGGAAAGAATGAATGGACGAAGCGAGGAACGAGCAAGCTGGGCCCTCAGCGGGCTCGGCCTCAAAGCCAGAGAGGCGGAGGGGGGGCCAGACGGGGCCCAGGCTCCGGGCCCAGCTTCCTTTCTGCAAGCTGATGGGGGGTTCCAGGGCCCAGGGCCTCCAGCGCTCTGGGAGGCAAAGGTCTCCGCCCCTTAAGGCCCCCGCGCTAAGCAAGAAGGGCCAGGGCCAGGCCTTCCCAGGGGAGCTGAGCGGCAGGCGCTCCTTCTCCAGAGAGGGTGGGCTCCCGCCGTCAGCACCAGGGGCTGTCCAAGGCCTTGGCGGGCAGGACTTGAGTCCTAGGGAAAGGGAAAGGGAAGCCAAACTCTGGCCCGGGGCTCATCCCTCCCCACGGGCCTGGAGCCCCCTCAGGAGATTAGGGGTGCCTGGGGTGGGAAGCCCGGAGGGTGCCTGGGGTGGGAAGCCCGGAGGGTGCCGGGCTGTCGGAAGGCCGTCTGGGATGCTCAGGTCAGCCCCGCCTTAGGGAAATGAGTCATAGGTAGAAACTCTGAACTTCCAGGCCAGAGACCCAGCACTCCAAGTTGGGCGGGAGGACCAGGGCCCTGGTCTGGCCTCCAGACCAAGTCCTTCTGGAGCTTCCTGGGTGATCTGGAGCAAGTCTCTGCCCCTTGAGGGGCTCAGGTCTGTCTGCAGTAGCTCCCTAACTCAGCGCCCATCCGTGTCAGGATTCATTCCCCGAGCACCCCCCCATCCATGTCAGGATTCCCCAGCACCCCCTGGACGCAGCCGGCCCTTGGCTTAGAAGGATCCCTCTCCTCAACTGACCCTTTCCGTAGTGGCTCCCCTCATCCCCCGCATTCCCCCAGGCACCGCATTCCCCTCTTGCACCGCAGTGTAAGTCAGGTGGCTAAAAAAGAATAAAAACTCACCTTTGCTGTTTCCTGACACACACTAGGTTCTTCACAAATGCTTAGTGGTTGACATTGCTGCAGGGCATTGAGTTTAGCAAAATGAGCCCGTGACTGGCTGGAAGACCGTTTTTAACCCCCTTTTACAGATGAATAAACTGAGGCTCCCCGAAGGGAAATATCTTATCTGTAGAGGGTCCCACAGCTTGGAGATGTCTGAGATGGGACCGGAGGCTTGGGCTTCTGTCTTTAAGGTCTATTTGCCGCCTGCCAGAAACACAGAGGTTGGGGAAGGGAGCTAGTTCAAGCTCCAGCACTGGAAACTTTTGCCCGGGGTCTCACTCAGGAGGGAACAGAATCTGGGGGCACTTCGGGGCCCAGCCAAGACCCTCCTTGGCAAGCACATTCCCAGGAGGCGTCATAACCCCAAAGGTCCCTGCCCCTGCAGCCTCTGGGCTTCCGTCCCTAAAAGGAGAGCAATAGTGGCTCCCAGCACCCTCCAAAACACTATGTGAGGGGGGGACGGCCCTCCGGCGGGCCTGTCCGCCCAGATCCGTTCATCGATGAGCAGCCACAGGGCTCGTCTCCTCCCATTTGGAACTAAAAGGGACCTTCCAGGCCACTTGAGAGAGGAAGGAACCGAGGCCTCTGAAGCTGTGGCTTTGACTTCACGATTGCGCAGCTCACAAGTAGCAGAGCCAGAATTTGGGGCTGCGCCCCCTGATTTCGTATTCAGCTCGATGAAGTTGGGGCTAAGGTTCATCTCAAACTGGCAGAGAAACCAAAGCAAAGACTGGCAGCTGCTGGGCCTGAAAGCGAGGGAGGACTGAGTTCAAATCCCACCCCTGGCACAAGTCTCAGCACCCTCTGAGCCTCAGTTTCCTTCTCTGTAAAGTGGAATCGTTCTGCCCGTGGTGCTGACAAAGCTGGCAAAACCGGTTCTTTTGCAAATAGGGATAAGGAGGGAAGGAGGGGGAGGGCGGGGAAGGGTGAGGTTTGTGGTGAGTTGTCCAGGACTTTTGGAACGTGGGAGCCTAGAAAGGTCAGGGAGCTGAGTGGGAGAGACGGCTGGCTCGCGGGCGCCGAGTGACGTGTGCGAATACCGGCGGAGGGACCCGGGCGATTAAAGGGTGGGGGCCGAAATGAGTGCGCGGGATGGGCAGGGACCTGGGGCCGGGATTGACCGAGGCATGAGCCCAAGGCGCCCACTGGCGGCTGGACGTCCAGTACTTGTACCGACCCGGGATGACTCCCTGGGAAGGCTTAATTCTTTGTTCGGAGGTTACGGGGAGCCCACCTGGTGCACAATCATGTGCAGGGCAGCCCTCCTCGGTTTCCATTCCGGCCCAGCCCTTCTAGCCCAGGTTTTAGGCAGTGAGAATGAGGCTGTAAGGGGGAAGGTGGAGTTGGGAGGGACACTTTAAATGGGCTTGCTTGAAAGTGGGAAGGGAGGGGTGCAGGAGGAGGTGGGCTTGGGCGAGAGGTGCGGGGACAAAGTAGGGCGTGAGGGGGAGATGCCTTGGACTAGCAATGAGGCCGGGTGCCACGGCGCGTGCTCGGGCCTGGCCTGGGTTCTGTTGGGCCGGCCCTGGCCAAGGCCGCCTCCCGCCTCCTCAGCGAGGTGCTCGGGGAGGGTGTGTGACCCCTCTGCCTTGGGCTCGAGTGAAAGGTTTATGGCCAGGCCTTTGTAAGGGGAAGGGGAGGGAAAGTGGGGGGTTTCCAGTTTGTCCTGGGGTTTGCATTCCCTCTTTCTCCGAGCCTATTTCCTCCTGAGATTTGGGAGGTGAGTCTGTAAAGGAAAGATCAGAAATTGTGCCTGGCTTTGGGGTTTGCTAAGATAAATTGATTGGAAAAAAGGAGGGAAAGGAGGGTGTGAGAGGAGAAGCCGGAGAAGGGAAGGAGAGGAAGGAATGAAGGTAGTGATTGATTTGTTGGTGTTCTTTTTTTTTTGTTTTTTTTCTTTTTTTGTTTTTCTTTTGTTTTTGTTTTTTTTTCTTTGTTTTCTTTTTTTCTTTTCTTTTTTTTCTGTTTTACTTTTCTTGTTGTTTGTTTTGTTTTGTTTGTTTTGTTTTTTTTTTCTTTGTTTTTTCTTTTTTCTTGTTTTTGTTTCTTTTTCTTTTCTTTTGTTTTTTCTTTTTCTTTTGTTTTTTTTTTTGTTTTTTGTTTCTTTGTTTTTTCTGTTTTGTCTTTCTTTTTGTGTTTTTGTTTTTGCTTTTTTCTTTTTTTTTTTTTTTTTTCTGTTCTTTTTTCTTTTTTGTTTTGTTTGTCTTGTTTCTTTTTTCCTTTTATTTTCTTGGTCTCTGTTTTTTTTTTTTGGTTTTTTTTGTTGGGATTTTTGTTTTCTTTCTTGTGGAGTTTTTGCTTTGCTAAAGGGAAGCCTGGCTGGGTGTTTTGTGCCTTTAGCGTGTCGACTTTGTGTTTGTCTCGTTTGTTTCGTGAGCTCTGGTGGTGGCTTGTTGCCTTTAAATGGGAATAGTGAGGTTTTAATCTCGCTGGTGTTGTCTGCTTTTGGGGCTTTCTCTTGTCAGCTCTAACATGGGTATTTGCCTCTTGTTTCCGTGTTTGGAGTGATTTTTCTGAAAGTTGTTAAAGTTTCTGGATGCCTGGCTGGAAGTGGGTTCAGTTCTGGGCTCATGGGTTATGGGGTGGATTAACCTGTTGGTGGGAGCTGGGAATTTTGTCCGATGAATTGAGATGGGGAATGATTGTTTCCTTATTTTAAAGAGTATGGAGCGAGTGGTAAATTTGCTCCCAGTGGAAGTTCCTTCCTTGTGGGGGGATTCCTATGAGGGTCTTCCTGACTTCCTTAGTGGAAGGCAGTGGCGTGGGGCTTTGACTGCCTTTGTTTCCCTGGCCATATCAAAAGAGAGAATTTCCTCTGAAGGTTTGGCGGAGAGGACAAGGGGTTGGTGCTTGGAGGGCCGGCCTTTGGGATCAGTGATAATGGAGCCTTTCAGCAGTGGTGGTGACCCTTGGTTAGAGGAATGCTGTGGGTAAAGTGGGAGGAAAAGCTTGGGATGGGATGAATCAGAGGGGAAGTGCTTCTTTGGCCGTGTGCACAATGAGTGCTTTGTCTGATTCTGAACGCATCAGGAGTGCTGTTCCCAAACGCCCCTGGCAGCGGGATTCCTTGCTGTTTCTGCAAGCCCTTTGGAAGAGAGATGTTCGGACTGGGAAGGGCCTGGTGCTCACCCCCCTGCCCACCTTAATGGCTCCCCAGCCCCCGGATAGTTTAGGAGCCAAATCTCTTTGTGCCTGATTTCGTTCAAAATGGGGCTGCCAAGGTGTTAATGTCAGAGCGGTTTCTGGGGTTCTGGGATTACTAAATTAATTAATTTAGTTACCCAAAAATGTGACAAAAGTTTCAGATATTAGTGGAGAGGAACTGAGGATTGAACAATGTAAACTGCTATTGACCAGCTGTTCCAGGACAGGAATATGCCTCAATGTAGCCTTGAACAACGCGAAAAGAAATAGGTAGTAGGGGAAAAAAGGGGAAAGTGGAGGAGGGCATGCGGCAACAAGGCAATAGAGGAAGAGGAGAAACTAAAAAAGGAAGGAATGATCTCAGCTCATTTCATGCTTTATCCAGTGTTTTGGATTTTTCAGGCCAGGCAAGGTGGGGTGGGGTGATATTTTGGTTGCCAGATTCAAAGAGAGGTCACGAGTGGAAAACTAGAGGTGACTCTAACAAGAGAAATGGAGTCCAGGTAAATGTGAAGTCCAGTATTTTATGTTTGTGCTTAATTTAAATAGACACTCATACATACACACAGCGCTGACAGCAGTTTGTATGAAAAACATCTGAGGGTCCTGGGGGTCTTCAAGCCAAGGAACAGTGGCCAGTTTGAATGGCAGCCCCAAGCTCCCAAGGCAGCAGGAGCCGCTTCTTCAGGACGGTACCGTCTTGAGAATGGGCTCCATCCTAGTCAGAAGGCTTGGGTTAGCTTCTTGGTATATTTTGTTTATTTTAAATCTTAATAACCCACATCACCAACACCCAGATACATGGGTGGATGTTTTTAAGATGACGGACAAACCCTCACTTACTCTCTTACTAACGTGCACGTCTCATACTTTGTGGCCGTTGTTATTATGGAAAGACATAGAGAATGTAGCCAGATAGGTAGACATCCAGCTTCCACGTCACGAAGCCCGGGTTTCAGCCCTGCCTCTGATGTGCTACTTGTGACCTTGTCCAAGTCCTTTCATCCTCCATGCTCCACCCCACCAGGCAACTCAGTTAAACGGAGACACAGAGTGCCCTTGTTGGTAGTTCTGTGTCCCCCAAAATCACGGGTCCAGACAAAAATGACACCATTACAAAAGTGCATGGGGAGTCATTCATTCAACCAACATGCATTTATTAAGCACTTATTTGTTTGTGAGGTACTCTGATAAAAATACCATCCTCTCTTCAAGAAGCTCACAGACAAATGGGGCAGGCAATATGAGAAAACTGTGTACCTTGCTTATTCTTGGTTCAGCAAACCAGTAGCACAGAAGGGCAGCGGTGTAGCTTCCAGCCCCAGCACAAAAAGCAAATTGGCAGTCCTGGAACCCTAGACAATAAGGGCAAGTAGGCTGGGTCACCCCAGCACAAAGGCTGAGCCACCAATCCCAAAGGCCCAGCAAATAAAGCTAGTGACCAGGTTCTTGGTCCTCAATACAAGAAGTTTGGGATAGTGCCTCTTTGCAGCCTTCAAGCAGAGCTCACTTTTTAAAAATGAATTAAAAAAAGAAGAACCCTGACCATAGAAAGCTCTACGGTGACAGGGAATAGCAAAGTACAAACTCAGAATCGAACAATATCAAAATGCCTACATGTAATGTTTTAAAGGAGAATATGAATTGTTCTCAAGCCCCAAAAGTCTTTTTGGTAGAGCTCAAAAAGGGTTTTTTTAAATCAAATGAGAGCAGTAGAAGAAAAATTAGAAAAAGAAATGCAAGAAAATTATGAACAAAGAGTCATCATTCTCAGAAAAGGAGGCACAAAAATTGATTGAAGGAAACAACTGCTTAAAAAAAAGATTAAAAGCCAGAATGTTGTTTATGTGTTTATGTTGTTTATAAGAAATACATTTGAAGCAGAAAGACACATAATAAAGGTAAAAGGCTGGAGCAGAATATATTGTGCTTCAGCTGAAGTAAAACAAAAAAAATCAGGTATAGCAATCATGTTCTCAGACCAAAAAAAAGCAAAAATAGATCTAATTAAAAGAGAAACTATATCTTGTTAAAAGATACCATAGACAATGAAACAATATCAATATTAAACACATGTACATCAAGTGGTACAGTATTAAAATTCTTAGAGGAGAAGTTATGTGAGTTACAGGTGGAAATAGATAGCAAAACTACACAGTGGGGGACTGCAATCTCTCCTTTTCAGAATTGGGTAAATCTAACCACAAAATACGCAAGAACAAAGTTAAAGGGGTAAATAAAATTTCAGAAAACTTAGGTATGATAAATTTCTGGAGAAAACTGAATAGGCATAGAAAGGAATGTACCTTTTTCTCAGTAGTACTTGGCACCTACACAAAAACAGACCATTTAATTAGGACTAAAAGCTCATAATCAAATGCAGAAAAACAGAAATCTTTTTCAGTACATGATGTAATAAAATATATATGTAATAAAGGGCCATAGAAAGAAGATTGGAAACTAAATAATCTAATCCTAAAGAATGAATAGATCAAATGACAAATCATAGAATCAATCAATAATTTCATCATAGAGAATGATGATAATGAGACAATATATCAAAATTTATGGGATGCGGTCAAAGCGCAACATATGGGAAATATATCTTTAAATCTTATGTGAATAAATAGAAAAAGAATAGACCAATGAATTGGTCATTCAAGTTAAAAAAAAAACAAATTAAAAATCTCCAATTAAATACCAAATTAGAAATTCTGAAAATCAAAGGAAATAAAATTAATAAAATTTAAAGTAAGAAAACTATTGAACTCATAAATAAAACTAATACTTGGTTATGTGAAAAACAATAAACTAGATGAACTTTTGTTTAATTTGATTTTTAAAAAGAAGGAAGAAAGCCAAATAGATAGTATCAAAAATGAAAATTTTTTTAGTGAATTTGCCACCAATGAAGAGGAAATTAAAACAATAATTAGGAGCTATTTTGCCCGATTGAATGCCAATTCAATGCCCAATTGTATCTCACAATCTAAGTGAAATGGATGAATATTTATAAAAATACAAAGTGCCCAGATTAATAGAGAAGGAAATAAAATATTAAAAACCCCATTTTAGAAAAATAAATTTCATAAGCCATCAAGAAGCTCCCTAAGGAGACAGATAGATTTACAAATGAATCCTACCAAACAGTTAAAGAGCGATTAATTCTAATATCATATAAACTAATTGGAAAGATAGGCAAAGGAGTTCTACCAAATCTTTTTTGACCAAATATGGTACTGTTATCTACACCAGAAGACCCCAAACAGACAAATAAAGTTGTAGGCCAATTTCCTTCATAGATATTGATATGAACATTTTAAATAAAATATTATCAAAGGGATCACATAATTTATCATGAGGATAATATACTGTAATCAGGATGGGATTTATACCAGAACTTCAGAGCAGGTTCAGAATTAGGACAACTATTAGCATAGTTGGCCATATCAATAACAAAATCAGCAGAAAGCATATAATTATCTCAGTGGATGCAGAAAAAGTTTTTTTTGACAAAATGCAGCATCCATTTCTATTAAAATCACAAGAGTATAGGAATAAATGGAGCTTTCTTTAAAAATAAGTAATATCTGTCTAAAACCATCTGCAAGCATTATCTGTGATGGAGATAAACCAGAAGTTTTTTTCAATAAGATCAAGGTGAAAACAAAGATGCCCGAGTATCACTACTATAATTCAATATTATACTAGAAATATTAACTTTAGCAATAAGAGAGAGAAAACTATCTTTGCAGATGATATGATGATATACTCAGATAATCAACTTTAAAACTGGTTGAAATAATTAACAACTTTAACAACGTTGCAGGATATAAAATAAACCCATATAAGTCATCAGAAAAACAAATTGCATTTAAAATAACTATAGATAATATAAAATATTTCAAAGTCTACTTGCCAAGCCAAACTCAGGAACTAAATGGAACACAATTACAAAACACTTCATATAAATGAAGTCAGACCTAAACAGTTCTAAAACTACCAATTGTTCGTTGAGTAGGCTGAGCTAATATCATAAAAATTACAATTCTACCTAAATTAATTTACTTATTCAGTGTCCTACCAATCAAATTACCAAAAGTTATTTTAGAGATAGAAAAAATAACAAATTTCACTTGTTAGAACAAAAGATCAAGAATATCAAGGGAAATAATGAAAAAAAACCAAGGTGGCCTAGATGTACCATATCTAAAACTATATTCTAATGCAGCAATCATCAAAAATATTTGATACTAGTTTAGAAATAGAGTAGTTAATCAGTGGAATAGATTAGGCCCACAAGACACAATAGTAAATAATTATAGTAATCTACTGTTTAATAAATCCCAAGATTCCAGTTTCTGCAATAAGAACTTAATATTTGACAAAAAACTGCTGAGAAAATTGGAAAACAGTATGGCAGAAACTAGACAGAGATCAACATTTCACACCATACACCAAGATATCTTAAGGTCAAAATGGGCACAGGATTTAGATATAAAGGGTGATACTATAAGCAAATTAGTAGAGCAAAGAATGGTTTGCCTGTCAGATCTATGAAGAGTAGCAAACGTGAAATAGAGGACATTATGAAATGCAAAATGGATAATTTTGATTACATTAAATTAAAAAGGTTTTGTACAAACAAAGTCAGTGCAACCAAGATTAGAAGGGAAGCAGAAAGCTGGAAAACAATTTGTATAACAGATATTTCTGATAAAGGCCTCATTTCTCAAATATATAGAGAAGCGAATCAAATTTATAAGAATCTAAGTTATTCCCCAGTTGATAAATTGTCAAAGGATATAGTAACAGGCAGTTTTCAGATGAAAAATTAAAGCTATCTATAGTCATATGAAAAAAATATTCTAAATTACTATTAATTAGAAAAGTGCAAATTAAAACAACTCTGGGGTATCACCTCACATTGATTAAATTGGCTAATGTGATAGAAAAGGAAAAAAGATAAATGTTGGAGAAGATGTGGGAAAATTGGGATATTAATGCATTGTTGGTGGAGCGGTGAATGATCAAACCATTCTGAAGAGCAATTTGGAACTATGCCCAAAGGTCTGTAAAATTGCATACCCTTTGACCCAGCAATACCCTTGCTAGCTCTCTATCCCAAAGACATCCTCCTAAAAGGGGGAAATGCCTTATTTGTACAAAAATAGCTATAGCAGTTCTTTTGGTGGTGGCAAAGAATTGGAAACTGAGGGGATGCCCATAAATTAGTGCAAAGGAATGCCTTTATTAAATCCCCCCCAAAAAACCATTACAAGTGTTTTTAGGAGAATATCCCATTGGTTTAGAGGAGTATGGATTTTAACTACTGTTCTTGTTCTGCCATTTGAGGGAATGCCTTTATTAAAGAATTGCGTCTACTGGCTGAATGTTAAAGGGAAACACTGGTAGGGGTTCATGAGCCGGTGTTAGAAAGGTGGTGACAGGGTTTTCCTTAGGACCCTGAAAGTAGGAGAAACTGCTTCTCGGGAGACACAATCTGCCACCGCTTGTGCAAGTTGAGGGAATAATGAGTTGTAGTATATGAAAGTAATGCATTATTGTTCTTCTATAAGAAATGATAAGCAGATAGGTTTCAGAAAAACCTGGAAAGATTTACATGAACTGATGGTGAGCAAAATGATCAGAATGAGGAGAACCTTGTATCTGGTACTAGCAACAGTATGAAATGATCACCTATGATTAACTTAGCTCTTAGCAGGACAATGATCCAAGACAATTTCAAAAAACTTATAATGCAAAAGGCTGGCCACGTCCAGAGAAAATTATGAAGTCTGAGTGTGGATCAAAGCATACGATTTTCACTTTTCTGCTTGTGACTTTCCCTTTTGTTCTATTTCTTCTTTCACAACATGACTATTATGGAAAGGTGTTTGCGTGATTGTACATGAAAACCTAAATCAGATTGCTTGCCATGTTGGGGAGTGGGGATGGGAGGAGGGAGGAAGAAAAATTTGAAATTGAAAATCTTATTTTAAAAATGAACGTTGAAAAATATCTTTACATGTAATTGGAAAAAATAAAATACTATTGATAGAGAGAGATGGAGGGATGGAAGAAAGAGAAAAGGGGAGGAAGAGGTAGAGAGGGAGGAAGAAAGGAAGAAAGGAAAGAAACCCAAAGCAAGCAGTAGGAGCACCTGAGCCAGGGCAAGGAAGCAGAGTCAGGAGATGGAGAATCTTTTTGAGGACCCAGAGTCCACGGGATAAACTCTGGGAGAGAGACACGGTCAGAGCTATACCTTGGCAGCCAAGTGGAGGATGGTCGGGAGAAGGGGTGACAGGAGGCCAGGAGACCACCTCGAAGGCTATAGAAAGAGGTCAGGGCTGAGGAGAGGGGGTCTGCACAGCAGTGGTGACTATCTAAGAGTAGAGAAGGGAAAGCGCAGGAGAGAAGGTGGGAAGTGATCTATTAGGCAATGCATCGGATTGGAGTCCCCGTGGTTGTACCCTAATTTACTGAAAGGATGGGGTTGCAAGTTGAGTAGAGGCTGGACGGGTGATTTCTTTGGCACAGAGTTCTAAGTGGACCCCAGCATTAGTGAGACCGGCAGCATCACCTCTCACAAAGGCTGAATCATGACCGTGCCTCTTTCTCCTCAGCCCTGCCAGCATCATCCTCACTTTTAACTCTCTCGGCCCATTTCAGGTGGGTCTGATGGGCATTTCTCTGCTTCTTGGAGGCTGAACAGTGTGGGGGGAATCATTTCTTGACCCACCTCCTCCTCCTTGTCTCATTTTTAACATTAGGTGATGGGAAGAGGGGGTGCTGCTCTCTCTCAGAGGTTCTGACAACTGAGCACAAGATGGGTTGGGCAGGGCCGGGCCGCCCAGCCAAAAGGGCTTGGAGCCGGAGCTGGGATCAAACCCATCTGGATGAGCTCAAAGAGAATCGGCAACAGTGGCTGCAAGGGGGTGGATTCTTTTTTCCAGCACAGCAGCAGCTGTGGTAAATTGTAGACAGGTTGAACTCTGCACTGGGGGGGGGGGGGGGGGGGGGGGGGGGGACTGCCCAGACTAACAAAGCCGTAGTCCTATAGCTATTGTAGTTTATTTATGATTTGTGCTGCTTCTTTTCAGAATAGCCCATTTGTGCCCTTTGTCCTAATTATCTTATTCTTACAAATGGGTATAAATGCTTGAAAGATTGGGGGTTTCTGTATTGGGTCCGAAATATTTATAACAAAGTTGTTTTCCAACCTTTTCTTTCTTTCCTTCTTATTCTGGATGTGCTGCTTTTGTTATGCAAAAACTCTTTATTTTTATATAATCAAATCCATTTAACGTGTCTCCTATGATTTATTCTATTTATTAAAGAGCTAAGTATTTTCCTCCTCTTCACAATGTGAAATAGATCTATCATTCCACTCACTCTCACTTTTATCTTTAGGCCATCAATTAATTTGGAGTCTAGTGAGGTGATATAGGAAGTGAGGAGGGGGTTGCACCCCATTTACTGCCATGCTGTTGAGTCATTTTTTCTACTAGTTCTATAGACCGACGATTGTTTTCCTGTTCTTTGTGAGCTTGGAGTCATCAAACACTCAAAGGCTGTAGGCCTTTCGTTTTGATGCTGGCTTCTGTTCCACTGATCTATTGTTTTTCTTTTTATCCAGAACAAGATAATTTTGATAATTGCTTCATTGTAATATAATTACAGACCTGCAGCTGAAGTCACCCTTCCAATGGTGGGGTTTTTTCTCTAATACCCACTGACATTCACAGCTTCGGGTTTCTTCCTCTGCATTTTATGGCTACTTTATTTATTCACAGTTAATATTCCCAAGCATTTATTGAGATCCAACTGTATGTCAGCCCCTGGGTTGGAAGCCTGAAATACAAAGAAGGAGCTCAAACAGCGCCTGCCTTCCCGGAGCTGACATTCTCCAGGGAGTCACTTGGACACAGAGAAGCAAAGTCAAGTTGATGATGTCCCAGTGGCTTCTGGGGAGGGAGAAAGGGCCAGGCAGGGAGGCCAGGAAAGGTCTTTTAGTTGGGAAGTGGCCCTTGAGCTGTCTTACAGGAGACTGGGGATTCTGGGAGCTGGAGGAGAAAGGGGAGTCAGGGAGAAATCCAGGCCAGGAAGCAGATGTCGGCCTTTGGCTGGATGTAGTGGGCTTGAAGGGAAGTCGGGAGTAATGAGTCTGGGAGAGCAGCCGGAATCCAATTATGGGAAGTTTTAAGTAGAGACGTGGGGCTTGGGTTCTGTCTTAAATGGAACAGGACATTTCTTGACCAGGGGAGTGACAAGATCCATTTGACAGCTGCACGAAGGGCGGATCGGAGAGGGAAGGGATGGCCAACTGATGGAGAGATTTGGGTTTTGTTAATGAGAGTGAAGCATCCTGGTCCAAGGTGAGGAGGGCCCCAGGTAGCTCGGTGACCATGTGAGTGGGGAGAAGAGCAGGAGCTGCTTGGCGGCGACTCCCTAACCCGGCTGGGATCTAATACAAAATCCCCTGGTTGGCTTTTAACAAAGTCCGTGATGCCTTCATGCCCCGGCACTTCCCACCCCCCCGCCCTGTACCCCGGGACCCAGTCACAGTGTCCCGGCCATTCCTTGCACAGGGTACTCCCCCCTCCCCACTGAGGCTGCCCCCATCCCCCTTATCTCTGCCTTCTGGGCCCTCTGGCTTCAGGTGCCAGATTAAAATCCCAGCCTCCAGAGGAAGCCTTGGAGGTCCTGCAGAACTGCAGTTGGGAGTTCCCTTGGCCGAGTGTATCCCTCACCCATGGGCCTCACACACATTATATTCTATTATGGTTTTAATTGAATTTTGAAAATCAACCAAATTTTCTCTCTTCTATGTCTCCCTTTCACTGCCTCATATTTAGAAAGGCAAAATCGCTATTATAAACATGTATTGTTTGGCTTGGCTCTTTCTTTTCCATGCCCAATTTTCACTTGAAGTTTATGTCCATTCTATCCCCCCCCCACCAAACCATTACAAGTGTTTTTAGGAGAATATCCCATTGGTTTAGAGGAGTATGGATTTTAACTACTGTTCTTGTTCTGCCATTTGAGGGAATGCCTTTATTAAAGAATTGCGTCTACTGGCTGAATGTTAAAGGGAAACACTGGTAGGGGTTCATGAGCCGGTGTTAGAAAGGTGGTGACAGGGTTTTCCTTAGGACCCTGAAAGTAGGAGAAACTGCTTCTCCGGAGACACAATCTGCCACCGCTTGTGCAAGTTGAGGGAATAAGCCCCCAAAGTATTATACATTAACTCTATAAAGACAATTTGGGCAACGATTCCGCTCTTACCAGCCATGTGTGTTGGATATCTAAGTCTTCTTTAAGTAATTGTGCATGTGTGTGTGTGTAAACAAATGACCAAATACTTGACCCATTTTGAATATTTTATGTAGCATCCTCTCCCCAGCTATTTGTTCAACTTCCACTCAGCTTGGGAGACAGTTCGGTTTCTAGTCCTGGCATTCGTGGGCCCCTCCCAGTGTCCTCCTCTCCATCAATAAATCAGTCAGACTCCAGCTTTTAGGAAAGGTGTTTATTGATTTAAGTGGAATGGTGAGAATGCAATTACAAGAGTGTTCTCCCTAAAAGTGAAGGGACGTTTTCCTCTCACACACACAGGGCGAGGATAAAACACAATTGTAGTTGGGCAACTGCTGATTCTGGCTGCCCTTTCCTCTTCACAGAGTCTCATGAAGTCCACTGTGCACATAGTGGGGGGTCGGTGATGGGTGAATGGCTGGGAGGGGATGGGTCTTTACAGAGTGATAGGTTACCCGCCTTGGAGCTCAGTGGCTCTGCTGACGCTCCCCCCCTTCCCCCCTCCCCCCCCCACCCGCTCATGCTCAGGTATGGGGGAGGAATGAGCAGCTGACTCCTACCATGGCTCCAAATGGGGCAGTGCTGGCTGGGGCTCGACCTGCCAAGGTTGCTGCTCATTACCTCTTCCTGGCTCCCATGGCTACTGCTGCCATTTCCAGTGGAGAGCGCTGGGACCCATGATTGAAGCCCAGGATCTCCTGAAGGAGATTTACCAGAGGAGCTAAAGACCAAAACACCAACATTTTCCCCATTATGGAGACAGCAGCTTCCGGGGCGGGGTCTCTTTCTTCTTCATTCACTACAGATCACAACAAAATGAGTCTTCAGGAAGAAGGAAGCCCCGGATCCTCCTGCTCCCAGAGCCACGGGCCAGTCAAAGGCAATTAGAAGCAGACACGGAGCACCGTTGGTTTGCCACTGGAAAAGGAGTTGGCCAAGATTTCGTGTTGTCACCTAATTGACTTAACTCACAAGCAGAGAACATCGTGTGCAATGCCGGGCCGGATGAATCACAAGTCGGAATTAGGGTTTCTGGGAGAAATGTCATCGGCCTCAGTCACCACTGGGAAGGCAGAAAGTGAAGGATTAAGAAGCTTCCTGATGGAGGTGAAAGAGCAGAGGGTAAAGGCTGGCTGGAGCCTCCCTCCCCTTCTACAGGAAGCCTTGCCACCTTTATCCTGGAGACTTCCCATGTGTCCTGAACATAACTCATTTGTCCCTAAGTGTTTGCAGTCTCTCCCACCGTTTGGTCCCTTGAAAAGAGACTTTTTTTTTGGCTTTCTTTGTACCCCTGACACTTAGCACAGTGTCTAGCCCAGAGCATGTGCTCAGTCAGTGCTTATCGACCAATTATAGTTTGACTTTCTGTCTTTAGACTTTCTTATAGCTTAACATATATTGACATCATAATGAATCAGAGGCTTTTATGTATCCACAGGTTATTGTGGTTTTTCTTATTAAGATGGCTTGCAATAATCATTTTCTTACTGTTAAATCATACTTATACTCCTGGCATACATTTTACTTGCTCATATGATATACTTTTTTGTTTGTGGCCTTTTATTATTTAAATGATATTCATCGCTGATAGTGATGTGTAGTTTTCTCTTTCTGTTGTGTTTGAGGAGCAGAACCATATTTTTCGAATAGAGAAGATAATCATAGTTCTCTATTTTTGAAAGCAGTTCATATATCACAAGATCATTTGATCTTTGAACATTCAGTAGAATTTATGTGTGAATCATCTGGTCCTAGGTCTTTTTATGTGATAGCTCCTTGATGATCCAAGTGATTTCTCCTTCTAAGAGTTATTTATTTAGAGTAGCTTCTGGCAATTTGTATCACTTGAGGTATTTCATGTTGTTTTTTTCAAAAATATTCATTAATTTCTGATTATTTTCTTTGTTTCTTTTGCATTCATTGTGATCTGTCTTTCCATTTTTCTACAACTGATAATTTGTTCATTTTCTCTTCTGTTTATCCCACTAGTAATTTCTTTTCCTGATTTTATGCATCATTTTACAAACAGTTCCTTGTTTTATTATCTATTGAATTTTTCTCATGTGTTTTATTAGTTTTCCTTTTATTTTTTAAAACTAAGTTCCTCCTTTGTTCTTGGTTTAGACACACTAATTTGTTCATTTTTTAAATTTCTTTTAAAGCAAACTCAGCTCTTTAATTTCCCCTTTTGCTTTGTTGCTAATATGAGTGTTAAGGAACGTAAATTTGCCTCCGAGTATTGCTTTGGCTGCATCCCATAAATTTTGATATGTTCTATTTATAGTTATTATCTTTAATATATAATAACTATTGTTTCTATAATTTCTAGTTTAGCCTGGCCATCATTTAATAATTTTCAGTTTACACGTAACCTTGAGTCATTTGATTATATTTTCCTTTTCAATGACTAATTTTATAGCATTATCATTGAGAAATGTAGTATGTACAATTTCTGCCCATCTGAAGTTATCGTAAGTCTTTGTGCTCCGAATATGTTTTGTGAGTGCTCTGTGTGCATTTCCAAACATACACACATAATGTATATACATATATGGAAACACGTATCTACAAAATGTATGTATATTTTCCATATATACATATGGAACACATGTCAATCGGAAACACATAATGTATATATACTTATATTTGGAAATACACAGAATATTCACAAAACCAATTTTATACATGTATATAAACTATTTATATATATACATATTTTGACAATATAAATATATAAGTATATATTCACTTTTTTCTTAATAACCATTATCAAAGCTGCTTTTTTCATCATCTATTCACATCTACGTCTTATTTGATTTCCCCGATACAATCCAGCTTTTCTCTCTTTTTACTGCTCAGTTCTTTGAGGTAAAAGCTGTTAATGACTCTAACCCAACTCCTGACTCTAAAGCCTGCTCTCCTATCCCTTTGTTATCTGGCTCTTTATTATTTTCTTCATCAATACAATGAGAATTTTATTTTTGACAGTATTTTATTTTTCTAATACACCCAAAGATACTTTCACCATTCAGCTTTGCAGTTCCTTGTGTTCCAGTGTTTTCTCCCTCTCTCCCCCCTCCCCAAGATAACAAGCAACCCCCTACACAATCTGTGTGGTTTGTCACCTCAGAGCCGTTCGTCTGGAGCAACGTTGGGATCTCCCCTCTGCTCCCCCCTCACCCTGTCCCCAGCCTCCTGGAGTTCTCTAATTATCTCTGATGTAATCTGTCAGAAACGAACAGACAGGGGTCTGCCCTTGCTCCTTCCCTTCACCTAGCCCAGACCCTGGACCCTCACACGGGGTCTCCCCTCCTCCAATCCGTCCTCAGCTCAGCAGCCAAATTGAATTTCTAACCACCCCCCTCCGCCAGGCCCCGTCCACAAAGCTTCTCAATAGTATACCCAGAGGATAAATAGCCTGATATTGATGCCCTCCCACCTCTCTCTCTCTCTGTCTCTCTGTCTCTGTCTCTCTGTCTCTCTCTCTGTCTGTCTGTCTGTCTGTCTGTCTCTGTCTCTCTCTCTGTCTCTCTCTCTCTCTGTTTCTCTCTCTCTCTCTCTCTCTCTCTGTCTCTGTCTCTGTCTCTCTGTCTCTCTTTCTCTGTCTGTCTCTCTTTCTCTGTCTGTCTCTCTGTCTCTGTCTGTCTCTGTCTCTCTCTCTGTGTCTTTCTGTCTCTCTCTCTGTCTCTGTCTATCTCTCTGTCTCTATCTCTGTATCTCTGTCTCTGTTTCTGTCTCTCTGTTTCTGTCTCTCTCTGTCTCTCTGTCTCACTCTCTGTCTCTGTCTCTCTGTCTCTCTCTCTCTCTCTTTCTCTCTCTCTCTCTCTCTGTCTCTTTGTGTTTCCTTCTGTCTCTGGTCCACTCAGAACCAATTCACTTTTTCCTGGACTCCTTTCTCCCTTTTCCCCTCAAGACTAACTATGGCATTCTATGACCACAAAATGTGGTCGCGTTTAATCCATGTTGGGGTGACTTCTCTGAAACCCTCATTTACCAAATATTTACCAAATATCAAATATTAAAACCCTTCAACCGGCAGATATGTTCCTCTTGTCAGTTTCACCAAAAAGCTGCTATTGAGCCATTTCTCCTTCATGGACCAAAATCAGCTTTGTTTTTTCCAATTATCTTTTGTGCTCTAGATTAACGCTTAGCATTATTCTAATTCCCGTAGAAACTCTTGTGAAATTCGCTTTTTACAAACCAGATGATGCCTTTCCTCTTGGTTCACATTAGATTCAAGCAAAGGTTGTAAACCTCCTCTAAGGGCGGGATAGTCAATATTGTGGCCTTTGTGGACCCCAAAGGGAAATGAGGCTCTTATGTCAATACTCAAAGGAGAAGACTCAAATTTCCACGAATTGCTTAGTAAACAATTTGAAAAGATAATAATGAGTACAATGTTTAAACTATAGCGCTACTACCGAGAAGAGTGGGATTCTTTTTAGAGAGCCGCTATTTGACTTCATTTAGCTTCAAAGTTGGTGCTCCTCGCCATCAGCATGACTTGGGGGAGTTGCTGGTGCTGATCCCTGGTGAGATTTTACGGATTTCGTCTTTGAAAATGTGGTTTCTGCAGAGAGGGGCTGCCAGATCCTGCCCTCACTGCCAGGCCCGACGACTGACTGAGCCTGAAGGCTAAGTGGCTTCAACCGGATCTTTGCTCTGGACACATTTCTCCGGCTGCTGCTGCTAACAAACAGGCTTTAGAGGTTTGGCGATTGTTAATGCTGTAAAGTTACCCATACATATAACCTGTAAATAAAAGGCTATTAAATAAAACAAACAAACAAACAGGCTTTAATTAATTAGCCATAAGTCAGTGACTTTCCTTTACCCAATGAGCCGCTCGGAAACTCTCTCTGGCTGCGGCTCCTCTCCCGTTTTCATCCCGCTGGGATGAGAAATTACGTTTTAAAGTTTCCACATTTTCTGAGGCTACTTTCGGGCCAGCTGAGGATACCGTGACGGGGGCACACTCTGGTTGCCGCCGTAAAGTTCCTTTAGCCCGGCTCCGGCGACCTTGCCTAATAAACACGATGTTTGTCATCAAGCCCGATAGTAAAATAATCTGCGCCGACTGTGCGTCATTCAAGGCCACTTTTGTCATTTTGACACGGTGGGGATCCCCTTGCAATAACAAATGCCACAAAATCTCCAGGGAGCCTCCCCGCGACAGGGTGGGGCGCTCCGAGGCCCCGGGACCTGAGGTGGCCGATAAAACGCAACAGCCTCCAGGGACACGCTGTAAAGGACTCGGGCGGGCTGTGCGCCAGTGACATTTTGTCTGTGGGCAAGGAAATGACAATTTCGTATTATTTTAACATGTCACAAAATGATATTTTGCTTTTGATTTTTTTCAACCACTTAAAAATATAAAAACAATTCTTAACTCGTCGGCCAGCCTGCCGAGGATCAGGAAGACCTGAATCCAAATCTTGCTTCAGACCCTTATTACCTGCCTGAGACCCTGAGGTTTCTTCCTGCCTCCGTTTCCTCAATTGTAATATGGATAACAGCATCTGCCTCGCAGGGTAGGGTCCAGCACACAGTAAGCACTTATTCCCTTCCTTTTCCTCTTCCCCAATGGTGAGTGAGCTAAATTGGGTGTTTATAATTTTTGGTATCCTATGACTTCTATTTCTAATCACTTCTTGGGGGGGGGGGTTGTGTTTGTTTGTTTGTTTGCTGAGGCAATTGGGGTTAAGTGACTTGCCCAGGGTCACACAGCTAGGAAGTATTAAGTGACTGAGGCTGGATTTGAACTCGGGTCCTCCTGACATCAGGGCTGGGGCTCTCTCCACCACACCACCTTGCTGCCCCCATTTCTTGGTTTTCAATAGTTCTACGAAATTTTCCCATGTGATTTCCTGAAATATTTCCCGCAGCAGCGATGGTCCCCCTGGGAATGGCCCCGTTGTCTCCCTCGTGCTCTTCACGGGCGTTTCTGAGCCTTGCGGTTCGAGCTCGTCTTGTCCTGCCATTCCTGAGTCACACTCAGTTTTTCCTTTTCTTCTTCTCACGACACTGGTTCGAGCTCTGTTCCTTCCTTTCCTTAGTGCCATTTTGTCACGTCTTGAGAAAACTCTAACTCAGCTTGTGGGCCTCTGGGACCATTTTCTCACGGTTTTCTCTGGGATTTTGACTTTTGGGTCAGATTTCTTCCTTGGTTTGTTCATTGAGTAAATTAGCATTTTTCTCTTGATAATTGCTGGAGTTTTGCTTTTGGGGCCATTTCTTTTTCTTTCTTTTCTTTTCTTTTTTTTTTAGGGAGTTGGCAAAGAGGTGGGTTCTTCTGTGACAGCCTCTCGCCTTTTCTTCTTTCCCTCAGTCACATGAGGGTCAACAGATGCAGCTGGAAATGTTTCTCATTGGATCCTAGGATCATGAGTTTAAGTTACTTTACAGCTGAGGAAACCGAGACTCAGAGAGGTTGAGCGCTTTGCCCAGAGTCACCCAGTGACGGAGCCAGAACTCAAAGCCGTGTCTTCTGGCTCCAAGTCATCCCGAAGAGGGATGGTCTGGGCCCTTTCCAGGTGACGTCTCCATGCCCTTTAAACCCACTTTGGAGCTCCTTGGCGAGGAGCAACTTTGCTATAAGATAAAATAGCTTGTAAATAAAAAGCTTTAAGAAAAAAAAAGAAAATAAGCAAGAGAAAAAGTGGGGAAACAAACTCAGGAAATTCAGCTGGATAGAGATGTGGAGGCAGTGCAGGCAAGGCGGTGGAGGCCAGATTAAGGGAGATGAGCTGAAAATCACCTCCTTTCCCAAAGGATGAGGATGAAAACAGTCACTGTATCGCAGGCCCCTGCCATCGGCAGAAGAAGGTTCTGAGAGCGGCCCAGGGCCAGAGGGCCCTCGGGGCTCCTGGGAGGTCCCAGGACCCTCGGCGAGGGCAGCTCGTGCCATGGAAGGCTTTTTGGCCACAGTGCTGAGAGCAGCTGGGGGAAGGGAGCCCGATCGGGGCGCGATGGCCCCCGAGCCGGCGATGGCCAAGGAGGGGATGGGCAAGACAGCGCGGGTGCGAGGGAGGGCGGGCCGGGGTAGCTCTCAGGCGCAGCCAGGTGCTGGCAGTTGGGAGGGCTGAGGAGACGTGGACGGGCGCTGCTGGGAGAAGCTCAGCACACACTTGGCAGTGGTTGGCAGAGAGGGACAAAAGAAAGACTAGCGAGGTGGAGGTGGCGCGCTGGCCGCTTCCACAGGCCTGGGGTCTGCCAGCCCCTAACGTGCCCTGGGAAGTCCCTCCTGCTGCCCAAACTGGTGCTGCCAAGGCAGGCACGGGAGCCCGGCCCCGGCTGGTAGGCAGCCCCTCCTCCAGGCCAGCCTTGGGGACTCTAGGGCAGCTGCAGAGGTGGCTCTAGCAGATGGTTAATCACGCTGGGATGGGCAGGCTGGCCGGGGAGGCGGGCACCGCACCAGGGAGCTCACCCGGAGTCAGGGGGCCAAAGTCAGCCAGCATTAAGCACCTACTGTGTGCCCAGCACTGTGCCAGGCACTGGGAAGGCAAAGGAGGGCGAAAGGCAGTCGGTGCCCCCAACAGCCTCCATCCAAGGGCGCAGGTGGGGGCACAGCAGTAAGTCTGTTATAGAAGCACAAGATGTTCCCATGCACCCAGGTAGGAATCATTTCTGCAAAAAACTGGAGGTGATCCCCAGGGGAGCAGTAGGATTTAGGGGGCACAGGGAAGGCTTCTCCCCTAGGACCTTGGGCCTCAGTTCCTGCCTCTGTAAGTGGAGGTAGGGTTGACTCAAGGGCTCTCTGCTGGCCGGGAGCTGGGAAGGCTTCCTTTGACACTTACTAGCCATGTGACCTTGGGCAGGGCCCAGAATCTGTCACAAGTTTCCCCTTCTGTAAAATGGGGGTCACGGGATCTGGTGGAGAGCAGGTCGGGGCCGGTGAATCCAACTGTAATGTCAGACTCGGGCCCCTTCTCCTCTTTCTTAAGACGAAGTGTGGGGCCCCAAGGAAGGAGGAGGGGGCTGGGCAGACCCCAAAGGGGGAGCCCCAAGGGAGCTGCCGTGTTGTAGAAGGAAGCACTTGGCCCAGCAGACCCTGGGCCCAGCATCAGGATGCGGCGCAGTCACTTTCAGCATCGGGTCCTTGTTGGGCACGTTGGGAAACTGTGGCTTCCCCAGGGTCATGAGGGGGCCTCAACCCCACTCCTTCCCCTTGGGTCAATGCCGACAGACTGACTCTGTCCTTGAGCCGCTGTGGGTCCGCAAGATTTCTAGCCAGGTCTTGGCTTCCTGAACTTTCATTCTGTGACCTGGTGCAGAGCCACTTGACGGAGGGATGGAGGGACGGACCGATAGACGGACAGACAGATGGACGGATGGACGGATGGATGGCTGGGTCTCTGGGGTTAAGGTAGTGGCCTTGGCCGAGATTAAGAAGCAGACCTTTCTCTGCATGAAGGTAACAGAGCTAACAGGAGGTGTAACCTGTGACCTTGGCTCCGTGCTGGGACCCTGAGAGTGTCACACAGTGTCAGAGGTTGTGCAAGGTCAGAATGTCCAGGGGCTCGTCTCTCCGACCAGAGAGCAGCTGCCCTCCTGGCCTCTGTGACCCCCTTTCTCTGCTCTCCCCATCTGCCAGCCTGCAGAAATGAGCTGCCAGGGGCACCGGCTGCCTGCGCCCTCCTGCCCACGGATGCTGCTTCCTGAAAAAAAAAAAAAAAAAAAAAAAAAAAAAAAAAAAAAAAAAAAAAAAAAAAAAAAAAAAAAAAAAAAAAAAAAAAAAAAAAAAAAAAAAAAAAAAAAAAAAAAAAAAAAAAATTTTTTTTTTTTTTTTTTTTTTTTTTTTTTTTTTTTTTTTTTTTTTTTTTTTTTTTTTTTTTTTTTTTTTTTTTTTTTTTTTTTTTTTTTTTTTTTTTTTTTTTTTTTTTTTTTTTTTTTTTTTTTTTTTTTTTTTTTTTTTTTTTTTTTTTTTTTTTTTTTTTTTTTTTTTTTTTTTTTTTTTTTTTTTTTTTTTTTTTTTTTTTTTTTTTTTATCCCCGGGGCTTTTCCGGACCTCCCCTGGCCTTCCTCCATTCCTCCTCTGGTTTTTGCTCCTCTCTGCTCCTGGGGGCTTCCCTTCTCCTGTCCTTCTCTTACTTTCCCCTTCTGTTGGGGGTTCTTCTCTGTCCCTTTGTCCTACCCTTCTCTCTTTCTTCTGTCCCCTGGGCAACCCCCCCCTCCTGTTTCCTTCCCCCCTGGGCCTCTGGGCTCCCTTTCCTCTCCTTTTGGGCCTTCTTCTTCCCGGGTCTCCTCCCCCTCCTTCCCTTGGGTCTCCCCTCTCTTCCTTGGCCCTTGGGTCCTGTTTCTCCTCTTGGCTTCCTGAACTTTCTTCTTCCTGGTCCCCTTCCTCCATGGGCCCTCTCTGGTCTTCTCTGGGGTTTTCCTTGGCCTTCCCTTTCTCTCTGGGTCCTCTGCCCTGTCCTTCTCCTCTGGGCCCTTTCCCTTCAATTTCTCTTCCCTCTCTCCACCAACCTCCCTCCCTCCTCTGTCCCCCCTTTCTCGTCTCCCCTCCCCGCTCTGGCTCCCCCGGCTCCTGTCCTCCTCTCTTCTCTGTCCCCTCTGTCTCCCCCTCCCCTTCTGCTTCTCTTTCCTGCTCCCCCTCTGGGCCCCCTGTCCTCTCTCCCCTCCTCCTTCCCCTCTCTCTCTCTCCTCTCTCTCCCTCTTCTCTCTCTGCTTCTCTCTTTCTCTTCTCTTTGTCTTCCTTCTCTTCTCTTTTCTCTCTGTCTTCTCTTTTCTCTCTCTCTTCTTCTTCCTCTCTTTCTCTGTCTCTTCTTCTCTTCTTCTCTTCTCTGTCTCTGTCTCTTCTCTTTCTCTCTCTCTTCTCTTTCTCCTCTCTCTTCTTTTCTCTCTCTCTTTCCCTCTCTCTCTCTCTCTTCTCTCTCTCTTCTCTCTCTCTCTCTCTCTGTCCCCATCTCTCTCTCTTCTCTTCTCTCTCTTCTCTCTTCTCCTCTTTCTCTCTCTCTCTCTCTTCTCTTCTCTCTCTCTTCTCTCTCTTTCTCTCTCTCTCTTCTCTCTCTTCTTTCTCTCTCTCTTCTCTTCTTTCTCTCTTCTCTTTCTCTTCTCTTCTCTCTTTCTCTTCTCTCTTCTTTCTCTCTCTTCTCTCTCTTCTCTTCTCTCCGGGCTTTCTAGCTCTGCTCTCCTCTACCCCTCTCTTTCCCCCTTCTCTCCCTACCGTCCCCCCTTTTTTCCATCTCCCGTCTCTAATTAATAAAACCCAACCCCAACCTCATAATCCATTTCCCAACCACCCTGGCCCCCACACCAGGCCAGACTTCCCGAGAAACCCCTCCCCAACTGCACCAGTCCTTCCAACACCCTCCACCCACCACAGACCCCCTCCCCAACCCCTCTCTGCCCCTCCCCACTGCTTGGCTCCCACCCAGCCAGGGCAGGGACCCTCCCCTCCCCCCCCACCCATTTGGCCCCCCCCCCCTCTCCCTCCCGGACAGGCCACCCAGGCGCCAGACCGGGAGGCCCCTCCGGGCTCAGAGGCTGGTCCTCCTCCCGACCCCCCGGATGCTCCTTCGCTGCTTTGTCCGCGCCCATCGTCCCATTAGAGTCTCCCAATCACTCTGGGAGGTGCTGCTCCCATTACATAGATGGCAACACTGAGGCTCATTGACCCGAAGTGACTGGGCCCAGCTTCACGGGAGCGAACTTGAGGGTGGGATCTGAACTCAGACCTTGGAGTCCAGCGCCAGGGCTCCGGGCTCATCCCTCCCTCAGGCGCCAGACGGGCGGGCAGCGCCGCCGGGTGCAGGCTGGGCCTTGACTCGTGCGCAGGATTTGAATAAAAACCCCCAGGTTTGGGGGGGGGGGGAGAAATGGGTGAGTGGGGAGAGTCCTGACCCGGAGCCTTGGGGGCTGCTCCTGGTCCCGGGGCTCCCTGGGGGGCCACGGGCAGGCAAGGCCTCCCTCGGCTGCCCCCGCTGACACATTCGTTCAGGGCCGGGCGCAGACACATCTGGGGGCAGCTCCCTCCGCCCGGGCGGCAGGCTCCCCAGGTCTGCCCCCCAAGGTCCCGGGAGCAGCAATCACCCCGCTGGCAGAGGGGGAAACCGAGGCAGACTGACCTGGGCAGGGTCTCACAGCAAGTAAAAGTCTGCGGCAGGATTTGAATTCAGCTCCTCCTGACGACCAGTGCCCCATCTACTGGACCACTTTATTCACATATTACAGCACATTAAAGGTTATTCTGATACATCATTTATCATGGAATTAGCGAAAGGCTTTTATGAATTGTAAGATCCAATAATATCCAATTATGGCTACAGAACTATGAGCTGCTCGCGTTGCTGTGAACTTCCCGGCTAGAATGAGCACCCCCAGCAAGCAGGAAGCCTTTCTCTTTCTTCTTTCTACCTTTCTTCTTTCTGTCTCCTTCCTCCCTTCATTTCTTTTTCTTTCTTTCTTTCTCTCCTTCCTGCCTTTCTTTCCTTCTACCTTTCTTTGCTTTCTTTCCTTCCTTCCTTCCCTCCCTCCCTCCCTCCTCCTCCCCTCCCTCCCTTCCCTCCCTTCCTTCCTTCCTTCCTTCCTTCCTTCTTCCTTCCTTCCTCCCTCCCTCCCTCCTCCCTCCTCCCTCCCTCCCTCCTTCCTTCCTTCCTTCCTTCCTTCCTTCCTTCCTTCCTTCCTTCCTTCCTTCCTTCCTTCCTTCCTTCCTCCCTCTTTCCTTTTCTCCCTTCAGTCTCAGTGCCTGGCACCCAGGGATGCTCAGGAAATATTTGTTGGGGGGGGTTGCCCCCCATCTTAGCAAATGGTTGCGGAGCCTCACTAACTGTCCCGCAATCACTCTCCAAAGGGGTGTCTGGGGCCCGGGTGCTGCTCCATCATGGGCCCCAAACCGCCCTGAGGAATGCCTGAGGACAGTTCTTAAAGGAAGAAGGGGGGCAGGAGTCTCCCAGCCCTTGCCTTCCTCCTCTCCAGGGCAGGGACATGAAAGGTGGGGAAAGAGATGGGAGCCAGGCTGGGATGGGTCTTGAAGGTCGGGCCAAAAGGCCAGAGGCTTGCTCTCAAAACGGGGTGTCCTCCGTCTCCCCAGGGGTGACGGTCCTTGCCTTTCTCTACAGGGCTCAGACCTGCCAGCGCCCCCGGCTTAGAGACTGCCCCGCCTCCGACCCAGGGTCCCACACTGCGTCATGGCGGCCGCCATCCTCATCCTCCTGCTGCCCAGTGGCCGGCTGATTCCCGCAGGGGGCGGGCCAGTGTTTCTCTAGCCCAGTTGTTGTGGAGGGTCCAGGGGCCTTCAGCCCGGCTGATGGGGGCGGGGAGGGGCGACCCTGCACACAGGTTGCCCAAGACTTTGGGGACCACGAGGTTGGAGTGATCCCCACGTGCTCCTCCCTGCCTGCCTCCGGGAGTGATATCAATACTTCGGGCCCCTCCGCCAACCCCTCTGTGACCCAGGGTTTCCTCACTCCCGAGAGGGCCTCTGCAGTGGCTGGGGAACCTGCCTGGGGTGCCCTACCCGCAGCCTTCAGGGGGCAGGCCCCCCTTAAGCCCCTTCCCTTGGGAGGACCCCTTCCCCTTCCTGCCCCAGGCCTGCTGGGTCCCTTCAGCCGCCGCTCCCTGGTCCCCCAGCTGTAGGGGTTTCTCTCCTTTCCTGACCCCTGGAGCCTGAGCAAGAGTCAGACCTGTGCGGCACTGTGGGACTTCATCTGTGATTGTCTATGTCCGTGGTAGACACTCCCCCCCTCCCCCACACTAGATGCAGAACTTCGGGGTCCTTCCTTCCCTTGTGGTTCCACCTATTCACCCATCCCAGAATCCCTCAGAGGAGCTCTTTCCTCATAGAACCCACAGAACTCATAGAACCATAGAATCCTCCTCTTTCCCCATTTTTCCTCTTCCTCTCCTCCCATCCTCTCCCCTCTTCTCCATTTCCCTCACTCCCCATTTCCCCTCCTCCCAGTCTCTCTCCTCTTCCTCATTTCTCTCCTTTCTCCCCATTTCCCTTCCTCCCAATCTCTCCCCTCCTCCTCATTTCTCCCATTTATGCCCTTTTCCCCTCCTCCTTATTTCTTTCTCCCCATTTCCCTCATTTCCCAGCCTCCCCTCCTTCCAATCTCCTTCTTTCCTCACCAACTCCCTGGCCTCCCCTCCTCCAGTACAGAACCCAGCAGGAAGCTGCCTCTGTCCCCTTAGAAGGCTGAGAGCTGGGGCTGGTGTGGCTTCCCAGCCACCATGGGAACCCCCCAGGGCCTGGCGTCTCTTGGTCGCTGGGAAAGTCCCCAGGCCTGGAGAGGTGATTAGCCCCTGGGAATCCTGAATAGGCTTCATTAGGAAGGCAGGTCAGGCCGTGGGAGCGGTGCCCAGAGCTTCAGTGGCCCACCTCTCCCCCACACATTTGGTCCTGCCCACCCTGGCCCAAGCCACCCTGCCGGTTGTCCACTGGCTGGGAACCACATGGAAGCTGGACGGAAAGGAAACAGTTTCGAGGGCCCTGTGGAACCTGGCACCTAATCCTAGACCCCTCGGGGGCTTCTTGGAGAATCCCTTCCCTCCCATTGTAGGGGGTTGAGCCCCAAAGGAGAGAGCCCACGTGGCAACAAGGGATGAGGGAGCCAATCCAGAGCCTTTCTGCCTGTGCTGCAGCCAAAGATGGCCAGGCACAGATGGCCGCCCTGAAAGGCCAGTCCCTTCCCACCTGGATGACCAGTCACTCCATCTCCCAGGAAGTGACGGATTGCCCTGGAGGACTTGGAGGCCCTTCATGAATAGGTAGCCTCCCGGGCCCCTCTTTCCCTGCCCCACAAATTGTGGCACCATTTTACAGGTGGACAAAGTAAGGTCTGACCAGACTATGCGTCATATCCCAGGTCACACGGTGAATTGGTGCCAGAGAGAAGGACCCGATCTGTGCCTCTGTGGCTTGTAAGGGCAAATATCCTAAAAATCATCTTCCTATCCCCTTGAAGTAGGTGCCAATGAGTCCATTTTGCCTCCACTGTCAGAACTTTAACCCACCCATCCTGTTTCCATAGAAATGGGTCATAATTTAATTCAGACTGGCACCTGCTCACAGCCATGACACACATGCCACATGCATGTGTGCATGGGAGTTTGTTCTCTACTCCCCTCCCTGGGGGGGGGATCCTCCCTGGCCCTTCCCCAACTCCTCCCTTGTTCCCTAGACCCGGCTCTTACTTCCCTCCCCCTTTTCCCTCCAATTATTTAAAAATTTTTTTTTAATTTTGATTTTCCCCAGATATGCATAAAAACATTTGTTGGTTATCCTATATATATATATATATATTCATTCTTAAATATATTTCCTTATGAATCATGCTTCCCTCCAACTTTCAAACACCACGTGCCTCTGAAAGCGATTATGGTTTTAGCCCATCAGCCCCGTCATGTAATAAACGGCAGCCTTGGTGTCCGGTGTCCGGTGAGTTTGTCCCATACCCGATCGCTCTCCCGAAACGGCTCCTCTGGCACCATTCATTCTTGCCTTCATTCAAACACAACCTGAGTTGAAGGAGCAAAGACATAGACCTATGGGCATCCTGGGGCCCCAAGGCTGACTGCAAAAGGTGCCCACAGGAGTGCCATGGAGGCTCAAGAGCCACAGGGGTGGCCCACGCTCAGAAAGCGGGGGAGATTTCCCCTGAATTTGGCCTTGAAGGCTGAGCTCTTGCACCCCCAGGCCTGAGGCTGAATTTCCCAAGCAGCACCCCAATGTCCCCTCACCAGGGCTGGCCCGGCAGGCTCCCCTCCTCCCTTGCACTGACTTGGACCATGATTCCAGGACAGCTCCTGTGTGAGCACAACATATGCAGAAAGAGGCCGGGGATGGCCCAGGAAGGCTGATTAGAGGCTGGGAATGGAGGCCACCCCTTTGCTTCCCATCCTGATCTGCCTCCCTCCCGCCCTCCTGCTAAGTGGAGGCTTCCCAGAGGGCCTCCCCTCATCTCGGGCCTCCGCTCCACCCTTCCCCACCAGGGTTTGCAGAATGACTAAGTGATGGATGGCCTCTGCCACATGACCTTCCTTTGTCCTTCCCAGGCTGCTGCCATGCACTCTGACTGCATCCTGAAGAAGGAGGAAGCCATGTGCCTGGAGAAGATTGAGCGGGCTAACGAGATGATGGGGCTGAACGAGTCCGTGCCAGGTGAGGGCAGGGCCACGTGAGGGGCGTGTCAGTGATGGGCGGTGCCAGGGAGGGGTGGGGTCAGTGAGGAGCAGGGTCAGGTGATGGGTGGGACCAGGTGAGGGCGGGGCCGGGCGATGGATGATGTCAGTGAGAGGCGGGGTCTGGGGAGGGGCGGGGAAAGCTTCCAACTGGGCCTTCTTAAACCAAACCCCATCCACTAGAGTAAGAAGAAGAATCATCCGTTCGTTTACATGGGCTTTTTTTGGTGTTCAACGCCCTTTCCCGCCCAGGAAAGCAGGGGTTCTTATTAACCCCATGTACAGATGAGGAAACTGAACAGAATTTAGGAAATGACTGGCCCGGAGTCTCCCGACAACCCTTCAGGTCTTCCTGACTCCCAGTGCCGCGCTCCATCCCCTCCACCACCTCACTGCAATTTTGGGGTCCCAACCTCTGTACGTGATGACTGATGTTTCGGGTTCCACTGTTATTAAATGGCTTCCTGGGCCACTTCATCACTTCCAGGCTCTCCCGCTGCCCCGTGCGGTGCTCCAGCTGGCCTCCGCATGGTCAGCCTCCTGGGCTTCCCCTACTCCTGGGGCGCGCTGGGGCCTCCCGGCCTCCTCCAGCCGCCCCGACCTCTGAGCCCTCTCGGTCCAGTACTGCGCTGATGAGGTGCTTTGGCCTCCCAAGCCGACCTCCCTCTCTCACCCCGCCCTCTTTTCATCCTGTGCATCTTCAATACTGAAACCACAGAAAAAGGGGGTGGGAAGGGGACAGGGCCAAGCCTGGAGAGCCGCAGTGTTGACTAAAGACACCCGTGGGAACCAACCCCCTCGTCAACCCCTCTGAACCCAGACTTCCCCACCCCTTGAACTGTGGGTACGAGGCGCCATCATCCGCCACGGTCCATCATCCGTCCGGCCCAGGGGCCCACGTGCCCACAGGTGAGAATCCGGACAAGGGCATTCCTCATCGACTTTGTCCTTCGTGGCTGGTGGGGCCGAGCTCTCCTAAGTGGCCGTGGTGTTCAGTGGGGGCTCCAATCTCCTCCTCCGGAGGGAATCCCTTCTCCACCTGGCTCCCCGCAGGATGCGTTTCATGGCAGAAGTTAGGACAGCATATGGCTCCCTGCTTGGTGGTCATGATCACAGAACTGTGGAACACTCATCATCTCTGTGGGGCATCAATCAAGAGATATAATCTTAACATATCTGTGGGACAGTTTAATTGTTGGCTGGGAAAAGGTGTTCTGCTAGTTAAAAAAATCTTTCCAAAGACTGACTGCCTGTTCTCACATTTTCAACTGGAATACCCTCCATACACTTGTAGATCTCACAGAAGAATTTCTGCAGATGAGAAAGTAGTTATTAGCCATCTCTTGGGCACCTTCTGTTAAAATAAATTTTATTGATATCTCTTGTTTTTACATCCTTTATATTTCCCACAGTCATTCTTCCCATTCCCAGAGAACAATCCTTTATAATGATAAATTTTCACAAAGAAAAAAAAGAAAGGAGAAAAGTTCCAGGAAGTCAACATCTATTTTTTTAAAAAATTTTTTATAAAATATGCAGTATTTCATGTACATGGTCCATCAGTTCTTTTTTAGTCTTTTTTAATGATTAATTTTGCATATTTCCCCCAGTTACATGTAAAAATTTTTAACATTCAATTCCTTAAAATTGTAAGTTTCCAAATTTTCTCTTTCCTTCCCTCTCTTAACCCATCATTAAGCAGACAATTTGATATAGATTATACATATGCACTAATGTAAAACCTATTTCTATATTAGCCATGTTAACAAAAAACAGATCATAAAAACAAGAAAAACAAAATTTTAAAACATATGCTTCAATCTACACCGAGCTCCATCAGTTCTTTCTCTGAAAGGAGATAGCATTTGTCATCTTACGTCCTTCAGAATTATCTTAGATCCCTGCTATGGCTGAGAATCGTTAAGTCATTCACAGCTAAACACCATACAATATTGCTGTTGTTGTGTATAGTGTTCTGTTTCACTCACTGTGTTCGGTTCATATAAGTCTTTTAAAGTTTTTCTGAAACCATCCTTCTCCTCATTTTTTTACAGTACAACATGTCACCATCACATACCACAACTTGTTCAGCCATTCCCAAAATAATGAGCACCTCCTTATTTTCCAGCCAAGGAGCATCTTTTAATGTCTTGACTGCACTTGATTGCACACCTGCAGTGATCCTTGAGTCCAAGAGTATGAAATCAGATAGTGCTTCCATGTCTTCTCCCTCTCTTTCCCAGGAAGTGATGGGACCAGTTGCCAAGATCTTAGTTTTTTTGATGTTAAGTTTCAGGCCAGCTCTCTGTCTCTCTCACCCTCATTAAAAGGCATCTTCTTCTTCATTTTCTGCCATTAGAGTCATATCATCAGCATGTCTAAGACTGTTGATATTTCTCCAGGTTGCTGGAGTCCATCTTTTGATTCATCCAGCCTGGCATTTCCCCCATGTGCTCTGAGTATAAGTTAACTAAATAATGTGATAATGTCGCCTTGCCATACTCTTTTTCCAATCTTAAACCAATCAGTTCTTCCATGTTTGGTTCTAGCTGTTGCTTCTTGGTCCACGTGCAGCTTCCTTAGGAGATGAGAAGGAAGATCTGGCCCTCTTTGAGGACTTGCCACATTTTGCTGGGATCCCCACAGTCAAAGGCTTAGTGCAGTTGATGGAGCAAAAGTAGATTTTTTTTCCTGGAATTTCTTGCTTCATCCAGTGGAAGTTGGCAATTTGGTCTCTAATTTCCCTGCTTTTTCCAAAACCGACTTGCTTTTCTGACAACACTCAGTTCATATATTGCTGAAGCACTGCCCTTCTTTGGGAATGGGACATAAATTGATCTTTTCCAATCCAGTGGCCATTGGGAAGTTTTCCAATTTGCTGCCATGTTAAAGACAGCATTTTCACAGTGAAGTCCTTTAGAGTCTTAAATAGCTTAGCTAGAATTCCAACATCAACCCCAGCCTTATTGTTAACAACGCTTCCCAAGGCCCATTTGACTTTATTCTCCAGGATGTCTGGCTCTGGGTCCATAATCATGCTTAGCGGAGATGTAAGAATCTTTTTCGTCTAATTCTTCTATATAGTCTAGATAGTCTTAATCTTTTCTACTCAAGTCCCTAACATTTTATCTTTTACCATGGCCATTTTTGCATAAAATACACCCTTAGACATCTCTAATTTTCTTGAAGAAATCTCTCCCATTTTTTGGCTTTCTTCAGTTTCTCTGCATTGCTCATTTAAAAGAAGCTCCTTATCTCCCTTGCTATTCTCTGGAATTCCTCATTCACTAGAGTGTATCTTTCCCTTTGCTTCTTTCCTTAACTATTTACAAAGCCTCATCAGGCTGCCACTTATGCTTTCTTGCTCTTCTTTGGCATGTTTGTGAATCTTTGTCCTGCATATTGTGAATCGGATGTAGGGTCATTTGGGAGGCTGTTGAAAAATGACCTATGAGTTATCTTGACAAACTTTATTAGTCTTTGTCTTGGTGGTACCTCAGAGATTTCTAAAATTTGCCTTTCTCTAATCAACAGC
Source organism: Sarcophilus harrisii (assembly GCF_902635505.1). Taxonomy (NCBI): domain Eukaryota; kingdom Metazoa; phylum Chordata; class Mammalia; order Dasyuromorphia; family Dasyuridae; genus Sarcophilus; species Sarcophilus harrisii. Next base: position 2,780,047 of record NC_045426.1, on the reverse strand, counting down.
AACTCAAAACAGTTTTCATATGACTACAGATAGCTTTGATTTCTTCATCTGAAAACTGCTTGTTTATACCATTTGACCATTTATCAATTGAGGAATGACTTGTGTTCTTATAAATTTGACTCAGTTCTCTCTATATTTGAGAAATGAAGCCTTAATCAAAGAAACTTGGTATAAAAATTTCCACCCAGATTTTTGCTTTCCTTCTAATCTTGGCTGTGTTGGTCTGTATGTGCAAATGTTTTAATGTAATATAATCAAAATTATTCATTTTGCCTCCTGTAGTATTCACTGTCTCATTTGGTCAAACATTCTTTCCTTGCCCATAAATCTAAGAGGAGAACTACTCCATGATCCCCTCATTTGCTTTTGGTAACACTTTGATGTGTAAATCATGCAGCCATTTTGACCTCATCTTGGGATGTTTGAGGTAGACCTCCTGAGCACGTGAAGACTTCCACTGGAGAAATGGGTAGATGAGAACAATTTGTTCCAATGAAGGGTGGCTGAAGCAGGTGCTATGCAACACTTGGAACTTGTTCAGATCAAGCCTGGTCAGACGTGGAAGATGCCGAGGTCGTCCCCCGCATCCCAGGCCATCCCCAGTCACCCTGACTTTTGTCTTGCCACTAGGCTTCAACTGCTCAGGAAAAGAGAATGAGCCTGATGATTTTATGCGATCCTGCCTCACTTAAATTCATCATAGGTGAGACTAGATCGCGCCTGCGAGGTCATTGGTCCTCCTTGAAAATGAGAGACAAACAACGATGTTTTGGCATGTGGTGCGAGATGTTGGCCTGTCCCACGACCCCTCCCTTCTACAGAGAAGTTGGGCAGGATGTTTGTGCAACACTGAGTTTTGGTCACTTTGTTGTCCTTTTCCCTCACTTCGCATCAGTTCTGATGTGTTCCCGTGTTTCTCTGCCTCCATCACGTTCACCATTTCCCATAAGTGAACTGATCTGCTACAATTACGTACGAAATTTGTTTTAGCCAATCCCCCAGTGATGGACATTTGTTTCTGGGTTTTGCTCCCTAGTTTACAGTTTTTATTGCTATAAATATCTTGGGGATATGTGGCTTTTGGGGGGCACTGACTTTTTGGGGATATCTGTGGCCGGGGAATTTCTGGGCCAGAGCGGTTAGACATTTCGGCCCCTTTCTTTGCACAGATGCAAACTGCTCTCCAGAAGGGCTGGGCCAATTCCCAGCTACCCTCAGAATGCCTCTTTTCACAAAGACCGACGGGCCCATTTTCAGTCGTCCTTGTAGGTAGCTTCTCTTTTCAGTAATGTCCACCATTGTTTTGTCTACAATCCTTTGGCGTCTTTCCTTTTTCCATATCTATATGTTCCCTGGGAATTGCTCCTTCGAACTTGTTGCCTCCAGTTGAGATTTTTCCCTGTGGACTTGATCCAGCCCTTCCTCCAGCTCCTATCCCTTTCCATTTTCCCACTTAACACATCTCGGACAGAGGTGTTGAGTTTTCAGTCCTCAGTGATGAGAACAGATGGCTTGTGGAAATACTGGAAAAATCTGTTCCAGTTCATCAGCTGCTCTCCCTCCTTCCATCCGGTCTCTAAATGTTCTTCGAATGATTTTATTCCACTGATTCTGAAGTTTTCTGCAGCCTTCTTCCACCTCCAAGTGCAGCAGAGTCCAAAGTAATTGGAAAACATTTAACAAAATAAATAAAACTGCCACAGGACAGAGATAATGTGGGTATGTGGTTACCAATACGGGACCCTCAAGGACCCTCCCGTGGGTTTAGAGCTCCTGTGCCCATTTGACTTTAACAACACTGGTCTCCCCAAGGCTTTGATCTTTTACTAGGGGAGATCGTCTGGGATATTCTTCTATCCTCCTGAGGATTTTACAAGTGAGCTGAGGATTTTTACCGGGAGCTCTGCTCTCGGGTCATTCTTAACTGCTACATCTTCCAGAGATGAGGCGGTGCCGAACTGAGTGCCTTAGCCAGGCTCACCCAGGGAGGCGGTGTCTGAGGCTGAATCGGAACCCAGCTCCCCTGGCTTTGGCCCAGCTGCCTCCAGGGGGGACCGGGGGGCTCTCGAGCCAGCCAGACATTCGGCTCTGGCCCGGCTCCTCCTTCTGTCCCACGTTTGCCAGCCCTGCCCCGTGCCCACCTTAACCTCGAACCCAAAGGCATCAATCCTCGGCTCCTCGCCCTCCCTGTCAGAGCCGGCGAGGCAGCCACTTTCCTGGGGCCTGGCCAGAGATCTAGTGGCCTGTAAGGGAATGGCTCTGGGCCCTTCGGACGGGGCTCTCCACGATGCCATCCTCCCAGAGACAAGCGACTTCCACTCTCTGTCCTCACTTGCAGCAAATGGGAGCAGACCAGGAACGTCACCATCCCTATAAAAGCCACGGCGTCCATTGAGGGCGTCCAGGTTTGCAAAGTATTTCACAGGAGATCATCTAAGCATGGGGAGTCCTGCCCCCCCCCCCCGAGCAAGGAGACACTGGTTGTTGAGCCAGTGTCCGACATTGAGACGATGGCACCAGACACTAAAATCTGAATTGGAAAGAGGCTGGGGGCATTGTGGATGCCCCCACAGAAGGGCCTGAGGGAGCAGCGTGAGGGGAGCCAGGGCCGTGGGCTCATTTCTAGTCGGGAGAATTCAGGAAGGCTTTCTGGAAGAGGGGGTACCCAGAGCCTCTTGGAGGGAGAGGAAGACCCCAATGGGCAGAGCTGGGAGCGCAGGCGGGGAGCCCAGAGCAGGAAGGGGTGCTTCCCTGCATTCGAGCCTCATCCCCCAGGAACCCGGAAGCCCCCCAAGGGCAGGAGCCATTTAACTATGATTTTTCTACTCCAGAGGCCTCAGGTTGAGCCTCCCAGGAGCTAATAAAGGCCTGAATGGGAAAGAGCAGGCTAAGGGGAGCACTAGTGATTGCTGTGAGCGAACTCGGGGGCGGAGGAGGAGAGACAGCTGGGAGAGCCAGGAATCACAGGGCCAGGGAGGGGACTTGGGGGCCGTCAGCTGAGAACAAGCAGAGGGGGTGGGCGGGGGCCATAGGGGGGCACTGGGAGGTCAGTCTTTCCTTACGCAAACACAGAGGGTGGGAACCTGGGGCCCGGGGGCAGGAAACCCCTCTATCCCTTCGGCCTCGGGAGGGACTTCTCCGGGGTTCTCCTCCACCCCACCACCACCCAAAAATTCATCTATTTTTCCCAATCACTGAAAAAATGGATGCAAGAGTCTTTGGGGCCTTTGGGATCATCTGAAACCTCATTCATCCTACCATGAGGTCCCACCCCCATGACATTCTCTCTCTGGGGAATATCATCAGAAACCCTTAAAATCAGCAGGGCCATCAACAGGGTCTGGGCCTGGGCCCCTCCAGCCTCCTCCTCAGAGTCCGGCTACAATAATAGATCCGTCCCCAGTTGGGGGGGGGGGAGTGGCGCCTGGGCCGCCCCCGCTGGCTCAGACCACTTAGGGCCTTGTTAGCCCGCAGGCTGGCCCGGCTTCCCCTGGGCACCAGATGTCCAAGAGCTCATTAGCCAGTTACCTTATTCCAAGCAGCAGCAGGGACGCAGCTGCCACCAGGAACGCAGCTTGGAGCCTTCCTCCCTTTCTGTGGCACCTGAGGAGTTTGGGCAGACAGAGGGGGAGCCTCGGGGGCAGGGGCAGGAGGAGCCTTGGGGACAGGGGCAGGGGAAGCCTCGGGGGCAGGGGCAGGGGAAGCCTCAGGGGTAGGGGTGGGAGGAACCTTGGGGGCAGGGGCAGGAGCCCCAGAGAGGAAGAGGCGGTCTGCTACACAGGCCCAGGGAGGACTCAGGCCAGCCAGTGCTCCCCGATGGTGCTCCGGGTCAGCCCCAAATGTCCTTAAGATAATCCATGGGTGATGAGAACTCGGGGGCTGGTCCTGCGGTCCTTCCGGGGACACAGGGGAGGGCTGATAGAGCTGCGCCCAGACAGAACGCGTGGTCTCCCCCCAAATCCCCTCAGCCTGAAGCCTTGTCTGAAGGAAGGCTTGAGCTCCCCACCCCCCCACCCCCCAAGCATCCAGAGGGCCCGGCTCAGAGTCGGGCTCTCCTGCTTCCTGAGCCTGGGGGAGTCACTGGAGCTCCCTGCCTCAGTTTCCTGATCCATCAGATAAAAGGACTGGACTAAAGTGGTGGCTCTCACCGGGGGTTGTGAGACAGAGACTGACACAGGCTCATGTCCGGCCCTCGTGTGAATAGCATGTAAAGGCACCCACTGGATTTCCACAGACTTTCCTCTGCCCCGGAATCCCATATATCTTATTCTCTGCCCTTGGGAAAAGGGATGGGTGGCTTTCCTGACCGGCAAAGGGGTCGGGGACCCAGAAGCTCTGCCCTGCCCTGGCCGAGGCCCCTGCTGCTCTGGGGCTCCCCCTGGCCCCAGAATCCTCCCAAGTCCCCAGAAGCTTCCCCAGAGCTGGGGCTCGGGCCCCGGGGAAGAGGGAGAGGCTGCCCCTGGCGGGCCGCCTCAAGGCCCAGCAGTGCCCTCGGGCCCAGGAGCAGCCCCGGAGCCCGGGGCCGGGATCCCTCAGCCAGCTGAGTCCCTGGGAACTCCTTCCCGCATCATCTGGTTACATAATTGATTGTCTTCAGCTCAATTAAAACAATGTCCCAGGGGACGGGCTTCCCCGTGGTCAGCGGGTCGGGCTCTGTCTGCGCCTGCCCGTGGGGCCGGAGTGCTCCAGGCCAGTCCTGCAGTCCCACCCCCACCCAGGACAGGGAGGGCCCGCCGCCCTTATTGAGTCCCTACTGTGCGCTGGGCCCAGCACACACTGGGGGGGAGGGGGGGAGCTGCCCTGTGCTGGCACCGAGAGTGCAGCAAGAGCTCTGCGATGCCCCTTTATGGGTCCAGAAGGACGGTGGGTGACTGAGGAAGTGAGGCCCCAGCCAGGGGAAAGGCCTGCTCGGCGCTCTCCTGGACTCTGGGCTGGGCCCTTCTCCCGGGGCTCTCGGTCAGAGGGGGCTCCCTGTGGGCAGGCCCTCCTGATCTCCCTCCTCCCGTCCCCCTCTCCGTGTAAGGGCCCGGGCCGAGGCCAGTGGTCCCTCCTGACCCTCCCATCCCTCTCTGCCCAGGCTGTCCGGGGATGTGGGACAACATCACGTGCTGGAGGCCGGCCGTCGTGGGACAGGTGGTGGAGGTTGGCTGCCCCGAGCTCTTTCAGATCGTCAACGAAGGTGCGTCCACCTGCCTCTTGCCCTTCCCGAACCTCAGGAGAACGTGCGCCCAGGGCTGGGATATGTGGGGGGGGGGTTCACATGGGGCAAAATCATCGGGGGAGCCCAGGGGCGGTCTGGCTGCAGGCACAACTCGCCCTTTTTGAGGCACAAGATCAAGGACGGGGCAATTGCTCCTGGGAGGAGGCAGCCCCAGACCTGCCACACGGCAAAGCCCTGCTTGCCTCACGTTCGGTAGGTCTGTGCCCTCCAAAATGAGTGGGAGACTGAGGAACAGAACAGGGAGTGAAGGATGGGGGAGCAAGATGGAGAGATTGCCTGGGAGGTTCCCTGACTGTCCCGTCTGATGCTGCCCCCTTGTGACCATCACTGTCTCCACCCCGGGACACTCCCTTCCCCGGTGTAGAACAGGGGGCTCCCTGGGGGGGGGACCGCCCGTGGGCGGCACTGCGGGCGGGCGCCCTCCTGAAGTAACTCGGGGGCTGCCTTCGGGGGCACCACCCGGTGGCACCTCCCCCCCACCCTCTGGCCCAGGGGCTCCTCGCCCAGTCAGACTGCCCTCATTCAAGGCCATCCTCCAGGACCGGCTAAAGCTGTCCTGGGGTCTCCCCGCGGGGATCTGACCGGTCAGAAAGGCGCGGGCGGACGTCAGAGCCCGGACGCGCTCCCTCCTCCCGGCCCCCTTAGAAAACCCCAGAGAATCAGTACTTGAAGCAGAAGATTAACAGCTCCGGGGAAGTTTTCCTCTCCAGGTCTTTTGAGTAAGGTGATAACATGCATCGGCGTCTGCTCCCGGCAGTAAATAACGGGAGGCCGGACCGGGCTCTCGGAGTCACTGACGGGGGTAAACGCCTCTGCAACCTCCCCCGGCACCTGTTAGCACGCGAACCGCCGCCGGCCAATTGCGGGATCCCCTTGTCTGGCAGGATCAGGTCCCCGCGGGGCGGCCCCTTGGCCACAGTTACTTAGCGTGAGCCCCGGCGACGCCGCCCTCAGAAAACACTGGGACTTCCCGCCGGTTTATGCTCCTGGCGGCGGGAGAGCTTCGGGCGGCCCGTTTTTCTGCCCAGAAGGGCCCGCCTCGGGCACTCCGTGGGTACGGAGCGGGGAGCCCGGGGGAGCCGCGGTCGGCCAGGGATCCTCCTGGTGCGGGAAGGAGCCCCAGCCTGGGACAGGGGGCGGGGCCGGGCGGGGCCGCGCCAGAACAAACCCCCGCAGGTCTGAGACAACAAGAAGGTCCGGTTGTGGCTCAGCCACCGGGATGGAGGGGGAGGGGCCGGAGCCCCGGGGAGGCTTCCCTGAGCTGGGAGGGCTGGGATGCCGGCAGCCTCAGGTCTCAAACTCTTCCCACACCTCACTTTAGTGCTCTGGGCGGGTCTGAGATGGGTCCTGGAGAGGGAATCTTCCCATTTAAGGGATGGGGAAACTGAGGCTCGGAAATGGCTTTTCGGACAGTAAGTGCCAGAGGCAAGGCGAAACCCAGCTGTTCCTGACTCCAAACTCAGCGTCTCCTCCGCCAACCGAGAACTTTAGGAAAAGTGGGGGGAGACATTCCAGGTGGCGGGAATAACCCCTTCCTTGCCAGCCCCTCCTCCTCACAGACCAGCCCTTGTGGCCGGCTCCCGATGCCCCTTGGATGGCTTCCGATGCCCGTGGCCGGCTCCCGATGCCCATGGCTGACTCCCGATGTCCCGATGCTGGCTCCCGATGCCCGTGGCCCGTGGCCGACTCCCGATGCCCGAGGCCGGCTCCCGATGACCGAGGCCGATTCCCGATGCCCATGGCCCGTGGCCGATTCTCGATGCCCATGGCCGGCTCCCCATGCCCGAGGCCACTGAGCAGAACTGGCCCACGCTCCCCACACCCTCCTTGTGCACCCCATCGCCTGTGCTCCATGGGCCCGTTCTTCATTCTGAGGCTCCTCTGGGAAATTAAGAGGATGAAGTCATGCAGTCTCGGGGCCTTCTGAGAGCTCGGGGCGTGAGGTCCGACCCCCGCCTTCCTGGGAATCTCCACCCATCTTCCCTACGGGCCCCCCTGGCTCTGCCCGATGACCACGGGAGAAGGGGCGCCTGCCCCTCCCCCACCTTCAGAGAAGCCGCCCCATCCACAGAGCAGGGAACACCCCCAAGGGGGAGAAACAGTCAAGATGGCGCCAGGGAGACCGTGCACATCCCCGGAGCGCTCTGGGGGGAGAGGGAGGGACAGGGGGAGGGGAGAAGCCGCTGGGCTTTAACCTCACGTCTCCGTCCCGTTTTGCAGGAGGATTTGACTTAGCGGACAATGAAGCTTTGGAGTCTTCAGGTAAGTCAAGAGTTCAATTCTTCCTAAAGGTCCCCCGGTGGGGAGAAGCCAGAGCACTTATCTCTGCCAGTCTCTGGGGAGCTCTCTGGGTCCTGCCCTCCCCATGTGGCCTTCTGCCAAGGTGGTCCCCATTGGTCCCCTCTCTCGTCACTGGGACTTGGCCCCTCTCCCATCACTGGGACGCTTCCTCTCTTGGCCCCAAGGCTCCACCTCCTACACTTACCATTACACTCCCGGATGATGGAGTACCCCCTCCTCCCCTAGATCTCCCGGCCTTCTGCCGTCGTCCCTCTCCTGCCCCTTCTGGCCCACACCTTGGCTCTGCTCTCTCACTTCTCGATCTGGACCCTGGGCCCCCAGGTGACCCTTACCCACCCCCTTAGCCCGGGATCCCCGGCCCCTCGTCCTGCCCCTCCCACACCCGGCCAGCTCCACCCTGGACCCCCACCCTGTGACCTCTTTTTTTGGGGGCCCGCTAACGGCCTGCCCCTCGGCTCCCTCTGACCGAGTCCATGACAGATCCATCTCCCTGAATAACAGGGAGCCATTCACCCTGTGAAGCCGGCACCTTGTTACTTGCTGGACTGTCCGGCTCCTTCCTGCAAAGCCCACATCTCCCGCCCCTCCCTCTCAGGAGATGAGCCGACCTCCTACTGTCCTGAGGGATTCCCAGGGACCACCACTCTCCCCCCATCGCCTTCCTCCACGCCCTGATGCTCCCCTGGGGTCCCGGCTTCTCCCCAGAAGCCCCCCTCCTCCCTCCCTCCCTGCTCTGACCCCCCAGTTTGTCTTGCCCGGAGTTCACTTGCACTTGGTGCTTGTCGCCGTGTCCCATGTCGGGCCCCGACACATGGGGGGACTGTCTTCTGCCTCCCTCAGCCCGGCCGTGGCCTGGAGCCTGGCACAGGGCAGGTGCTTCACCGAATGCCGCCCGGGCCCTAGAAAGGCGCTCCCCGGATCCGCCTGGGCTGGCGCTCTGGATCTGCGCCTCAGTAGGAGAGCTTGGTCCGGGCGGCCTCTGCGGGCTTCTGGCCCCAGAGCTGGGACCCCTTGAACGTCTGAGCGCCCCTCGGCCGTCACGGGCTCCAAAGGGGCTTTCTCTTCAACCAAAATTCTCGGCCTCCCTGGAGGGCACAACTGCCATCTTCCCCCGGGCTCCCACGTCCTCCTGGGCTCTGCCCTCTCCCCACCTGCAAGTCTGGGGAACTGGGCACTAAACGCCGGCGCGATCTTCCCAGGGCACAGCTCTGGCCGCGGCAATTGCTCCCCACAGTCCTCCCTTTGGTGCTCCCTCCAGCGCTCCCTCCCCACAATCCTCGCCACCGCATTCTCTTGGGCGCTCCCTCCCCACAATCCACCCCCAGCCCCCTTTTGCCCGCGGATGAAGTGTGAGCTTCTCAGTCCGGCATTTAAGACTCTGACCGATTTTTCCTAGACTTAATAAGCCTCCCCCCCCCCCCATTCTGCATTCAGCCAAACCGGCTTTCTTGCTGTTCCCCAAGTTGCCCATCCCACCTCCTGTCCCCTCCCCCCCCCAGGCCGCCTCCGGGGTCTGGAAGGCTTTGGCACCTCCCTCTCTCTGAATGCGGGTCTCCCGGGGGTCCCAACGAGCGCCATCTTCCTCATAAAACCTCCAACCATGGTGCCACCTGCCGCCCTGGGCCACAGTCCCCTTTATAAGGCTGAGCTCCTCCAGGGCCTTTCTTGAAATCTTTAGTAGAGTCTGGCGGCTGAGGGTGATTGGGAAGAGCCTTGAGGGAAGGGGCAGAGCTGCTGACAGCGGGTCTCCAGGGCAGAGGGTGGGGTCCGTGGGTCTCCAGGCGTGGGGGTGGGGTCCGTGGCCCGCTGGGAAGGGGGCCTTGGGAAGGAGGCCGGGCTGCTCCCCCCCCCAGATGCTTCCTCCCCCCTCTCCTGGCTTCACGTTCCCAGGGGCTGAAGCCTGAGAGTCCCTGGTCACTCCTGGGGGTCCCTAGGGAAGGGAGCTTCCCCTGAGTCCCAGGAGCCTCCGGCTGCTGCCAGAAATTGTGCGTGATGTTTAAAGCTCCAGTCTCCCAGGACCGGGGATTTGCACTGAGAATTCCCAGGCTCTCGGAGTTGGAAGGGGTCCAAGGCAGCCAGTCTGAGCCGAGGCTGGGAATGGCCACTGGCCTGTGCTCGGAGCCTCGAGCCTCCAGCCCTTGGACGGGAGGAACGGCCCAGGTGGCCCCAGCCCCCTCCTGGGTTGGCAGCCGGAGACCTGGGACACCATCGCTTGGCCGGCCCTCGGCTCCTGGCCCGAGTGGCGCCCACTCGCTGGGTTCCGGATCCCTTTGTGATGGCACAATTTAAAGCCAAAAGCTTTGTCCCCCCCCCCCCCGGGGACAAGGAGCCCGGGGCAGCGAAGGGCCGGCCATGCTGGAGCCAGAGCCCAGGGCAGGGCCTAGCAGGGTACCCCGGTCACAGGGGCTGAGCCCCCGGGGCCCCCAGAGTGCGGGCGCTTCCTTAATTAACCAGGAGCTCCCAGGCCCTGCAGAGACAAACACAAAGGCCAGGGGCGGCTCTGGCCCCAGGGGGGATGTGGGCCTCTCCCTCTGGTCCTCCCGAGCTCCCAGCCAGATCCCCGGGAAGGTGAGAGGCAGAGACGGGCCACCCCAGCAGTCTGGACACAGACCCCCGACCCTTAATCCTGGTTATCTTCTGCTCGCCTTCAGACACCGGGGTCGTGAGCAGGAACTGTACGGAGGACGGCTGGTCCGAGCCCTTCCCCCACTATTTTGACGCTTGTGGATACGATGACTACCTTGAGGGGGGTGGGAACCAGGTAGGTGGAGATCCCCAGGTCCCAGAGGTCTCTCTCCCTGTGTCCCTTTCTTCTCCCTTGTTCCCCCCTCTCTCCCTCTCCCTCATTCCCACCTCTCTCTCTGCCCCTCTCTCTCCCTCTCCGTCTGTCTATCTCTTTCTCTGTGTATGTCTGTTTCTGTGCCCCGGCCTGTCTCTCTGTCTCTGTCTCTCTCTCTGACTCTGTCTCTGTGTGTGTCTCTCTCTCTGTCTCTCTGTCTCTGTCTCTCTCTCTGTCTCTGTGTGTGTCTCTCTCTGTCTCTGTCTCTGTGTGTGTGTCTCTCTGTCTCTCTGTCTCTCTCTCTGTCTCTGTGTGTGTGTCTCTCTCTGTCTCTCTGTCTCTGTCTCTCTCTCTGTCTCTGTGTGTGTCTCTCTCTGTCTCTGTCTCTGTGTGTGTCTCTCTGTCTCTGTCTCTCTGTCTCTGTGTGTGTGTCTCTCTCACACACACACTCACACCCCCCACCCCCCCCCACCTGCCCAACTAGTGAACAGCCTCATCTGGTGGTTAATGTTCTTCCCCAGTGGTTCTCAAAGTCTGGTCTAGAGCATCCTGGGGGTCTCTGAAACCCTTTTAGAGGGTCTACAAATTCAAAAATACTTTTAATTTCCAACATGGTAAATGTCTATAAATAGGACCCAGAGAAACAAAAACGCTTGGGAGAGCTCCTCAATCATTTTTAATAGGATAAAGATACTGAAAACAAAAGTTTGAGAACCACTGGGCCAAGCTGACAGCCAATGGCCTCGGCAACATATTGGGCGGGAGCCTCTTTCTCACCAGAGAGTCCGCTCATTCCCAGAGCGCTGGCCCAGAAGGGCCTTGTGGTAGAAGCTGGCAGGGAGCGGGAACCCCCTCCCCGGGCGCTGCCCATCCCCCTCCCCGGGCGCTGCCCATCCCCCTCCCCGGGCGCTGCCCATCCCCCCCTCCCCCATGCCCCCGAGAGCCCGGCCCCCCTGCTCCCCCGAGAAGGGAGCCGCCGCCGCCGCCGGGGGAGGGAAGCCCAGCGCGCACAGATGGGCCGGGCCCGGCTGAGCCTGTGCCGTGTGTGGCCAGGATTACTACTACCTGTCGGTGAAGGCGCTCTACACGGTGGGCTACAGCACCTCCCTGGTCTCCCTCACCACGGCCATGGTCATCTTGTGCCGCTTCCGGTGAGTGCCCCCCCCCCCCAGCGCGCGCGCCCCTCTGGCCCCGTCTCCCCGCCCACGAACCGCCTCCCGCCCCCCCCCCCCGCCCCCGCCGGCAGCGCCCCCCTTTTACAGACGAGGAAGTAGAGGCTGAGACTGGCCCCGGAGCCAAGCAGGCCTCAGTGGGCCCTGCCCCTCCTAGGACGGGCCAGGACGGGGCTTGGGGAGGCCGGGCCCTGAGGGAGGCCAGCGCCCCCGCCCCCGCCCGCCGGACTCCCCCCAGGGGCTGAGGGCAAGCAGCTCCTCCCCAAGCCTTGTTCTAGGCCGGCCCGGTCGCCGAAGCCCCCCCCCCCAGCTAGGACCCCCCCTCCCTCCAAGGGCCCAGAGCTCCCCAGGCCGCGGTCTGGCCGGTCTGGGCCCCCCGAGGTGTCGGAGATGAGGGCACGGGGACCCGCAGAGGGGGCGGCCGGGCGCGGGGGGGGGACGGAGGGGGGCAGGAGGAGGGCGCTGCGGGCGGGGGCTGAGCGGGAGCACTGGCAGGGCCGCTCCGGTGCCATCCCTCGGCCCCCCTCCCTCCCCCAGGAAGCTGCACTGCACCCGCAACTTCATCCACATGAATCTCTTCGTGTCCTTCATCCTGCGGGCGATATCCGTCTTCATCAAGGACTGGATCCTGTACGCGGAGCAGGACAACAACCACTGCTTCACCTCCACCGTGAGCGGGGCCGGGGGGGAGGGAGGGGTGGGAAGGGGGGCCCCCCTCCTGCAGGACGGGCAGCCCCGCCCTCGGCTCCTGCGGCGGAGAGGCCAGCCTCGGTTTCCCCATCCGCCCCCCAGGTGGAGTGCAAGGCCGTGATGGTCTTCTTCCATTACTGCGTCATGTCCAACTACTTCTGGCTCTTCATCGAGGGCCTCTACCTCTTCACGCTCCTGGTGGAGACCTTCTTCCCCGAGCGCAGATACTTCTACTGGTACAGCATCATCGGCTGGGGTAGGTGGGGGAGGGGGAGGAGGGAGGGGCCCGGGAGGGATGAGGGCGCTGGCCGGGAGGGATGAGGGCGCTGGCCCGAGGCTCGCGGAGAAGGGCCCCCCAGGGGTTCTGAGCTCTGAAGCCCTTCTCTCTCCTCGTCCCCTCCCCCAGGGACCCCGACCATCTGCGTGACCGTCTGGGCCGTGCTGAGGATCCACTTTGATGACAACGGGTAGGTGTGGGCGTGCCCCTCCCGCAGGGAGCGCCCCCTTTTCCCCGCTGCCCGGTCCCCCCTCACTAGCCCACTTCTGAGCCCCGGGCTGTCCCGGCTTCAGTGCCAGGGGGCCCCTGCAAGCCCGGCCTGGGTGTCCCGTGGGCCTCCGGGGCTCACCAATGACCCCGAGGTGCAGACACCGCCGGGAGCCCCAGGGAGACCTCCTGGGGGCGGGGGAGTGACCTGGGCCTTGGGGGAGAGAGGGGGGAAGATGAGGGCGGAGGGCGCCCTAGACTCGCTCCAGCTTCTGGGCTCTGGATGAGCCCCTTGTGCTCTCCCACCCCAGCCCCATTTCTTCTTTGAAGCTATTGCAGGGAAGCGGCGCAGCCCCCGGGTCGGGGAGGGCTGCGGGAGGGCCTGGGACACTCCTTTCCCCCCCTCTCCCCCATCCCGCCCCGAGGGTGCTAGCCCCCCTCCCTGCTGCAGCCAGGCTCTGCTCCCTGAACTACTGGACTCAGTCTCTGCGAATCCGGGTCTGTCCCTGTCTCTGAATCTCTGTGTGTGCACGTGTCTCTGTCCCCCTCTAGCTGCTGGGACATGAACGACAACACAGCCCTGTGGTGGGTCATCAAAGGCCCAGTGGTGGGCTCCATCATGGTGAGTGGTCCCAGCGGGAGGGGCTGGGGCGGGGACTGCAGAATAGGGAGGGGCAGGTCCCGCAGGTCCTGGGAGGAGGGCCTGCTGTGTGAGTGTGTACCCACCCCCCACACTCCCACATACACACACACACACACACACACACTGTCTCACACTCACACACACATTCACACACTGTCTCACACCCCCACCACACACTCCCAAATCCACCCACATTCACCTCACACCTCCCCATACAGACACACACTGTCTCACACACTCCCACTCACACACACCTCCCACTGTCACAGAAATCTCAACCCAATTACAATCCACACCACTGTCTCCCCTCCCACCCCCCCACTCCACAATCCAATCCACCCAACCACACATTCCCCACACCCCACATACACACACACACACTGTCTCACACACACTCCCACTCACACATTCACACACACTCCCCTGTCCGACAACCACACCACTTAAATCCACACACACTCCCACTCCCACTCCCACTCCCACTCACTCCCACTCACACACTCACACAATCATAGTCACACACACACTCACACACATTCACACTCACACACACTCACACACTGTCTCACACACACTCCCACTCCCACTCATACACTAACACAATCACAGTCACACACACACACACATTCACACACACTCCCACATACACAGACACACACTGTCTCACACACACTCCCACTCACACATTCACACACACTCCCACTGTCACAGACACAGTCACACACTCACAATTACAATCTCACACACATACTGTCTCACACACTCCCCCACCCCCACACTCACACAATCACAGTCACACACATTCACCCACCCCCAATACAAAAAAAATGTCCCCAACCACTCCCATACACATTCCCCCACCTCACTGTCCGACACAGTCCACACCACAATTACAATCTCACAAACTCTCACACCCCACTCCCTCCCCTCCTCCCACTCACACCCACAATCATAGTCACACACCCCACACACATCCCCCACACCCCACACACACTGTCTCACACACACTCCCACTCCCACTCATACACTAACACAATCACAGTCACACACACACAATTCACTCAATACTCCCAATACACACCCCGTCTCCCACCCCCACTCACACATTCACACACTCCCACTGTCACAGACACAGTCTCACCTCCCCAAATCTCACAAATACTGTCTCACCCCCCCCTCTCAGACACAGTCTCACACTCACAATTACAATCTCACACACATACACTGTCTCACACACACTCCCATTCACACACACACTCACTCCCACTCCCACTCACACACTCACAGTCACACACACACTCACACACATTCACACTCACACTCCCACATACACACACACACACTGTCTCACACACACTCCCACTCACACATTCACACACACTCCCACTGTCACAGACACAGTCTCACACACTCACAATTACAATCTCACACACTGTCTCACACACTCCCACTCTGTCACAGTCTCACACTCACAATTACAATCTCACACACATACTGTCTCACACACTCCCACTCCCACTCCCACACTCACACAATGCCCACACCCACACACACCCACCTTCCACCCCCACCCCCAAACACACACACACTGTCTCACCCCCCACCACACATTCACACCCCCCACCTGTCACAACAAGTCTCACACTCACTTACAACCTCACAACACTGTCCACACCCCCACACACACACACTCACTCCCACCCCACTCCACCCACCTGTCCAACACACACTCACACACATTCACACACACAATCAATCACACACTGTCACAGTCACACACTCATACTCACACACACAATCAGTGGTGCACTGGGGACACACCTAGTTCCGGAGTTCCGGCCTCGGGGCTAAGGGCTAGAGATCCCTGGGAAAGGGAGTTCAAGCTCGAGAGGGGCACAGAGAAGAAAATAATGAGGGGCCTCTCATTTGCTCGTCACAAGACCCTGGGGGTGGGGATCCCATTTTACCGCGGAACACTAGGCGAGGGACTGCTAAATGCGTGAGGGGCAGTCCCCCCCCAAGGTCCGGTCAATCCGCTCCTCCGAGGAATCTCCAGGAAGGGCCTTTTGTAGGAAAGGACGGTTGGGGGGAGAGGGGGAGGGAGCCAGGCGTGCAGGGAGAGGCTGCCCTCGGCCGCCTCGGGTGTGAGGGAAGTCGGAGCTGGCCCGCACCAAACCAGAGCCACCGGCCGGGCGCCGGCGCCCCCGGGGCCGTGGGGAAGGTCTGGGGGCCTAGGACAGGATTGCACCCGGCGGGGGCCGGATCAGGGTCAAACGAATGAATCAGGGGGAAAAGGAGGGGGGGATACCCCGTCCGGCCCGGAAAGAAAAACAAGGAATGAATCAGTGGTGAGGAGCGGGAGGGTGATGCAGGGGCTCCTTTAGGAGGGGAAGGCAAGGAATAAATGACTGAATCAATGAAATACGGGGGAATAAATAGGGACTATGGGGAATAATGAATGTGTGGAATGAATGGTGAGCATGACATGAGGGGAATGAGGGCACGGGAGGGACAGAGTAAGCTCGCGCGAGCGCGGAGCTGCCAGCGCCGGGCACAGGGACCAGTGACAAGGGGAAGGCGGAGCCGGGCCGGGCTCCCACCGCTCTCGCTTCTTGACAGGACGCGTCCGTGGGGCGGCCTCCGCTCTCACCGGCCCTGCTGCCAACCAATAAATGTGATTTAGGGAAAATAAAAGATTCCCCCAGGAAGGGCCTGGGGGCTCCGGGAAGCGCAGGGGGGCAGGGCCGGCGGGAGCGCGCTCCGGGGCCGGTCATGCACCCGCCCCGCCCCCTCTGCCGGGTCTGAAAGCCGATTCCGACCATCCTGCTGCTTGGGAGGGAGCCCCCCCTCCCCGTCCCCTCTCCCCTTCTCCCCCCCCCCCCCACTTCTCAGGCCGGCCGCCACCGCCCGCGCTTTTTCTGCCTCCGCCCGCCGGGCGCTCGAGCCTGGTTCTAGGGCCCCGAGCGCGCACAGGGGGGGGCTCCCCAAGGGTCCTTCCCCCACCGCCCACTCCTGCTCCCAAGCATCCCCTCAGCCGCGACAACGGGCATTTCCACGAAATAATCGGCTCCTTCCGGGCATTTTCCCCGGGTTCCCTGCGCTGCCCGGCCCGAGTCCCGGCTCTTTGGCGCGAGTTCGGGGCTTAAGTTCGGGATCCGGGGGCAGCCGTGGGCGAGGGGCAGGGGGGAGGGGGAGAGGGGCTGGGCCACACTGGGGGAGGGGGGAGGAAAAGATCCCGGAGGACAAGGGGAAGCGGGCGGAGGGCCCGGCCCGAGGCCGGGAGGAGGCCGGGCACCCGGGAGAGGCCGCGGCCTCCGCCATCCCGGCTCCCCCCTCTCTCCGCAGATCAACTTTGTCCTGTTCATCGGCATCATCGTGATCCTGGTGCAGAAGCTCCAGTCCCCGGACATCGGAGGCAACGAGTCCAGCATCTACCTGTGAGTCCCGGCGGCCGCCCCGCTTTGCACGAGGGGGGAGAGGGGCGGAGGGAGCCGCGGGGCCGAGGCCTGAGGCCGTCTGGGTGGGGAGGCCGCGGCTGCTCTGCTTCATCTGGGGGGGCGGCCCCGCCTCGGGAAAGCTGCTCAGGAGGGGCTGCCCCGCGGGCTTCCGAGAGCTCGGGCCTGGCCCCGGGGACTCCGCGGTTCCCCCACCCAGAGACACAGTCTCACACACACACACACACACACACACACACACACAGGGGCTCTTGTCTTTCTTCCAACTTCCCCTTTCTCCTGCCGCCCCAGCCCCGCTGCCTCAGAAATCCTCAGTCTGAGCCCTGCCTCCGGCCCCTTCGCTGGGGCAGCCCCCGCCCCTCTTCCCCCCACCCCCCCTCTCCCGCCACCTCCAGCCCCCAGGTCCCAGCAGGCTCCAGGTCACCTCAGACTCTGCCCCCCACCCCAGCCACTCTTCCGTCCCCTCTTTCCGGCCCCCGCTAAGGCCTCTGCGTAGAAGCTGGATAAAGGCTGGCCTGCATCTTCCCTCAGGGAGCCCCTGAGACGCCCCCCAAGCGTCTTCCCAGCTCCCTGCTGCTCATGAGCTAGAATTCCCCTCCCCCGCCTCTTAGTCTCCTTGGATGGATCAGAGCCAGAACAGGAGGGGACTCAGAGGCCATCAAACATGGCCCCCATTCTACAGATGAGGAAACTGAGGCCTCAGCAGTCAGACGGTCTATCTCAGGTCACCTGGGTCAGAAAAGGGAGAGCAGGGGCAGAGGGAAGGGGGTGGCCAGCTGCCAGGCCCAGTCGTGGCTCCCGGGCACCACGCCCCCTCACCTGTTTGTCAGACCCCAGTGTGAGGCTTTACATTGACTCCCGATAACTGCAGTCCGTCTGTCCGTCCTGATGAGAGTCTGTCGGCTCCTGCCCTCAGCTTTGGGGCGCCAGGTGGCACTCCTCCGTTTGCCCCCCTCGCTGATGACCAGCCCCCGGGCGCACCTCGAGGCCCCCCCTGGAGTGGGCCCGGCCACTGCAGCGAGGAGGGTCCCGAGGTTCTTATGGCCCAGACCCTTCCTCACTGCTCAGAGTGGTGCGACCCTTCCTCACTGCTTGGGACAACCCGTTCTCTCTCCGCCCTCCCCTGCTGGACCTCCCCCTTCTTCTTGACCCCCCCCAGACCTCCCGATCACGCTGGGACAGGGCCTTCATCTCTCCCGGGCCAAGCTTCCCGGGGGCTCGGAGGGGCCTCGGGCCGGGCCCACAGTGTGGGAGCCTCAATAAGTAACCGCCCACTCAGCCTGTGTAGAACCGTGCACCTCTGGCCAGCCACAGGCCGGGAGCTTCCAGACTGTCCGTCTGCTCTTTGCTCCCATGCCCAGGACGGGCAGCGGGGCAGTTCAGTTGGGGCCGTCTCAGCCGGGTGGCTCCAGGAGCCTGGGTGGGGCGGCCTCCCAGGGTTCCTCACTTCCGCCAGGGCTCTACTGCCAACTCGGCAAGCTTGATTAAGCCAGAGCTGAGCCCCCGAGATCCAAGTCCCTGCCCTGCCCATGGGGAGCTTGTGCTCTTCCCCAGTCATGGAGACAGGGAGAACCAGGGTGCAGAGCTGGCCTGCTCCCACTTCCCAGGGTCTTGGGGCCAGCTGGACCAGCAGCTCTGGCCCGCTGGGTAAACTGCAGAGAGAATCCCCCGGGGCTCTTCCTCGGGGTTGCCCTCTGGCCTCCTCTGGCTCAGGAAGCAAACGCGCTGCCCACCCCCGGGATGGTCTCCAAGCGGCTCTGGGGAAGGGCACGGGAGGCATCCTTCACAGCTGTTTTTCCTCTGTGTACAATGAGAGAAAGAGAATGTGTGTGTGTGTGTGTGTGAGAGAGAGAGAGACAGAGACAGAGACACAGAGAGAGACAGAGACAGAGACACAGAGAGACAGATACAGAGACACAGAGAGAGAGAGAGAGAGACAGAGACAGACAGACAAACAGAGACAGAGACAGATAGAGAGAAAGACAGAGACAGAGACAGATGGAGATAGAAAGAGACAGAGATGGAAAGAGACAGATAGAGAGAGACTGAGACAGACAGAAAGACAGAGATGGAGAGAGACAAACACAGAGACAGAGACAGAAACAGAGACCGAGAGAGAGACAGAGATGGAGAGACAGACAGAGACTGAAACAGACAGAGACAGACAGAGATGGAGAGAGACAAACACAGAGACAGAAACAGAGACTGAGAGAGAGAGACAGAGATGGACAGACAGACAGACAGAGATAGAGACAGAGAGAGACAGAGACAGAGATGGAGGCAGACAGACAGATAGAGATAGAGATGGAGAGAGACAGAGAGAGACAGAGAGAGAGAGAGAGAGAGAGAGAGAGGAAAGGAAGGGGAAGAAGAAAGAAAAGAAGAAGAGAAAAGGCCCTCTCCTTAGGCTTCTTCCCCTGGGTTGGGTCCCGGTTTTAAGCCCCCACCCAGCCCTTGTCCTTTACCCCGTGTTCTCCCCCCGGGCCCCAAAGGGCCTTGGGAGGGCGACATTGGGGCCCCCGCCCCTGGGAGTTGAAAGGCCCCCTCTAGGGGGAAGTTTCCTTCCCCCCGCCCCTTCCTCCCCCCCCTTATTGCCCCTCCCCCTCCCCGGGCCATTGGGCCAGGGCCCCTCCCAGACCACTGAGCCTGTAGCGAGACCTTTTTGCCCAGGCGCGGCTTCGTTTTTGGGGCCTGGGCTCCCCCGGGGCCCCTCCTTTCCGGCCTAAGGTTTCCCCTCCTGGAAAGCACTGCAGGGCCAGAGTCCAAAGGAGGCAAGGGTCTAGGGGGGATTGTAATTGGGGGACCCAACCAAGGTAGAACGGGCAAACTGCCCGACAGATCCGGGAAAACTTTCCCCTTTCTAAGTTCCATTTCCCCATCAAAATGGAACAACCCTGACCTTGTCTTGTGTCCTCTGGGCTCCAGGAGGCCAGGGGCCCTTAGGGGAGGGGCGTTGTGCCCACCCAGCCTGGGGCAGTTTCTCTTACTAGGGGGGCGCCGGGGTAAAAGTGCCCTGGAATGTGGGAGGGGGGCTAAAGAAAGGGGAGGGGGGGGGGGGGGCCCAAGAGGGGGAAAAAGGGAGGAGGGGAAAAGGAGAAAGGAGGGGGAAAAGGCCCGGGGGGAGGAAAGTAGGAAGAATTGGGGAGGGAAAGGGAGAACTGGAGAGGGGGGGGGAAGAGGAAGAGGAGGAGGAGGAGGAGGAGGAGGAGGAGGAGACAGCAGGAGAGGAGGAAAAGAGGGAGGAGGAGGAAGAGACAGAAGAGAAAGGAAAAGGAGAAAGAGCAGGAGAGGAGGAAAGTTAGGAGAGGAGATAGGAGGAGGGAGAAGAGGAAGAGAAGAAAACAAGAGAGGAGGAAAGATGGAAGAGGAGCAAAGTTAGTAGAGGAGGAAAGAGGAAACAGAAGGAGAAAGAAGAGGAAGAGGAGAAAGCAGGAGAGGAGGAAAGTTAAAAGAGGAGAAAAGATGTAAGAGGACACAGGAGAAGAAAGAAAAGAGGAAGAGAAGAAAGAACAGGAGAGGAAGAAAGATGGAAGAGGAGGACACAGGAGGAGAAAGAGACAGAAGAGGAAGAGGAGGAGGAGGAGGAGAAAGGAAGAGGAGAAACAGGAGGGAGGGTGGAAGGGAGGCGGGGGAAAGAAGAAAGGAAGGGGAAGGGGAAGAAAAAAAAGGGAGGGGTGAAGGAAAATGGAAGAAAAGGGAGGGGGAAGGCTGTGGGAGGGGGGAAGGGGAGGAGGAGGGGAGGGGGCAGGGGGGAAAGGGGGAAAGGGGGCCCAGGGGGGGGGAAGGGGGGGAAAAAGGGAGGAGGGGTGAGGAAGGAATTCCTGGGGCGCTCCCGCCAGCTGGGAGGTTGGAGGGGGAAGGGCTGCCGGCCAGCCGCCCGTGGGCCCTCCCCCCCGGCCTCCTAAGCCAAATGGGCCAGTTCTAAAAGGGCCTGATGGGGGGGGGCCCATTTGGAGCTTTCTCCGGAGCCCCCCCCGGGGGGGGGGCGCCGGGACTTCAGCCCCGGCCGGGAAGCTCCCGGGGGGGGAAAATTGTCCTTGGGGGCGGCGGAGGGGGGGGGCTTTTGAGAAGGGGGAAGTTCCAGGAACTTCCTGAAGGGACCCCCTGTCGGCTGGGGACAGGGATGCGGGGCTTCCCCCAGGGGCCCCAGGGCTTTCCTAGCCTCCAGCCCCGCCCACTGGCCGCTTTTTCCATTTGTTTCCGGAACTTAACCGGTTCCTTGAAATCCCCAGAGGCCCCTGCCCCTCCCCAGGCAGGGAACTCCCCCTTGCTAGGGCTTTCGCTGCCCCACTTGGACCCAACGCTCCTCCAGGGAGGCCCCTCCCGGGGGGTGGGTTTTTGACCGCCCTCCTTTCCCGCTGGGAAAACGGGAGCCCCTCACCCCTCCCCCCACCCTGCTTAGGGCGGCCCCACCTCCAGGGAGGGGCAGCAGGCCCCCTAAAAGTTTTGAGGAAAACGTTTGAGTGAAATTCCTTGGGAGGGAAAACCCGCAGGTGTTTTACAGAGGAAGGCCCCCCAGTTCTTTTCCAATAATCCCAGTTCTTTCTGCACCTCCGGCCCCGTGGTTCCAATGATCTCCTGATCCCTCCGGGATGTCCTGTTGAAATTGGACCGACCCTTTTTCTAACCTGGGCCGTGAGGTCTCTCATTCTTTCCCCTGGCATTTCTTCCAATAAACCATAAATCTCATTTTTTTCACAGGGACTCACTTGGCCCTCCTGCCCTCACTTTGTGATTGAAAAGTTGGTTTGTTTTTTGAACCTGAACACAGGACTTTACATTGATCCCTGCTGTGTTTTATCTTGTTCCATTCAATCTGGTCTTCAGACCCGCTTCTGCCCTCTCCCTCCCCGCAGCCTTGTGTCTGGAACAGTTAAAGGCACCGTCTGTTCTTCACCCAACTTCCTCATCAGAGTCCTAGGCTTGAGGGAAGACCCCAGATTTATTTATTTATAGAGTTGTTGCACGAGAAAAATCGGATTTAGAAAGGTAGAAATAACCTGGGAAGAAAAACAAAAATGCAAGTAAACAATGACAGAAAGAGTGCAAATGTCATGTTCTGGTCCACATTCATTTCCCAGTGTAGCTGCTTCTGTCCATCATTGATCAATTGGAACTGATTTGGATCCTCTCATTGTTGAAGAGGGCCACGTCCAGAATTGATCATCGTATAGTCTTGTTGTTGAAATATATAATGATCTCCTGGTCCTGCTCCCTTCCCTCAGCATCAGTTCATGTGAGTCTCTCCAGGCCTTTCTGAAATCCTCCTGTTGATCATTTCTTACCAAACAATAATATTCCATAATATTCATATACCACAATTTATTCAGCCATTCTCTCACTGATGGGCCTCCACTCAGTTTCCACTTTCTGGCCACTACAAACAGGGCTGCCCCAAACATTCTTGCACATACAGGTCCCTTTCCCTTCTTTAATATCTCTTTGGGATATAAGCCCAGTAGTAGCACTGCTGGATCAAAGAGGATGCACAGTTTGATAACTTTTTGAGCATAGTTCCAAATTGCTCTCCAGAATGGTTGGATTTGTTCACAGCTCCACCAACAATGTATCAGTGTCCCAGTTTTTTCGCATCCCCTCCAACAATCATTATCTTTTCCTCTCATCTTAGCCAATCTGACAGGTGTGTAGTGGTATCTCAGAGTTGTCTTAATTTGCATTTCTCTGACCAATAGTGATTTGGAGCATATTTTCATAAGAGTAGAAATAGTTTCAATTTCATCATCTGAAAATTGTCTCTTCATATCCTTTGACCATTTTTCAATTGGAGACTGGCTTGATTTCTTATAAATTAGAGTCAATTTTCTCTGTATTTTGGAAATGAGGCCTTTATCAGAACCTTTAACTGTAAAAATGTTTTCCCAGTTTATTGCTTCCCTTCTAATCTTGTCTGCATTAGTTTTGTTTGTACAAAAGGTTTTAACTTGATATAATCAAAATTTTCTATTTTGTAGTCAATAGTGATCTCTAGTTCTTCTTTGGTCACAAATTCCTTCCTCCTCCACAGGTCTGAGAGGTAAACTATCCTATGTTCTTCTAATTTATTTATGATCTCGTTCTTTATGCCTAAGTCATGAACTCATTCTGATCTTATCTTGGTATATGGTGTTAAGTGTGGGTCCATGATTGCTTCCCTTCTTCAGCATCTCCCATCCCTCCTGGGCTGACTTCTGGGAATCGGATCCTTCCTCTGAACCCTTTGAGAGCTCTTTTCTCAGAGCTGGAGTCCCTGCCTAACCGTGCCCAGATCTTCTTTCTTCTCTATCACAGGTTCTGGGAGGGGGCCACCTCTTCTCCCTAACTTCCCATCATTTCTATCACAACAACCCATTCTTTCCTATTAGCGAGAATCAAATCCAGTATCTGATGTCTCCCTTGTTACTAGTTCCACCTTTTGAAGAATGAAGTTATCATTAAGGCAAATCAAGAAATTAGCAGCTCTTCTGCTTCTCACAGAGAGAATATCCTCCAGTGGCTGGCTGAATAATTGCCCCCTCGCACGTTATCCTGCATGTGATTCATGCTTCTGGATGGTTGTTTCCCATGGTTCTCATTTATTCCTTCTTTCTGCCTCAGTGGTCTGTAGCTGACAAAATCGCTTCTATTCATATTTTCGCCCCCTAGTTCCTGTATCTCCCCAGGGGGGAAAGGTATAATGACCCCTTCCTGACATACAGCTCCGCCCCACCCGACATTTCCTTGTCCACCTCTCCGGAGCTACATTCCCATGGCTGCCACCTACCACGCCTCCTTTGCATTAACCAGGACCCCTCTCCCTCGTTGCATCGACATTGACATTTGCTTGTGGACCTTTGAAGCCAGGGACATTTCTGCTCTTTTCCTGGATTTTATCTTGGGATCTCCTGGGAATCTCGAGCTCTTCTTTCCGTGCACTTATTCCTGATGGTATCCAGTTTGGTGGATTACAAAGTAGGTTTGTTTTTTTTTTTTTGGTTTTTTTGTTCGTCTTCCATCTTTTTTTTTTTTTTTTTTTTTTTTTTTTTTATCGAAAAGCTCTTTTGTCTAGATTTTCCAAGATGGCGCAGGCAAATTCATTCTTGCCAGGCTTTCTTAAGCAGGCTCCACATGTAGCCCAGACTATGTCATTCCTGTGTTTTAATCCAGAGTTCAGAAGTCCAACTGCCTTCTTAGCAAGCTATTTGCTCCCCAACGTTGCTTTTCCTCTGCTTTTCTTAGCTTTGCAGGGTAGCCGAGGCGGGGGTGGGGGGAACCATGATCTAAAGCATTCAGGTCTTCATTTTATTGCTCAAGACCGTTATTTTTGGCAAAGCTCTTAGGTTCCTTCTGGCAGCATCCCTCGGGCTTGGATGGATTACCAGAAGTGGGCCATCTTGGGAGGTCCCTGTGATACTCAAGTCCCGGACAACGGCCCACCTCTCCATCAGGGCCCTGCTTCCTTTCAGCAAAGGATTGCTGGCCACTCTTGACCTTTCCCTCTGACCCTCCCTGGGCAATTTCTCCTTGGAAGCCTCTGTGCTCCTCCTAGATCACCTCCTGGAAGGCTAGCAGCTGCGTCCTCCTCCCAGGATTCCCTCTTCAGGAAGAGCCTCTGGTCTAAGTCCACACCAGCCATTCTTCTTTTCTTCCTCTGGTGCAAATCCCTTCTTTTCCTTCTCTGAGTCCTTCACACACCGGTCTTCCCTGGCTGTGCCCCAGCCTGCTCTTTCTTCAGCCTTTGCTCACAGAAGTCAGGTAGAATCCTGGATTCTACTTGAATTTGCGGGATGCTCTTAATTTTTTTTTTCAGTTTTTTTCAGCCTCTTTATTTTTTCATGAGGCCAAACTGCTCCAATATGGGCACAATTTCCTTTTCCTTCTTATTCAGCTCAAGCCTTTCCCACATCTGCTTCAAGCAGAGGCCAAAAGTAGACTCAGCACCTTGGTTTTCCTCGCCGTTATACCCCGGTCCGTGGCTACGTGCGCAAGTTCAAGGCGGGGTCGAGTGAGTGAGCAGAGCGTGGTGGCAGCCCCTCGCATGGGCATGGGTCTCTTCCTGGGTCTCCCTTCCAGCCTCCCTTGCTAGTGCCCGCTCTCCCAGCTCCCCAGCAGCTCTCCCCAGGCTTTGTCCCTCTTCCTCCTCCTCTGGGTTCTGAGTTTGCAGGCCCCTCTGCCCCAGTGATTCCTTCCGAGGAGCCTCGTACCTGGCGGAGGAAGCCCAGTCATTGGGAAAGAGAGAAGAGGCTTTGGGCACCGGGATTCCGGGGTGGAAGTTGCCACAGGCTGGTGTTGTCTCGGGGTACGTGGGGTTCTCTGGCAAAAGGAGGCTTGGCAAGTGAAAGTCGGGTTAGGAGAGGGGCAGGTTGGGAGGGGTTGGGCAAAGAGGCCCAAAGAGGGGCAGGGCCGTGGAAAGGAAGGGGGGCCAAGGAGTGGGTGCCCGCCCTCCTGCTGCTCAGATCGTCCCTGTGCCATCATCCTCGCCCAAGCACTGCAGAGCGTTTTACCAAGATTGTCTCCTTCGGTGCTTCCAGAGGGCCCAAGAGCAGACCCCCCCTTCCCCGTGGGGGCTGCCTGCCTCCAAAGAGCTTCCCACCTCCTGTGTCATCTGTTGTCTACAACAGGCTTTGCGCTGGGCACTACTGCCATTATCGCCACCTTTTTATGTATAGTGTCCGAGCGTGTGCACACATTCCCATACACACACACAGTCACACTCACTCACACTCTCACACACTCACACCCTCTCAGCAGCCACTCAAAAGTTAATGAGCTCTCACAGCATATTTACGCTTCCTAATTAACCAGAAGCTGCGCGGCTTCAAAGCAAAACAAAACAAAACATTTCATCAGAAGCAGAGCAGGCGAGACGACGGAGAGCGATTTGCTCCCCCCGTCACACTCGGGGGCACCAGTAGGGATGTGACGAGACCCCCACGGCTGGGCACACAGAGAACACACGAAGTGAAGGGACACGTCCACACCGGAACACCTTTGACCAGAGAGTCCCATGGATGTCCTGTGACATCACATCTTCATCTCTCTTCTTGTTCCCATCTCCTAAGGACCACTTAGTATCAATCAACCAATCAGGCAGCATTAACTTGCTATTGTAGTAAATGCATTTAGTTTTAAACACGTTGCTTTATGAATCATGTCGGGAGGGAAAAAGCAGAGCAAAAGGGAAAAACCAGGAGAGAGATAAAAACAAACAAACAAAACAAACAAACAAACAAACAAAAACAAAAACAACAACAACAAAAAAAAACGGTCTCCACAGATCCGTTTTTGGACACGGATTTTCTGTCCAAAGTCTCTTGGGATTGCTTTGGCTCCCCAAAGCTCTGAGAAGAGCCGAGCCTTTCCTAGCACAGTCTCGCTGTTGGTGTGTGCACCATATTCCCGGTTCTGCTTGTTTCTCTCGGCTTCGGTTGATGTAAATCTTCCAGAAAGTTTTCTAAAATCGGCCCGTTCCTCATTTTTCTAGAACAATAATATTCCATGACCTTCGTGTACCACAACTTCCTCAGCCAGTCCCCAACCAACGGGCGTCTCACTCATTTTCCAATCCTTTGCTCCCACAAAAAGAGCTGCTACAAACCAAGGCTTTTCTGTGTGACCACGATCCCTGTCTCTGTCTTGGGGCGGGCTTTAAGGACTCAATTCTGGTCGTCCCAGAGGCGGATGGGGCCAGTCGCGGGCTTGAGGGAGAGGGAGGAGGGGCAGGAGATGCGTCGCCTCCAGGCGCCCTTGGGAGGAGGAGAGGGAGAGGCCCATCTTGGGTGGGTCCGCTTGTAACGTCCGCCAGGGACGAAGAAGAGAAGTCCCGGCCTCGGACAAGGAGAGGCCGCTCCGAGCTTACGCGAGTTCTTGGAGCCAGCCAGAGAAGCACTGGGCCCCGAAGAGCCGGCCGGAGTCACTGCGTCGGGGTGACCCTGAGGAGGAACAGTCTGGGCCGCTGGGACTCCTCGAGCTGGCAACATCCCAGGAGTCGCTGCGACGCCGAGCGCGCACATTCACAAGGGGCAGCAGCGGCCGCAAGAACCGCGGGAGCTTTTCCGTCCGGTCCCACAGATCGTCCGCCAGGTCCCCCCTCCCCGGCCTGACCCCGTCCTTCGCGTTGTCCCTGTGGGCAGGTTAGATGAGCCATCCAAGAGCTGAGGCGCTACCGGCGGGACAGGAGCTAGCCCGGCCTTGGGCGATGGCTCCGATGGCTCCCATTGTTGTCGCACCTGAAGGCGCCGGGAAGGGGCAGAGCCGGGGAACTTGGAGAGAAACGCAGCCCTTTAACTGAGGATTTCACAGATCCAAGATGAGGAGGTGGCAGGGGGCTTAGCGCGACCGGCGGCGCTCGGTGGGGATGCAGCTCCCCCGGCTATAGAAACGACGTCGTGTCCACAACAGGGGAGGTCGTGGCTCCGTGTGAAGGCTCAGGCTCGGCTCTGCCCGTTGCTTCTTGGGAAGGGAATAAAGGAGCTAGAGAATGTTCAGGGAAGAGCGGGGAGGTGGATGAAGTGGGGAAGGAATGGGATCGCGGGCCCTGGAGAGGCTCAGGAGGGGGCGATGGGTCCCCTAAGCCACCCAGTGGCTGCCGCCCACGAGGGGAGTCAGGCTGGCCCTGCTGGCTCAGAAAGCCAAGGAGAGCTAAGGGTGCCGGCGGCAAAGATGGAGGTCTCCCCGGGCAGACATAGGGGCTGCCTGCGGAGAACCCTGGCTTCCTCTCAGGAGAAACCTCGGGGCGGCGCTGGGGAGGGCGGGGGTGGGGTGGGGTGGGGTGGGGAGTTGAGCCCCACCTGGGGCAGGGGCTGGGCTCAGTGGGCTCCGACTCCCGGGTGCTTTGGCTCCTTCCCATCCCAGCTGAGAGAGGGCTGGGCTGGAGAACGGCTCCGGAGGGCCCGGGACTGCTAGTGACTCAGAGCCGGAGAGACGGGGCAGAGGCATAAAGGGAACCGGAACGAGATCCGGACCTGGTGCGAGAATGAATGCAGAACAGGAGCTTTGTCTAGGCCTCCCCCTGGAGGCCAGAACCAGCCGGAATCTAGAGCTTTCTTCTTCTCCCTTGGAAGGAGCCGGCCCAGGAAATGGGGCGGATACTGGGGGAAGTGGAAGCGGGATTAGCCCCCAGGGCTGTCGAGGAAGGAGAGGGCTCCAACTCCCCTGGAGCGGAGGCCGGTGCCTGCGCAGGGAGACTTGGGCAGGTGGTTCTGGGAGATGGGCTCCCAGGCAGAACCGCCCGAGGCGTTCTCGGCAGGACTAGGACTGGGACGAGCATCTCATCTTCCGCCTTCCATTTTTCTCCACCGCCCTCCTTGGGCTCTTAGTTTCCCACAGGGATTTCTAGCCTGGGTCTCTTTAGATATCAGGGATGGGAGCCCCGGAGGGGGCGTGGAGGAGGGGAGTGAGGCGCAGGGCCCCCCCCCACCTTTCCCTGCCCAGCCCCAGCCCCGCCGCGTTGGAGCGGCCCGAGGGCCCGGAGTCCTTGGAGCTCCCCAAACCCCCTTGGGACGCCCCAGACCTCGCCTTCCTAACATGTCGGTGATAAATGCCCCTCCCGTCCGCGTGCCGTGTGTTGTGGCTGTGTGTGCTTCCCGCATGGGGCCTCCGCTTCCTCATCCCCATCCGTGGCTTGGCCGGCGAGTGGCCTTTGGGCGCGGCAGCCGCGAGAAGTGTTGAACTGGACGTGCCTCAGTTTCCCCCAGCTGACGGAAACGCTCATCTTGTCGCACTCAGCAACTGCGTGCAGAAATGTTACTGCAGGCCAAAGCGGGCTCAGCAGCACTCTTGCAGGATGTCAGAGCTGTCCACCATTACTCTGTAAGTGTGCATGCCCGTGGCGGGCGGGGGGCGGCGGGGGAGGGAGGGCAGGCCCACGCCGCTGCCGCCGACCCAGCGCTCGCTTCTCCCCGCTGGGCCCCGAGCACGCGCCTCCCCCATTGCACATCCACCTCCTGGGGTCTCTGCACCCGCTGGAAAACCTCACGGTGGGGTCAAGAAGGGAGGGGGGGAGAAGAAAGGAAGGAGGGGGGTGGGGGAGGGGGGTAACTGACTCCCTCAGTCAGCCCTGGGCGGCTCAGAAGCAGAGCCTGGGGTCCAGTCCAGTGGGCCGAGAGCCTGCGGCCTTGGGGAATCTCCTGAGGCATTAATGTCCCACCGGAGTCTTTGGGTCCTCCCCACGCAAGGATCCCTCCACTGGCCATGGGGGGGGGGGGAACGTCTCCGGGGATGGAGAGCCCGCCACAGTTTAGAAGGGTCCTGACCCTGGGATCTCGGGGAAACCGAGGCCCACAGAGGTCAAAGTGGCCCAGATACCAGAGGCGGGGCGACCGTGCTCCAGGCCTTGGAACTCAACCCGGGCTCAACCTTCCGGTGGCGGGCCGGGAGCCCTGGCCACCTCACCCTGGCCCAGCCGTTCCCAGGGCAAAAGGTCTTTCCAGCCCAGCCTTTAAAACGGGCCCCCCGCCTCTCTGGACTGGGAGCCCAGGGCCCCTTCCCCAGGGGCCCCAAGTGCCCGGCCGGACCCCCGGGCTGGCGGGTTGGGCCCAGGAGGGGAGGGCAGGGGACTTTGAAGGGCTTCCGGGATGGGCCAAAGGGGGCCATTTTGGGCACGGCCGGAGGCCCAGGAAGGGTCCGGCTGGGGAAGAGGGCCGGGGCCTGGGGGCCCCTTTGCTAAACCCTTGGAAAAGGAAAGGGGCCAAAACTGACCTTGGGAGGCCTTTGCTTTCCTGGCAACTGCTTCGGGTGTCCTTTAGCCCAAGCCTTTGTTGGTGGTTGTCCTTTGGCTGGGAACAGGGGCCCCTTAAAAAAGATGGGCTTGGGTCCTTCAATGGCCAAAAAGCTCCAACCTGAAGGAGGGAAAGGGGCCTGGAAGGCCCCAGGAGCTCTGGGCCCTATTTGGGGAGGTAAGCTTCCAGCCACAGAGGAGAGAGCCCGTCTGCCCTGTGCCCTGTGCGCTGTGCCCTGTGCCCTGGTCAAAATAACATCTGGAGTTAGGTGATCTACTTTGGCTGCTTGGGGAAGACAGAGATATACCATAAAGCATCTAGAGGAGGTTCCTGGGAATGGGGAGGGCCTAGATCTATGTTACCCAAAGCTGGTTAAAGGGCCTCCTGGAGAAGGAGAGGAGCCTGGGGAGAGGTGGGGAAGCAGTAAGGGCACGGGACTGCCAGCTGTGGTCAAGCATCAGTAGGTGGGGTCATCCTGGGACTTTGGAGGGAGGGCGAGCCTTGTTCTGCTTGGCTCTTAAAGTGGTGCCAGAGGCAGGGAAAAGAGAATGCAGAGGGGCCATGAGCACTGGCCCCAACGAAGTTGGGTCTTTGGGAGGAAGGAAGATTCCCGCCACCAGAGGCCTGCGGGTAGCAACTGGACAGCCTTTTGTTAGGGTTGCTTCAGAGGGGACACCTGCTCAGGTATGGGCAGAACTGGACATAATCCATCATCATCATCACCAGGGGATCAACACCATCATTGCCACTATCACCACCGTCATTGTTCATCACCATCACTGTTATCACCATCCCCACCATCGTCATCATCATCGTCATTATTATCTTGGTCACCAAAATCATGACCATCATTTATTGCCACCACCACCACCATCATCATCATCATCATCATCGCCATCATAATCGTCATCACCATCATCATCATCATCATCATCGTCGTTGTCGTCATCATCATTGTCATCATCATCGTCATCACCATCATCAGCGTCATTACCATCATCATTGTCATTATCATCTTGGTTATCATCATTTATTGCCATCATAATCACCATCATCATCGTCACCATCATCATCATCATCATAATCATCATCACCATCATCAGCGTCATCACCATCATCATCATCGTCATCGTCGCCATCATCATCATCATCATTGTCATCACCATCATCATCATCATCATCATCACCAATATCATCATCATCACTGTCATCATCACCATCATCATCATCATCATCATCGTCATCATCATCACTGTCATCATCACCATCATCATCATCATCATCATCGTCATCATCATCATCATCATCATCACCACCATCATCATCATTGTCGTCACCATCATCATCATTATCATCACCAATATCATCATCATCACCAGTATTATCATCATCACCATCATCATCATCATCATCATCATCATTGTCATCACCATCATCATCATTATCATCACCAATATCATCATCATCACCAATATCATCATCATCACTGTCATCATCATTATTATCATCATTGTCATCACCATCATCATCATTATCATCACCAATATCATCATCATCACTGTCATCATCACCATCATCATCATCATCATCATTGTCATCACCATCATCATCATTATCATCACCAATATCATCATCATCACCAATATTATCATCATCACCATCATCATCATCATCATCATCATTGTCATCACCATCATCATCATCATCACCAATATCATCATCATCACCAATATCATCATCATCACTGTCATCATCATTATTATCATCATTGTCATCACCATCATCATCATTATCATCACCAATATCATCATCATCATCATTGTCATTATCACCTTGGTCACCATCATTTATTGCCATCATCATCACCATCCTCATCATCATCGTCGTTACCATCACTGTCATCATCATCCTCATCATCACCATCATCATCATCATCATTGTCATTATCATCATCATCATAGATATCAGCAGCAGCAGCAGCAGCATAGCCATCATCATCATCACCATCATCATCATTGTCATCATCATCATTGTCGTCACCATCATCATCATTATCATCACCAATATCATCATCATCACCAGTATTATCATCATCATCATCATCATCATCATCATCATTGTCATCACCATCATCATCATTATCATCACCAATATCATCATCATCACTGTCATCATCACCATCATCATCATCATCATCATTGTCATCACCAATATCATCATCATCACCAATATTATCATCATCACCATCATCATCATCATTATCATCATTGTCATCACCATCATCATCATCATCACCATCATCATCATCATCACCAATATCATCATCATCACTGTCATCATCATTATTATCATCATTGTCATCACCATCATCATCATTATCATCACCAATATCATCATCATCATCATTGTCATTATCACCTTGGTCACCATCATTTATTGCCATCATCATCACCATCCTCATCATCATCGTCGTTACCATCACTGTCATCATCATTCTCATCATCACCATCATCATCATCACCAATATCATCATCATCACTGTCATCATCATCATCATCATAGATATCAGCAGCAGCAGCAGCAGCATAGCCATCATCATCATCATCACCATCGTCTTCATCATGGTCATCATCACCATGACCATCATCATCATTGTCACTATCATCTTGGTCACCATCATTTATTGCCATCATCACCATCACCATCATCATCATCATCGCCATCATTTTTGCGGTCCCCGGTACTATTATGACTCCTCTGCAGAGCACAACAAGGCCTGAGAATGTTGAGCCTTACCTGTAGTAGCTGCCCAGAGCCCCCCACTGACCTCTGGACAGAGCAGGCCCCAGTCCCAACCCCAGGCTCTCTGGCTTCGAGGGGAACCCGGGGACTACCCAATCATTCCCTCTCCGCCAAGCTGCCATTCTGGGAGGCGCCGTGACCCATGGAAAAGAGCCCTGGGTCCAATAGCTGAATCCCAGTTCTTCCTGTGTGAGTGTGGTGAAGTTGGGCCTCCATCCCCCCTGTTAAATGAGGAGCCTGGACCAGCCGTTCTCTGGGTGCTTCCCAGAGAACCGGGGTCCTTTCTGCTTCACTTGTGACTTCCAACTTGCCTTTGGCAGAAGGTTCTTATCTCTCACGGCTCTAGTCCGGGACCTCTCTCTAACGGCTGTCCCAAACCTCTCATGCCTCATTGTAGAGGACATCACCTTTCATTCTATCTCCAGTGAGAGTTTAGGACATTTGTCCCCCACCCCCCCAGCCTGATGTACCTTCTCTAAGCTCCAGAATGCTTCTACTTACCTCCTCCCAGCCGCACCTTTTTCCCCGGTCCCTTCTGGCTTTCTTCAGCCATTGTCTCTGCTTTCCCTCGGATCCTCCAGGCAGTCCCCATGGCTGAGCATTTACTTCCTGAAGCTCTTGGGGATAAAGAGTAGCCCCCACTTTAAGCAAGTCCACTATTCAGATGTCTGAACAGTCAGACAGACCAAAATGTTTGGAGGGCCAGAGGTCCACACAGATCACAGACTTCATCTTACAGGGGATTATTTACAATGCACAATATTCTTCGCTTTTCAGAAGGCTCTTCCCCTTCACACAAGGATTTTCCACAGTACCCAGAGTTCTCCCTCTTGCAGAAGGTTCCCCACAGATTTCTCAGGGATAGTAGGCTCTCCTCCTGCATTCACAGTTCTCCCTGTCTTATGCCCATGGTAATGAAGAGGAGGGAGGCTCCGGGCCAAAGCTGCCTCCTTCCCTTTTCTGGAGCATCCTTGGAGAATCAGGACATCCTAAGCCTCCACTGAGCTAACAGCTAAGGGCAGAAGGGTGGTGCCAGCCAGCAGGGATGGGCTGAGAAAGACAGGAGAAGCCCGTGTGTGTGTCTGCAAGGGTGTGTCTGACTGGGGATCCCCAGGAAAGTCCTCCTCCTGCTGGGGAGGCCCTGGTCCTCCCCCATCCTAGGAGTCTGAACCAGCTGGATCTGCTTTCTCTTGGCAGGAGGCTGGCCCGCTCCACACTGCTGCTCATCCCACTCTTTGGAATCCACTACACGGTGTTCGCCTTCTCACCAGAGAATGTCAGCAAGAGGGAGAGACTCGTGTTTGAACTGGGACTGGGCTCCTTCCAGGTATGAGAACAGAAGTCAGAAGAGCGGGTTCTACTCCCACCTCTACTGCCAGCTGGGTGCAGAGGTCAGGAAGCACCGATTATGCACCTGCTGTTGCCAGGCACTACAGACACAAGGCCTGAGAAATGTTGAGTCTTACCTGTAGTAGCTGCTAAACGCAAAAGACGGCTGCTGTCCTCAAGGGGCTGACAGTCGGAGGGACAACAAGCACTCGGCTGGGTACGAACAAGAAGCAGACGAGATGAATGGAGATAAAGAGCAGAGGGAGGGCCTTTTATGAGACTGCCCAAAAGGATCTCTTCTAGGATTTCTCCTAGATTCCTGGAATCTAAAGGCGGCCAGGGAGGACAGTGGCCACAGTAGCAAGGGAGGGCATTCTGGGCTTGGGGATGCCAGGGAGAATGCCCAGAGCCCAGGGATGGAGGGTCTTGTTTGTGGATCAGGTGGGAGGCTGGGGTCACTGGATCAAAGAGTCCATGGAATGAGGAAGGTGTCAGAAGACTGGAAGCAATGGGGGAGAGAGCAGGTTTTACTGACTCTCTCTGGGCCTTAGCTTCTCCAAATGAAGGGACTAGATTCTGAGAATCCCCCTCAGTCCCAGGATACTGGGATTGAGGAAAGAGGTACAGTCTCTTAGGAAAACCTTCTGCTTTGGCAGGGGGAATGATGGCCAAAAAAACCATAAAACAACCCACAGAATGACCATATTGACAGATGACTCCCAACATTCCTGTCACCTGCATTGTCCCTTGTGTGGGCTCCTAGATTGCATCAGGGCCCCCTAAAGAGCCATGTCCAAATGGACTTTTTGCCATCAATGAAGAAAGAAGATTTCCCTCAAAGACACCCCCATCTTCTTAGCTATTGTTTTTCTGGAATAAAGTATCCGTTCTTTCCTGGAAAGTCTCTGCAAACCTCTGAACACTTCCATTACCTGGGCCTGGGCCATGCTTTCCTCATTTACACTGAGTAGCAAAAGAGACTGACCAGATTGGGAAGACCTTGTTGAGCTTTGGATGGATTGGGCAGCCTCTCCACCCATCTGGCTCAGAAGTCGCAACATCTTCCTAGAAGTCTTCTGAATTATAGTCAGAAGCAGGGAGAGGTTTGAGGCAGGCAGACCCTGTAAAAAATATTGCCATAATCCAGGTAGAAGATGTTGAGGGCTGGACCAGGTGGGGGCAGAGTCAGAGAAAAGAAGGTGGTATTGGAGAGATGATGCTGCAGGAGTGAAATCAACCCGAAATGTTGCAGAGGTGAAATTGACCAGGATAGAGCAGAGATGAAATCGACCAGAGATGTTGCAGAGGTGAAATCAAGCAGAGATGTTGCAGAGGTGAAATCGACCAGAGATGTTGCAGAGGTGAAATCAAGCAGAGATGTTGCAGAGGTGAAAATCAAGCAGAGATGTTGCACTGGTGAAATCAACCAGAGATGTTGCAGAGGTGAAATCGACCAGAGATGTTGCAGAGGTGAAATCAAGCAGAGATGTTGCAGAGGTGAAATCAAGCAGAGATGTTGCAGAGGTGAAATCGACCAGAGATGTTGCAGAGCTGGAATCATCCAGAGATGTTGCAGAGATGAAATCTACCAGAGATACAGCACAAACAAGATTGACAAGAAACGTTGCAGAGATGCAATTGATCTGAAATACTGCAAAGATGCAATAGATAGGCCTTGGCTCTCTACTGAATACAGGGGATAAGTGAGAAGTCCAGAATGGCTTCTGGTTTGGGAGCCTGAGAGACTCAGAAGGTGGTGGTGTCCTCAACAATAATAGGGAAGACAAGTGGTGGAGAAGATTTAGGGGAGAATAATGAGTTCTGTTTTGGACGCATCATGTATAAGATGTCTGCGGGACGTCCAGTTTGAGGAAAACAGTTGGAGAGACAAGACTGGAGCTAAGCAAACAAGTCAGAGGTAGACAACTGGGAACGGAGAATCCTCATAGAGATGGTAACTGAATCCATGGGATTTGGTGAGATAGCCAAGTGAAATAGGATAGAGGGAAGAGAGAAGAGGACCCAGGGCATAACCCTGAGAGATACCGATGGTTAAGAGAGTGTGATCTGAAAGAGGATCCAGCAGGAAACACAGAGAAGTCTTCAGAGAGGTAGGAGAACCAAGGGTGAAAATCTAGAGCGAAGATCAAGGAGAGAGTGGCCAAGAGGATCCAGGGCTGGAGAGAGGCTGAGGAGAATGGAGGTTGAGAAAAGCCCATTGGATTTGGCAACTAAGAGATTCTTGGTAACTTCAGGGAGAAGTCTCCATTGAATGATGAAGTCAGAAGCCAGACTAGAGAAAAGTGAGAGTGCAGGAAGTGCAGTTTTAGACTTTTTCAAATTTAGCTTCAAAAGAGGAGATAAAAAATGGGATTATAACTAGTGGGAAAGGCTGGTTAAAAATGAGGGGTTTTAGAGGATGAGAGACATCAGATGTTTGTAGGTAGACAGGCAGCAGCCAGTAGATAAGTTAGAGTGAGGATGATAGAGAGGGGCAATCAGCTAGAAAAGACGGCAAAATGAGCTCTAAGCAGAGGGCTTGATCTAATTTTCTAATAATAATAATATAATATATAATAATAAATAAAAAAATAGCTATATATAACATATTATAATATCAATATATATTATAGATGGATAGATAGGTAGATAGATGGTACCTACTATGTGCTAGGGTGTGTGCTAAACCCTTTAAATTTTTATCTGATTTGATCCTCAAACAACCATCCTGGGAGAGATGTGCTATTATTTTCTTTATGTCACAGATGAGAACATTGAAGCAAATAGAGATTTAAGGTTTATTCAGGGTCACACAGCTAGTAAGTGTCTGAGGCTGGATTTGAATTCTTGGCCTCTTCTTTGTAGGAGGCAAAGGGGTAAAGGAAAGATAATGGCAGAAGGCATCTGGGGGAAGGGAGAGAAACCATTCGTAAATGGCCTCATTATTTTGGTTCTCAGCTGGGAGGAGGCAGAGAGGAGACCCCTGAAGTCTGAGGAGAAATGGAGAGGTTTGGAAGAGCTTCTGTGGAGGCTGGGACAGGGACTCAGAAAGGACCATCTGGCAGCAGTTGCCCCTGAGCTGGGGCTCAGATCCATGGCCAGCCCAGTCAGCGATCCAAGAAGGGGCCGGAAGGGCCCCAAGACTGAGCCATGGCAGGGCACAGTGGGTGTGAAGAGAACGGTGCTATCTTGAAGGGCCTTGGGAGTCATCCTGCCAAGGTGGCTAAAAAGGAGGCTGGGCCTGTGGTGGCCACAAGAGAATCAGTCCCATAGGGAGAGAGTAGCCTGAGCACAGGGAACAGAGCCCTGCTCCAGGGGAAAACAGACAAAGGCTCAGACCCATTGTGGAGATGGGGATGAGAACCAGAAAAAGGATGGCAATGCAACAGTTGCCTCCCAAGAAATGGGCATTTCTGAGCCTTCTGGATTGTCTGGTGTCTTCCTGAGACAGCTGGGGCCTGCTCTGATCCTCACACTGAATTTGAGTGACGTGTCTCTTCTCTTCTTCCCTTTTCTCCTCTCCCCTTCCCTCCCACTCCCTCCCTCCCTCCCTCCCTTCCTTCCTTCCTTCCTTCCCTCCCTCCCGTTCTTCCTTCCTTCCTTCCTATTCTTTCCCTTCCTTTTCCTCCCCTCCCCACTTCTCCCCTCTGTTCTTCCCTCTGTCCAGGGCTTCGTGGTGGCCGTCCTCTACTGCTTCCTGAATGGCGAGGTGAGTTCTGACCTCCCATTGATCTTGCCATGGTTGGGTGAGGGTGAACCCCTGCAGCCTGGCCCTACTACAGCGCCCCCCCCCCCCACGCTATAGCTGCCACCCTTCTGGAGAACTTAGAGGCTCCTCTTGGGGCCGAAACCTCTCCTCTGCTAGCTTCAGTGCCTTTGGGCCCTGAGTCAATTGGACTTTCTCTGTGTCTCTCTGGGAGCCTGGCCCAGGCCTGGCACTGGGGGGAGCAGGGGATAGGCTATTTGAGGAGGGTCTTTAATAAGCTGAAGTGCACCCAAAGAGGGGGAGCCCCAAACCCTGCCACACAGTTGGCTGAAAGGACCCAGCGTGTCCCTGTTAAGAAGCCCCGTGGGGGGAGCCAAAAGGTACCTTTTGGACGCCTTGAGCACAAGCTCCCACGCCCCCTCGAGCAGCTCTCAGCCAGCAGGAGGAGCAGAGAAAGTGAGTGGCAGATTGGGGGGAGGGGAGTAGGGGGCTGTAAGTTCAGAGGCCAGAACTCAAAGGGCATTGTGGAAATCACTGGCCATGGGGGAGGTGGGAAGGGGAGTCCAGAAGCCGTGAGCCTGGGAGAACGGAGGGAGCGAGGCTCCTGAAGTTGGGTGATGGGCAAGAACGGGTCTGAGGGGACTGGGGGCCGAGGGCAGCCGGTAAAGCCTGAGAGGTCGGGAACCTAGGAACAGGACGTCCGGGAGATGCAGGGTGGCCCCGGCTCAGCAGAGAGACCCCCACGGGCGCTCTTGGGGCTGCTCTGGCAGATGTCCCGGGCCCAACCTTTGGCCATCGTGCTGCTTCCCTTCTCCTCCTCCTGGGTTCTATTGGCAATGCACAAGGAAGTTGATGATTTGTATAAATTTGTTTTGTATCCTATAGCCGATGACTTATTATTGCAATTAATTTTTATTTAGCTCGTTAAAGTAGGATACAGGTCACGGGAGCTAAAGGTCATGGGAAATGTTGGTCATGGGAAGTAAGGTCATGGGAGAAACAGGTCACGGGAGTCCAAGGAGCCCTGAGGACATGGTTTTAGAAGGGTCACCAGCTGGCCCTGAAGTCTCCAAGGCTGATAGCCAGAGATGGGGGGGGGGGTCTCAGGCCCCTCCCCTCCTGCGCCAGACCCCCAGGCCTCCTAGCCCCGTTGGGCAGCCCAAGGTGGCCAGGGCCTTCCTCTCTGCCCGGGGAGCTCGGCCAGAGGGCCTCCGGACTCGGCTTTTGGCGTAGAGGTAAGCGGCGAGGTCCATAAAGAAATGACCTTTTGAAGTTTCTCCCTAAAGGTGCAGTCCGAAATAAAGAGGAAATGGAGGAGCTGGAAAGTCAACCGGTACTTTGCTGTGGATTTCAAGCACCGGCATCCCTCCCTGGCCAGCAGCGGGGTGAACGGGGGCACGCAGCTGTCCATCCTGAGCAAGAGCAGCTCGCAGATCCGCATGTCCAGCATCAACGCCGAGAACCTGGCCACCTGAGCGGCCCCGGCCCGGCCGCCCTCCTGCCCCTGGCTGAAAGAGTGGCATTGTGGGAGTGGGGCAGGAGGGCGCCAGGGGCTCCCGAGGACGTCTGAGTGGGAGCGAGTGTGCGAGTGAGTGGGAGCCCGGGTCTCCAGAGGAGGCCGCAATGCTTGTCCCTTTGGAAACGGTCGGGCTCTTCTCCCATCCCCTTCCCCGTCCCTTGTAAATAGAGCCACCGAGCTGGGACCCAGGGCCCCCCAACTCGCAGCCCGTGCCCGTCGAAGCCGCGCCCTCACTCACTTCTTGCAGCCTCGGTGAGGGGGGCACGGCTGCCAGGGAGCACTCGCTGCCAGGGAGCACTCAGTGCCCTCTGCCTCCTCGTGGGTCCCTGCATGGGGAGGGGCCTCCATTTCCCTCAGCCGCTTCCCCTCCCGCAGGGGCCGAGGGCTCAGATCCCCGGGCTGGACTCTTCAAAACTGGCAGCGGGTGAATGGGGAACATGGTGACTGTTCTAGCTCCCAGGGGGTGAGGGTGGAGGGCAGGTATGAGCTTTGAAGCCAGCAGGGGGGTTTTGGTGCCCTTGGGGGGGGGAACCTGAGCTCCCCGACTACCCCAGCCAGGTCCCAGGAACGTGGGGGGTATCTCGGCCCAGCCCCGGCTCTATCTTCCCCGCTGCCATTCTTGGAGTCCCTTAGCACCGATTAGTTAGTGATCGCCCTGTTTCTGAGCCACCCCCAGCCCCACCAAGGAGTCCCCGCTCCTTAAATCTAAGGCCGACTGGCCCGCCCCTCTGTGGTGATGCCCGTCAAACCCGAGGGGGCCCCCCCTCCACCAGCAGCTGAGCCTGAGGGACAGCCTGGGGCGGGCCAGGCTGGCTCCTTGTCCCCGGGGGCCCGGCCCATGCCAGGGTGAGGGCCCGGCTCCTTGTCCCTGGGGGCCCGGCCCATGCCAGGGTGAGGGCCCGGCCTGTGCCATGGTGAGGGCCTGGCTCCTTGTCCCCAAGGGCCGAGCCCCTGGAGTGGATGCTGGGGTAGAGCTGGGGCCTCGAGCGGCCTTCCCAAGAGCCTTGGCCTCCTCCTCCCTGCATGGAGCCTGCAGACCGCCTGGCCCCCTTCCATTCCCAGCTGTGGGCAGAACTTACAGGAACAAGGGGCCAGGGCTCGGCCTGCCCCGCCGTGCTGGGCCAGCAGAAGGAGGTCGGGGCCTTGGGCCTGGCTGAGCTTCCTGCGGCCTGAGATTGTGGGGGCTCTCGGGGGACCCGGCCTGGTGGCGCCACTTTACAGGGAGCCTGGATGACCAGAGCCCACCTGGACCCCGTGACCTGACCAGGTTCCTCTTGCTCAGCGCTCCCGGGCTGCCCGGAACCACGGATTCTTGGATGGGGCCGGGCCCGAGCGTGGGAGAGGAGGCCCGGGGGCCGGAGCCGGGACACCCTGTCTGCCGGGAGCCCGGAGGATGCGGCTTATGTTTTGGGCGTCGCTCGGCCCACCGGGCACAGAGGGCGCTAACCGTGGGAAGCCCGTGGGCTAAGCCGTGGGCACAGGACTTCCCGCCAAGCTCCGGCCTCTGTCCCGAGAGCGCGTGGGGGCCCAAGCTCCCCAGAAGGATGGCGCCTGCGGCCCCAGAACTTGGCCCCCTCGGCCAGTGCCAAAGAGTCCGTGGTCTGCCTGTTTTCTCAGACCCTCCCTGGGGAAGGGGGTGGGGCAGAACGGGGACCCCGAGCCACTCCCGGCTGCCCCTCGGCCTGAGGTCCCCCCGCCCCCAACGTGCTGCGGGCCATCAGTCAGCATTAAGGCTGGATGGCGCGTCCTGGAGCTGGGAAATTGCCAGAACCTTCTGCTCACCAACTCCTAGGGGGCCCAGGCACCCACAGCCGCGCTCCCGGACCCGCCTGGGCAAGGAACCCCACGTCCCACTGCCCAGGGCTGGAGCGGCCCTGGCCCTGGGGACAAGAGTGAGCCTGCAGCACCTGGAGCCGGGCCCGGCTCCTGAGGAAATGCCCTAAACCACTGCCTTCTGGACATCGGGGGCGCCGCTGGTCTCCCCCAGACCTGGCTCAGAGCCCCAAAGAAGGGTCTTACAGTAAGGGGAAAGTGGAGGGGAAATCACCCCCCATCCTGCCTCCCTCCCTCCCCCCCCGGGGGCCATGGCCACTCCCCAGTGTCACCCCCAGTGCCATAAGTCCCTCCCCCCTCCCCTGGAGGCTGTGGCTGCTCCCCAGTGTCACCCCCAGTGCCATAAGTCACTCCCTCCTCCCCCAGAGGCCACGGGCACTCCCCGGTGTCACCCCCAGTGCCATAAGTCACTCCCTCCTCCCTCAGGGGTCGCGGCCGCTCCCCGGTGTCACCCCCAGTACCATAAGTCACTCCCTCCTCCCCCGGGGGCCGCGACTGCTCCCTGGTGTCACCCCCAGTGCCGCAGTGCCCCCCATCGCCTCTGAGAGCTTTGCCTGCCTATGGATGCTCCTGCCCCCCTTGCTCAGACCCCTGCCCCCCTTGCTCAGACCCCCTTCCCCCCTGTGCCGGGGAGCTCTCTCCATCGAAGCTGAGAGGGCCTGGGACAGCCTGGGCCTGCTCCGGGGGCACAGCGAGATTACCGCGGGGGCCGTGTGGTCCTGGACAAGTGGCCCTCTCCGCATCCAGAGGACCGTCTCCATCCAGGTCCCAGCCTGGACGCCGCAGGCCGTGTCCCCGGGGGCCGCCGAGGGAGCCCCCGTTCCCGTGGGACTTTCATGGGCACCGGCAGAGCCTGGAATGCCGGGCCGGGCCTGACCGGGCCCAAACCCCCTCCCTGGGGGGGTCCTCAGGCCTCCAGGCCATTGTTCCTTGGCCTCCACCCTGGTGAAGAAGAGGCTACGGAATCCGCCTCCACCGCGGACCAACCAGCTGGCCTTGGAACCAGTCACTGAACCAAGATTTCTGTCCCTCAGGCTCCCCATCTGTAAAATGGGGCTGGGAACGACAGCCCCCAGTAGCTGAGAGGCCTCAGGAGGGAGCTGCCCCTCTGCTCGGGGTCTTCAGAAGCGCCGGGCCAGGAAACATCCCGGGCCAGGAAACGCCCAGGCCCAGCTTGACCAGAGCTTTGCCGGGCCTGGGCCCCAGGACTGGATCTCGCCATCCCCACCCCTGGGGAGGTCCGGAAGGCTCTCTCAGCCACGGAGCCCCGCCAGCATCTGCTGGGAGGCACAGAGGGAGTTGGGGGTCTGGGGGGACTCGGCTTAGGCTCTCCGTGCTCATCTTTGTGAATAACTTCTTACTTCTGTATCTGGGGGGAGGGGGAGAACATGAGGGGTTCCATGGGGGCACCCCCAATCACCCCAGACCGTAGATAAGAGAGACGTCATGAGGGCCCATGGGGGACCCCTCTTCTCGCTCTCTTCCCTGCCCCCTGCCCCCTCTCTGTCCTGTCCAGTGGGTGTCTGTCTTGCCGTGTTGGGATTTCCATGAGGGTTGGGGTCATCTTGGGCATCCAGCTTTCGTCCCCCAACTGGGGGGGGGGTTTGGGGGGGTTGGGGTCCCTTGTTTGTGGATGTCAAACTCCTGGGCCCTGCTATAGCCTCCAGGATGAACCCCACGCACCCCCTGGGGCTGCTGGGCTCTCCGAGGCCTCCCCCTTCTGTAGTTGGTTCAATAAATGTCTTCTCATTTTTACCTGGGCCCCGTGTCCTGCAGCAGATCTAGGGGGGCTTGGGGCGGGGCGAGCCTGTCAGACGAGGCCTTCCAACATGGAACCTCATGAAGGCTTGTGCAGTTAGTCAGCAAACGCGTGCTGAGCACCTACTATGTGCCAGTGCTAAGCGAGGGGACGCAGACAGAGGTGAAAGGCAGTCCTTGCCTGGAAGAGCTTTCAGTTCAATGGGGGAGACCACGTGCAAACAGATGTACACAAAACAAATAATGGGCACACAATAAAGCGGCAGAGCCGAGACACTAGAATTTAGGGGGGGGGGGGCTTCCTGCAGAGGCGGGATTTTAATTGGGACTAAAAAGAGGCCAGGGGTCAGCCATGAGAGGAGAGAAGTTCCAGGCCTGGGGACCCCACAAATGGAGGTTGTTGTTCACAGAGGGAGGCCAGGGAGGTCAGTGGTCAGAGAGGATGAGGGAGAGCATGCTGGGCCTGGGAGAGTAAACTAAAATAATTGAAGAGACATAATGCTGTGTTTATAGCAAAAGAGAGAAAAATCCTAAATTGGAAGAAAACAAAAAGCTAATTCTCCTAACTTCAAATGTGAATGGATTAAACAATCCATTAAAATGAAAGAGTGACAAATTGGATAAGAAAACAAAATCTCACCATCTTTTGCTTATAAAAAGCACATTTAGAAAGCAAAGACACAGAATAAAAATAAGGAGATAGAAAAAAATGCATCAAGATAATCCAAATAAAGGTGGAGTTGTCTGTCATCATGCAAATTGAAAATAAACATTCAAACCTAAAAAAGGAAAAATGAGAAAACTACATTAAAAGAGGCAAAAATATATCCAAGGAAACAAAATTAATATTAAATTTACATGTTCCAAATGCCTTAGCAATGAAATTCATAAGGATAAGATTGGGACAAGAGATTTCTAGGTATCTCTCGGTTTTAGGTAAATCTAACAGAAAGATAAACCAAAGCAAAACAAAGAACTGAACAAATTGCTGGAGAAACCAGAACTAACCTATTCATACCACCTTCTAAATAGGCCTGCAAGAAAGAGAATTTACGGAGTTTTCAGCATACCGGACTTTTACAAGCACTGACATTAGGCATAGAGGTCGTACAGTCAAATGCAAAAAAGAAAAATAAAAAAGTAAATCCACGCTTTACAGAAATCCAAAATCCAAATAACGACTAGATCAAAGAATAGATTATAGAAACGAATAATTATGTGAAAGATAAATGTCAAGGATGTAGTTAAAGTAGCCCTTAAAATAAAAATCATAACTCTACAGAAAAAATAGAAAAAGAGAGTATTCAAAAAAAAATTTGAAAGCCACCAAAATAAACAAACCTAAAATAAACATAAAAGAGGACATAATGAGAATCAGAGGAGAAAACAAAACAAAACAAAAAAAAAAACCCTGGAAAAATAATAAACAAAACTAAAAGTTGCTTTCTTGAAAAGATTAACAAAATTGACAAACCTTTAGCTAATCTCATTAAAAGGAAATCAGATATAAAAATAATCAGAACCTGGCATGCAGTTATGTTCTAAGAAAACGTAGAACACAAAAGAAATAAA
Organism: Sarcophilus harrisii; assembly: GCF_902635505.1. Classification (NCBI taxonomy): domain Eukaryota; kingdom Metazoa; phylum Chordata; class Mammalia; order Dasyuromorphia; family Dasyuridae; genus Sarcophilus; species Sarcophilus harrisii. The sequence continues at coordinate 2,736,088 of NC_045426.1, read as the reverse complement.
GGAATACCTGCAAAAATGTAAAAGTCAAACCCAGAGAAGACCAATGACCTACTTAAGTAATCTAATCACAGAAAAGTAAATAGGGCAATACCAAACAGGAAAACAATTCCTGGTCTTGATGGGATCCTAAGGGAATGTGCCTTTCTTTTTAAAGAACAACTGGAAATTCTCAAACTTGGAGGAAAAAAGCACCCTATCAAAACCTTTTTATTAGTCAAATATAGACCTGCTCCCTGAAACAGGGAAAGATAGTTTAAAATGGGAGAATTATAGACTAATATCATTAATAAATATCAATTCAAAATATTGTAAATAAAATTTTATCAAATAGCCTTAGAGGATCTAAGGATCCTCTTTTAATTTATTTTTTTATTAGTTAATAATTAATTATCTATAATTATAGCATTGTATATATAATAGAATTAACTCATTATGATGAAGTGAGATTTATAACAGGGATAAAAGATTGGTTGACATTAGGGAAAAAAATCAATATAATAAATCCTTTTAAAAATAAAACTATTCAAAACTACACAATTAACTCAAAGTACCTTGGACAAAGGACAAAATTTATTTATGCTAAAAACCCTACAAAGTACAGACATAAAGGGACCTTCTCTCCATACCAGGGATACCAGGATCATCTGACATTAGGATAATAATCAACATAATAAATCTTATTAAAAATAAAGCTGTGCAAAACTACACCCTCATCGCAACAGAGTAAACAAAGTACCTTCAACAACGAGCAACGTTCATTTATGCTAAAAACCCTACAAAGTACAGACACAAAAGATTCTCTTTCCCAAACCAAAAGCAAGCCTCCTGTGCAACGGGTCGCACTGGGACCTTTCGCAAACCCCCTCCCACAAGCCAGGGCTAACGTCAGATAGGGGGCCGTGGCCCCCCCACTCCTGTTGGCTCTAATTCTGGAAATGCGCGCGGCGGCGGCGGCGGCAGGAACGGAAATTCAGGCACAAGGAGGGGAAGGGGATGGAGCCCGTTTTCCGACGGAGCCCTGGGACACCCCAGGGAATCAGCGCAAACATGACTCCGGACCATGGACAGCTTCGGCAAAGGCTCGGGCCGCCGAACAGCTCGAAAATCATCGGCCTTCCTGATAATCCCAGCCCAGGAAGCGGGGGGACCTCGTTCCAAACAGCTCAAGGGGTGCAACGGGGCCAGAGGCTGGCCCGGGCTGCACGGACGGGGGCGGGGGACAGTCGGTCCGGAGCCGGTCCGTCCATTCCTGGGAAGGGCTGCCAAGGGACCCTCTGTGCCCCCGATCTCGCCGAGATTTGCTCTGAGCTGCCGCCCGGTACCCAAGCCTTGAGGCGGGCTCTGGGAGACTTGGCTCCTGACCTTGGGGGGAAGCCCTGGGAGCCCCTGCTCTCACCCCGGCCCAGCCTGGCGGGGTCCCAGAGCCTCCAACGGAAGCTGCTTCAGGCCGAGGCTCTGAGCAGAGGGGCTGGGGGGGCCTCCGGGGTGACCCAGGGCGAGCCCGGGGTCTGAGAGGGAAAGAAGGGGGAGGGAGGGAATTAGTCCCTGAATCCGACGCCGCCTCTGTATGCTGCCTAACTCACTGGCTTCTTCCCAGTCTCGGGGCTCCCAGTTCAGGGCTGTGTCCCTTTAAGACACCTGTGCCGCGCCCTGGGTCACACCTGGCTCCCTGGATCACTCCTGCCCGCCCCGCCCCCCCCAGCTGGCCGCCCGCCGCTCTCTGGGCCGGGGCTCCCTCTCTGCCCCCCGTGGCTCCCACGGGCACCTCGGGCAGTCCCGCCTTAAGCCGAGCCCCCCTTCCCAGGCCCCGCCCGCGCCCGGCAGGTGGCCCCGGCTCAGTCCGCCCCGGCCGCACCTGGGGGCACCGCTCCCTGCCCCTCGGGGAGCATGAGCCGGGCCTTCCCCCGCGGGCCCCGGAGCCCGGCCCAGGAGCAGAGGCTGCAGCCGCCCCCGGGCCTCCCCGGAGCAGGTACCAGGGCATGGGGGCAGATGGGGCTCTCCGGGCCGGGCTCAGAACCCGCAGCCAGCGAGCCCCGCCCTCCCGCGCCCCTCCCCCCGCCAGATCCGGCTCCGGTCCCCGCGGGCCTGGGCGCTTAGTGCCAGCTTGTTCCCGGGAGCTCCAGGCTGGCGTCTGCCCAGATGCCACATGGGCCGTTCCTGGGCCCAGACGGGCACGGGAGGGGGGCGCTCGGGGGTGGGGGGCAGAACCCCTGCTGGGGATGAAAAGCCGGCCCCGGGGCCAGGTGGGAGGAGGACCGGGCCGGAAAAACGCCTGGGACCTGAGGGGAGACGCTCCCCCAAAGTGTCCGCAGTCTGCCGGGGGCAGGGGTGGCAGCTGCGGCACCGCCGGCACTGGGGCACATGGGGGCGCCTTGTCCCACCCCAGGAAGGGTCAGAAGGCCTCACTCAGAACCAGGAGCTGAGGGCCAGACGCCTGTCGGAACTGAACTTGGGCCGTCTGCCGTCTGCCGCTGGCCGTCCTCTCTGGGAGGGGGGAGGCAGTGTGTGAATGCTGTGTCCCGTGTCCCCCAGGCCCTTGGGGCCCCGAGCACCCCCAGAGGCAGCCCTGGTGATGTGAGGGGGGCCGAGCTGGGCTATGCTGGGCCCAGAGCACTCCTACACCCCCCAATTGAGGACACCAGGGAGGCGGGAGGACCTGACTTGGTCTCCTTTGGAGCTCCTGCAGGGGGGCTTCGGGTGAGGGATTGAGCCCCGGTTCCTCCTGGATGAACAAGGCGGCCGCGCCCAGGACTTGGAGGCCCCGGCTCTGGGCCTGCTTTAACCCAGCTCCCGTCTCCTCCCCAGGTGCGAGCGGGGCCGGCAGCTGTCACAAGGAGGCCGGCCCAAGGCCGGACGTGGCGGGCATCCAGGACCCGTGGCGAGCCCACCTGGCGATCCACCGTCTGCGCCACTCCATTGGCCGGCAGAGGCCGCCTCTCCCCAAGGCCGGGCCGCCTTCCTCGCAGCCGCCTGCAGAGGACACTGGGCAGGAGCCCCAGGGAGAGGCTTTGGGGCCCCGGGCAGTGCCGGCCCCTGGGAGTGCTCCTGCAGCCCAGGCCAAGAGCCACTACCCTTTCCCAAAGAGAAAAGCGCCGCGGATCTCGGAGGCCGCCCAGAGGCTGGGCCTCTACAGGCCCACCTGAAGCCCCTTGCCCACTGGGGGCGAGGCCTCCCCCCCACTGCCCCCGGCACTCTGCCCGGCCCATCTGCATCCCTGGAGGCCACAGGCTAAGGACAAGCTCTTTGGGGGGCTCTGGGGCAAACAATGGCACATCCTGTGCGGGAGCCAAGGCCGGCCCCTGGGACCCTGGCCAGGCCCAATAAAGTCCTCTACGAAGGAAGGCCTCTTCTTTCCCCGACTTCCGGGGGCTTGCCTGCCACCAGGGCAGGGGTTCTGGGAAGGTCGCCACAGGCCCCGGGCACCCACAGGAACCGAGGCTCTTACTGAGAAGGAGCCCAAGGGAGGCTGAAGGCCCAGCCCTGCCTCTCAGCCCAACGTCCCCTGCAGTGAGCTGGGTAGGCTCAGAACGAGGATTCTGCCCCATCCTCTCTGCCCCCTCCCCTGCCCAGCCTGTTTCCTTGGTGGGGGGAGGGCCCTCCGGGGGAGAAAGGGATTCTGGGTTGAATCAAGTGGGGCTGGAGGCCTCAGGACTCCCATGACCACCTGCCCTTTGTCCCCGCAGCATCTGGGGGGGCCACAGTGCAGAGTTCAAGTTCGGCCTCAGTTTCTGCATCTGTAAAATGCCCACCCGAGCCTCTTGGCCAACTCCATGCTCCCAGGGCTCAGCTGCCACCCTACTTAGAGTTGCTCCTGGTGGTGCTCCCCATTCTGGCTCTGCTCCCCACTGCTGGCGGGGACCCCCATCTTCTCTGTCCTGAGCCTTTCAGACCATGAGCTCCGAGGGCAGGCGAGGGCTCCTTGCTGGCCCTGGCAGTGCCAGGCACCCAAGAAGTGGAGTCACTGTCAGAGCTGGGAGGCCCAGGTGTCCTGTTTCCATCTGCCCCTTGCCTCTGCCAGCTAAGGCCCAGAAGTGCCCACCACTTCCTGCTACCTGCCTCCTGTCCAGGCTCCCCGTTTTGCAGAGGGGCGTCCCCACCCTTCTGGACTCCAACCCTCAAGCTCCAGTTTAGGTAAACCCTAGGGTCTGTGACGTTGGCTCCCATTACCCATGACCCCTCCCCACAATCTCCATGCTTTGGGGAGCTTCCTTCAAACTATCTTCCTAAAGCCCAGGATCCTAAGTCCCTTGAGGGGCCCCCAATCCCAGCTACCAGAAACTGCCCCCCATCCTCCCTCCCAGTCAGCCAGAGGGCTTCCCCGGGGGTCCAGCGGGCGCTCAGGACGGGGTGATGCTGTTGTGTGATTAGCCCTTCTTTCCAGAGGTGACACCATGCCCACCCTGACCTCTGGAGGGCATCTCCCCATGGGAGATGGAGCCAAGCGTGCCCAGGCACCAACGTGTTCCCCACTGTGTGGCCCAAGGCCCCCCTCTCCCCAAAGCTCAGTTTGAGAGAAGGGAGGGCTAGGCTGGGCGCTTGGTGTCCCTCCCAGACCCGGAGCCCCAGAGTGCAGCTGGGCAGGGGCCGGCCTTCTGACGCGCTCCTTCTAGGCCAGCTGGCAGTCCAGGGGGAGGGATGGGGGGGGGGGGGTAGGGGGGGAGGTCTGGCCTGGTCTGCAGCCTCTCAGGGCTCCCGAGCCCCTCTCCTCACACCAGACATGAGGCCGACTTCTCTGGGGGGGGGGTCACATTTATTGGCCAAATTGCCTGGGGGGGGAGAGGGTCAGCACTCGGCTGTGGTGGGCAACACGTCCACGTACACCGTCCGCATGTTCAGAGACTTCATCGAGACGTCCGCCGGGATTTCTGGAGGGGAGACAAGGGACCGTCAGCCCCCCACCTGCTGCCCTCCCTCTCACAAACAGCAGGGGCTTAATGGATGCTTAATGCAGCACCCAAGAGGAGGAAGGGCATGGCATGCCAGAGGGGGCGTCACATCCGGGGGCACCCCTTGGGCACCTGTCAGAGAGGGCACCCCATCTGGTGGCATGGCCCACGTCCAAATGCTGAGTAGCTCCTCCCTGGCCAGGTCCCGCCCACCTCTGCCATCCATCCCATTCAGGGGGCCTTAGTCTCCCTCTGGGTGCCTCCCTGAACCCTTCCCGTGAGGCTGGCACAAGCCTGGGTCACAGCCGGGCTAAGTCTGAGTGCCCGGCTTGGCGAGAGGGCAACGCGCATCCACTTCACAAAAGTGACCTCTGGGAGGCATCCCATTTTACAGCTGGGGAAACTGAGGCAGAAAGGAGGGCCTTTCCCAGGAGAACACAGCTAGCAAGTGTCTGAGACAGGATTTGAATTCAGCGCTTCCTGTGCCCACCCACAGAACGCCCTGGGAAGGCTGGATGGGGGAAAGGGCAGCTCCAGCTGCCACCGGGGACCCCATGCCCCAGTCCTGCCACCCTGGAGGTCCAGGAGGCCGCTGTGGGCTATGTGAGGCCTTTGCCCCGGCCATGGCCCAGCCTTTGGGCACAGAGCTGGCCCAGGGGGCAGACGGGTCCCTGTGGGTCAGACAGATCCCTGTGGGCCGGTAGGGACGCCCCCTGCATCCAGGGAAGCCCGTCCCAATTTCACTTTCCCAGGGGGCCGAGCACTCGGTGGGAGTCCAGGCCCAGAAGCCCCTCCCCTCCCCGACTAGGACAGGGCACGTGCCCCCTCATGGGTGGTGATGGTGAGTGATGGGCGCTGCCCCCGCCCCCACAGAGTGCTCACCCTGGGTCTGGGCGGCGTTCAGGAAGAGCCGGAGCCGGCGGCTGCGCAGGCCAAAGACTTTGGCGGCCTCGTGGAGCAGGCCCTGGTAGGTGAGCGGCTTCTGGCCCAGTGGATTCTCCAGCAGCAGCGTCCCTACCTGCCCCGCCAGGCATTCTGGGGGACAATGGATGTCGTCAGCAGACCCTTCGGGGAGCAGAGGGCGCGGGAGGGGGCTCCGTGGGCTCCAGCCCTGCCCGCCCTCCACGGGCCGGCTCCAGTCTCTGCCCAGGGGCTCCTCCCGGCCAGACTCCCGGGCTGAGCCACCAGCCCCGCCCTGCCCAGTTCCCCACCCCTGCCCATCGGGCGGCACCTTGTGGCTTGGCGTTCAGCAGCTGCAGGTTAAGGAAGCCGCAGAGAACGCTGGGGCTCGGGGCTGCTGCCGGGGGGGGGCCGGATGTCACACACAGGGTCTTCCCGCTGAGGCTCAGCAAGTCAGTTTTGCTGACGACTTCTGGAAGGGGGGGGAGTGGCGTGAGCAGGGCCAGCGGGCATGGGCTAGCCTTGGCTCCAGGCCAGCCTCGGCCCCCCCTGGCTCTGCCCCAGCCCGGCTCGTAAAGACAAGGGGAGGGGGGCAGGCAGAGACCCGCTCTTCACAGTGTGAGCCGGGGCCCCCAGGGACTCCAAGCACCACGGGAGGGCGAGTCCCTGGCTCTGATGGGCACAGAGTGAGCTCAACGGGCGCCACAACCAGGGCACACCATGAAGCCTCCCCATCGCCTGCCAGGGACAAAAGTCAGGGGGCCAGCAAGAGGCAAAGCCTGGCCTCCCCGGGGCTGGGGGGTGCCCTGCCTGAAACCCCCTCCCCCCACATCCCCACACATGGAAGACTGAGCCAACTCCCAAATTGTCCTGGTCTGTGAAAGGGCAAGGTAGTGGGCAGAGCAGACACTGGCACAGCCAGAACTCGCACTCAGAGCTCATATGTGCATGCTCAGCTTGCATTCACACTCAGAGCTCACACTTGCACACTCAGAGATCAGAGGGAGGCTGTGTGGGCAGTGTGACCCCTGACCCCCAAGGAGAAGCCCTGCGGCCCCCACCTGTCTTTTCGTGGAAGACGGCCAGCTCGGGCGCGCGGAGGCCGAAGATGCTGCCGATGGCGCCCTTGAGCTGGGCCAGGTCCAGCCGGTGGTCTCCTTTTGGGTTCTCAAGGAGCAGGACTCCGCCTACAAAACCGGAACCGCACCGTGCTGATCCCCGCCACAGCAGAGGCGCCGGCCACAACCCTTCCCCAGACCGGGGCCTCCGCTGTGGTCAGTCAGGCAGGCACGTGAACAGCGCAGGCTGAGCCAGGGAGGCCCAAGGGCAAGGAGTCTGAGGCGTGAATGAGGAGGCTGGAGGGGCTGGGGCCTCCACAGTCACAGCCTTGGTGAGCGCCCTAGGGTGGGCACACTTGACAAGGCCCCCCTCGGGGCCCCAGGCTGCCACAAAGGAGCTGGCGGAGGAAAGGGGGGCCGGGGATGAAGGACGGGCCCCAAGCCAGGAGCCCCCAAGGGCTGCCCCTCCCGACAACAGAACCCCCTCGCCGGGCGCGTCCACACAGGGCAGGCCCGGCCCTCTCCCTCACCTCGCTCTTTCCCGTTGACGCAGACGTTCAGATTGACGTAAGCGCAGGCTGGAGCAGGGGGGGACGCGCCTCGGGTGAGGGTGATTTCCAGGTCAGAGCCCTTTAACTGAATACAGGCGTGAGGTCAGTGTCTTACGCCCCAAACTCGCCCCCAGTGTAGGGGGGGACCATGCTACAGCAGGGATGGGCCTGCTCAGGGACAGCTCCTGGGAGGCCCCTGGCGGGCACTCCTCAGTCCTCCTGCCCCCTCCCCCACTGGCACAGCTCTCCAAGCTGCAACCACCATCCTCTCTGTGACCCCCTGCCCCGGGGCCAAGCGAACAGGTCCAGAAGGTTAGGGACCCCCAACCTCCTCCAGCCTCTTTTCCAGTGTGATGCACATAAGCCCCCTCCTTGTATCCCAGGACCCTTGGCCTCATTTGTGGAGGCTCAGCCTCCCTGCGCTGCCTGTCGGGGGATGGAGGCAGACTTCCTGCAGCCACAAGGCGGGGTCAGCCCCAGACCCAAGCAGGCGGGGCAGGGTCTCAGCTGGGCCCAGGCTGGGCTCCCCGTCGCTTTCGGAGGAAGGGGTGGGGGGCCAAGAAGTGGGCTCCCGGGGACCTCCCCGAGCGAGGCCCTCAGCACACGGGCCCCCCGAGCCGGCTGCCCTGGAGCTGCGGGCGCTCACCTGCGTCACCTCCTGGATGAGCACTTTGTCCGACGGCGGCACTGGGTAGGGCTTGAGGGGGGCCTTGATGGTGGCCAGGATGAAGTCCGTGTGACTCTGGATGACTGTGTCCAGGTAGTCTCCTTGTGAGGGCGACCTGTAGTACACGGCGACCTCGTCCGTGGGGACCAGGTTGCACTGTGGGCGGGGGGAAGGACCCGTGTCAGCGGGGGGAGGATCCTGCAGGCAGGTCCGGGGAGATGGGGGACAGAGGCCCAAGGGACCCCAAGACTTCCCTGGCTCCGTGACGTCCCTCCCCCCCCAGGTTCCCCTGCCCCTCACCTTCTTCCGCAGCTTCTGAATGCGGTTAATGACCTCCCGGGCCATGCCTTCGTCAACCATGCTCTGATCCGGGGTGACATCGAGGAGCACCAGCACCTGGGGGAGAGGGCCGGGGCGCTCGGGGGGGTGCACCTGAGGGGGACCCTAACCCTAACTGCACACCTTCCGTCTGCTGGCTCCCAGAGATCTGGAGCCTGACTTTGGAGTGAGCCGGCCTCAGACTGGAGGCCCCGCGGGCAGTGCCCCACCCACAGGCAGTGCCCTACTCATGGACAGCGCCCCCCACCCACGGGCCCATGGGCAGTACCTGAGCATCTGAGTGAGCTTCATACTGAGAGGAGCTCCCTTGGGCCTGGTCAAAGGTGTACAGGAGCCGGACGTCCTCCCTGTGAAGCTCATGGCCGCCCACGATGAGGGAACCTGTCGGAAGCAGACCCGGGGCTGGCGCACGGGACTGCCCCCGAATGGCATCGGGCCCTGCGACGCCCCCGCCGGGACATGGGGAGGGGGCGGGGCGAGGGGCTCCCAATAGGCCGACCTGGCCCTGACTCCCAGCGGCCCCCGGGGGATGCTCCTTGTCCCTGCAGGTTGCCCCGCTGCCTCCGCCCAGGATCAGCCGCGAGCCCCAAGGTTTCTCTCAGGGAGGCTCTTCCCAGCAGGGACCAGCAGAAGAGGGTCTGGGAACCACCTCATGCCGGGGACACTCTGGGACCACGTGCCCTGGCCCAGATATGGGGAGGTCGGTGGGGCCGTGGATGAGCCCAAGCCACCGGCAGCAGGACTACCCTCCAGCCTGGCCCTGAGGCCTTCTCTTGGGGCCCCTCCCACAGTCCCACCCTTGCCCCACAGGCCCCACGGCTGCTCCGGGGAGGCCCCACGTACCCGTCTGCTGCAGGTGCTCCAGCTGCTCGTTTGTCAGCTCCTTGATGGACGCCATCATGGCCTTGAAGGCCGCCTTCAGCCGTTTGCCCAGGACCATGTGGTCAGGCTCGGCCCTCAGGCGGATGCCGTACTTGTTCTTGTCCGTAGACAAGGTCACCCGCCGGACGTTCAGCTCCTGAGACGAGAAGGTCAAAGGCCGTGCAGCCATGAGTGGGGTCTCAGGCAGAGGCATTGGGCAGCCCGACTAGTTCCCGGCCCTTGGGAGGCTCTAGTGCAGGAGCCCCAACTTCCAGAGGGGGCCGACTGAGGGCGGGTCTGAAGCTGCCCATAGACAGGCAGCTCTTCACCCCAGGGCGTGCTGAAGGTCAAGGCTCTGGGAACTTGGAGAAGGAAGTGTGGGCCCCGAGGCTTTCCCAGAGGGAGGCCCATCCTCCAGCGGGAAATGGGTCCTGGCTTCCCTCCATTCTCCGGGAGACCCCAAAGCCACCCAAGCCACGGTCCTGGCAGAGCACACCCCCCTTTGATGGGGGTCCCGTGCCCTCCCCTGCCAGCCTCCCATAGGTCTCACCTCGAGGATGTACTTCTCCAAAGACCTGATGTCGTTCAGGGCCTCGGGATCTTGATGGATGACCACGATCTCCTTCAGAGGATACTGGGGGGGAGAAGAAGGGTCACGGGACACTCTCCCCCGCTGCTCCCAGAGCCCAGGCCGCAGAGGCAGAAGGGCCAGAAATAGGGGCTCCCCTGGGGGGAGGGAGCATCCCCAAAGGCTCCGCCCATCCCACCTTGATTGGAATGGTCTTCCGGTCCCGGATGACGCGGCCCAGCTCGATGACAGACTGCATTCTGGAGACGGCATTCTCCGTCTTCTTGTCGATCAGCTCCTCCCTAGGGGGGAGGGAGCCCCTGAGCAGCCGGGAACCCTGGGGAGCATCTCACTGCTGGGCCTCTGGGTGAGTCCCCAGGCGCCCTGGCCCACTCCCCACCTCCCTGCTGACTGGGTGCATCCCACCCTGAATGTCTTTCAGACAAGGAGCCGGACTCTTAAGGGAAGGCCTTAAAACCAAATGGCTGATGGCCCCCAGGCCTGGACATGAGGAGTCCCCCCCCCCCCCCACCCCGGACACGAGGAGTCCCGCCCCCAGACAGCCGGACCCCTGTTAACGAGAGTGAGAATGAGGACACCCTGGCTGGACAGGGGAAGGGGGGGCAGGGCAGCGCTGGCCCCCACCAGCCCATCCCTGTGCCCCCTGGCTGGTGCCCGGAGGGAGGGAGCACCCAGGCTGGCGCAGGCTGATGCCTACCGGACGCGAGGAAGCATGAGGTAGTGGATGCTCAGGGTGTCCTTCTCCCGCACCGAGGCCGGGTCGATGAGGGTCTTTAGGTTCTGGTAAATGAGCTCCGTGAGGAAGGGCGTGTAGGGGGCCTGTGTGGGGGGGAGAGCAGGGGGCCTGCCTGGTACAGCGGCCAACAGCATGGCCCTGCCCAGTGACGGAGGAAGGGTCCTAGCCAAAAGATGGCGGCCGGCCCCGGGAATCCGAGTGAAAAGGAGCCGGACCGTGGCCCTGAGCAAGGGCTCATGGGAGGTGGCGGGGGGGTGACCGAGCTCACAGGGCGGCAGGAACAAAGTGCAGGGGCTCTCAGGGGTCTACGAGGTAAGACCCAGGAGACACAGTCAGGGAGAGGGAAGAGCGCCGACTGGGCCCAGAGCTGACTGTCTGAAGGCCCTGAGCCCATTCTGGCACCAACCAAGGGATTAAACCGAAGGGCCCCGCCTGAGCAGGACGCCGCGAGGACCAGTGACCGGCCCACGAAGCCCCCGGGGCTGCTGCGAGGACTGAGGGGCGCCCTCACCATGAGTTTGCAGAGGGAGAACAGGATGCTGAACAAAGTCTCTAAGGCCATGACACAATCGTCTGTCCCGTTCTCACCCTAAAGGAAGAAAGGTCAAAAAAAGCACCGGGCTTCTGGGTGACGAAGACAAGAAAGGCAAAGTTTGAGCTTCCGCCCCGCGAGGCCCCGGCTGGAGCTCCGCCCCCCCCCCCCAAGGCCTTCCTGGCACCCCTTGGGGGCCCTCCCTGCTCTCTGGGGGGCTCAGACCTCCTAGGTATCTTCAAGGAACAGCCCTTAGAGAAAAGCTCTGGGGAGGGGTCTTGGGCCTGCTCATGGCCTCCTCCACCCCCTGCCCACACACTTCTTTCTTTTAAACATGCTGGTTTTTCTCTTTTTTTAATCTTGGTCTTCTTCGTTCACTTACTCTTTATTTTGGGGCAGAGCGGTTGGGGAGGAGTGATGTGCCCAGGGCCCCACAGCAAGGAGTGCCTGAGGCCGGATTTGAGCTCAGGTTCCTGACTCCAGGACGAGGCGGGGGGTGGGGGAGGTGTGAGGGTGTTTCTAACTACTGCACCACCCAGCTGCCCCTGACCTCCTGACTCTGGGGAATTTCCTCTCCCAGACCCCAGGGGTCCCCGATGGCCGTGGCCCTGCTTGGGACTCCCCACAAGCAGACACTCACCTTGAGCCGCCGCCGGTTCATCCGGACGTACCAGTTGGTCAGCACATCCACAAACTTGACCAGACGCGGCACCACGGTGTACAGCCGATAAGCTGAAGGGGCCCAAGGGGGAAGAATGGGGTCAGCACCCCCGGCTTGTCCTGGGGGGCGGGCTGCCCCCCCCCCCCAGCAGTTACTCCTACTGAGAGGGGTGGGCAGAGGGCTCTGGGCCGGTGCTCAACCTCCTTGGCCATGGAGGGATGCCCCCCCACCTGCCCCAGGGGCGGACGAAGGGAGGGGCCCCCAGGGCCCGCAGCGTCACTCACCTGCCATCTCGACCTCGAAGAAGCCGATGAGCGACTGCATGAAGGACAGGATCCAGCGGTCGGTGATGTTGCCGCTCTCCCTGACGGCGTTCTCGTTGTACAGGAACTCCACGCCCTCCTCCTGGCCGGGAAAAGGGGACTTTAGGCTCGGCGGGGCTGCACCGGGGGCTCCGGGGGGGCTGAGAGGGCCCCTGGCCCCAAGGGCACAGCGGGCACGGGGCACTCACCTTACGAAGACGGAGGATGTTCTGAATGAGGAAGCGGTAGACGTTGTACCAGGGGAGGAGCACGTCTTTGAGCACATCTCGGACCCCCTCCTCTTTAAAGCGGAGGTTCTCTGCTCGGACCACAGGGGAGTTAATGAGGTACAGCCTGCAGCGAGCAAAGAAAGCCCTCACTGCTGCCAGCCCGGCCAACCTTCCCTTGGGGAGGCCCCGGGCCAAGCAGGACCAGGTGCCCCGGGAAGGTCTCCAAGGGCCCCCCGCTCTCCTGCCCCTGGGCGGGCGCCTCCCAGAGCTCAGGAAGCTCGCGCCTCTGGGCAGGCAGAAGGTAAGCAGGGGTGGGGGTGGCGGCGAGCAAGGGGTGCCCGAGGCATGGGGAGGCTTCTCACCGCAGGGCATCGGCGCCATATTTGCTGATGACTGAGGTCGGGTCAGGGTAATTCTTCTTCCGCTTGCTCATTTTCTGACCGTCACTGAAACGACACAGGCCCGGCCCCTTAGGAAGGCTCCCCGGGGGCCAGAGCCGGCTCAGCCCCTCTCCAGGAAGGACACCCAGGACAGCGTCCGCGACAGCCACTGGCTACTCCTCCCAAAACTCTCGCTCTGACCCTGAGCCGCGCATACTCCCAGGCTTCAATGACAGAGACACCCAGACCCACAAGCAAAAGCCCCCCAGTGGCTGGGCAGGGGCCACGCCCATGACACCACGAGGGAACTGTGGAGAAGGCGCCAAGGACGTTGGGGAGACTCCCACACCGACCCCTCCCCGGCCATCGTGAGGACGCTAGTGCCGTGTCCCCAGCCAGGAGCACAGGGTCGGGCCCCCCACTGGCCAGAGTGTGGCCCTGGCTCCAAGGGGAAGGAGCCCAGGAACTTGTGCAGGGAGGGCGCCTCAAAGGGGTCTCTGCATTTGATATCATGTGGAGGGCGGAAGTACCTGGCCAGGATCAGCCCGTTCACAATCACGTTCTTGAAGGGGGGCTTCCCGAAGAGTGCAGTGGCCAGCACCAGCAGGGTGTAGAACCTGGAGGGGGCAAAGCGTCAACAGGCCGGGAAGGGCCCACGAGCTGCCCCCACGGCTGCTGTGCTCTCAGGGGAGCTGGGTGTCCCTCAGCACAGGGCCAGGGACCATGGGGGCCCTGAGTGACCTCCTGCCCCCTAGCCACAGAAACCCCTGATCTGACCCAGCTCATCCCCCGCCGGATGGCTGCAGCCCCTGCCCACACCGGGGCCGGAGCTGTGTTCCTCCCCCGGCCAGAAGCCTCAGACAAGACGGGCAGAAAGGACAAGCTTTGGGGCTGCGCTCTCAGCCACCCGCAGGGCATCCGGTCCCCACCAGGCGCCTGGCCCTGGTTGGCTTGAGAGGCCAAGGACAAAGCCCAAGTACTTCCTGCCCTGGAGGGGCCTCCTCCCACTTGGGGGGAGGCAGGTGGGGCCTCCAAGAGCCCCAGGGGCAAATCGGTACTAGGCGGGGCCAGAAAGCCGGCGTGAGGCTCTTGGCGCCTGACCCCCACGCGTGACAAGTGTCCTGGGCCGGACCCCGACCCTAGCTGCAGAAATATGCAACCCCCACCCCCGGCTTCCTGGAGCCCCTGGCAGGCCTGGCCCGGGCTGGCCTCCCTCCTGGGACCGCACTCACCATCCACGGGTCTGGTCGATGCCCTCAGCGATGAAATCGGCAGGAAAGGCTTCCTCAAACTCCCGCCGGCTCTCGAAGGGGTAGTGGACCTGGGCATAGGGCATGCTCCCGCTCTCAAACCAGCAGTCGAAGACCTCGGCCACGCGGCGCAGGGGGCCCTTCCCCAGGCGGGAGGGAATGGTCAGGTGGTCGATGCTGTGGAAGGGGGCGAGCACCGTGAGCGCGGGGCTCCGGCTGAGACCCCAAGGGGAGCCATGCGCCCGCCGCGGCTCAGCCCGAGCAGGCCCAGACTGACCTCTCCCTGTGCAGATCGGAAACCTTTGCCCCCGTCAGCTCCTCCAGCTCCGACACCGACCCGATGCACACCACCTGCCCAGGACCACGGGCACCGGGTCAGACAGCCCCGGGCAGGGCATGGGCCACGGGTCCTGGCCACATTTTCACAGGGGGAACCCTCCCACAAGTTCAGTCCCACCCCAGCCCCTGTGGGCAGAGTAGGCCAGCCTGTGCGAGCCCCTCCAGGCAGGCCCCAGCGGCAAGTCAGCCTCACAGCCAGAGCCAGGCCAGCAAGGGCACCCGGGGCAGGGATCAGCCTCAGCCCACCAGGGTGCCTGTGGGAGGGGCTCCCCTGGACCCCCCCCCAAGGGTCTGGGGCTGGAGCCTGCACCTCTTCAAAGTCGTCGCTGACCCACAGGGGGATGGGGGTACCCCAGTATCTGTTTCTGGAGATGGCCCAGTCACGAGCATCTTTGAGCCAGTTCCCAAAGCGCTTTTCTCTCACAAACTCGGGGACCCTGTGGGAGGAAGCCAGGCGTGAGGGCGGAGCCTGGCGGCTGCCAGGGCCCAAGGCCGCCTCTCCGAAGCCCCCAACCAGTGGCTGTGCCGCCCCTTCTAGGCCCCCAAAGGAGCCCCCAGAGGCTCCCCGGTCTCTAAATGGGCCCCCGCCCCTTCTGTGTAAGGCAAGTATGAGCAACATGGAGGAGAGAGGCAGAGATGTAGCAAGAAAGGAACAGGGAGGAGACAGAGTGGCCCACTGCCTGCAGCCCAGTGCCCACTGCCCGCGGCCTGGCAGGCTCACCAGTAACACTGGTCGTTGTTCTCCAGGAGCCGGTCCACCATGTGCTCCACTCGGACAAACCAGCTCGGGACGGCCTTGTAGATCAGTGGTGTGTCGGACCTGAGGACGCGGACGGAGCCTCAGCCCTGGACCATTCTGCGCCCTGGTCCTCTGCCCCCTCGTGCCGCCCCAGGGCTCCAAGTGCAGCCCAGACAAAGGGGACGGGTCCAAGGGGGAGCAGGCGGCCTACAACGCTCCCCACTCTGAACCCTCATCCAGGACTTAGTGCCCCCCAAGTCAACAGAGCAACCAGAGCTTGTGAGGCGCTTCCCGGGTGCCAGGCGGGGGGGGGGAGGGAGGGGAGGCCCGTCCAGTCAGGGAGGCTCTAGGGGCCCACACCGGAGGGTTTGGGAGCATGGTCCCAGCCCCGGCCCTGCTCAGCACTCACCTCCAGCAGAAGGGGTAGTTGTGGTTGAACGTGCCGGCGAGCAGCAGGCGGCCCTGCTCCTTGATGGCGCGGATAATGTTCTTGTCAGCATCCTGGGTGAAGAGACAAGACACACAAGGGATCCTGGGGTACAGGGAGGAGGCGGCGGGGGGCACGCAGGGCCCCTTCCCCGACCTCCCACGCCAAGATGGGCCCCCTACCCAAGAAGCCGCAGGAGGCAGAGGCGGCCTTGGGGCCGACACTCATGATAACTCTGAGGTGCCAGGTTGGGGGGGGGGCGAGAACAACAGCGGGTACGGACTACACATTAATGGCCAACACCCAGGAGGTCAGCGCCATTGTCCCCTTCATTTTATGTGTGTGGGGGAAGGGGTGCTGAGGCTCAGAGAACTCTATGGTGCAAGAGGCAAGATTCACATGTGGCTCCTTCTGGCTCCCAGACTTGCAGGGTCAGTGCCCAGGTTGGCTCTCTGCCAGGGGGTTGCTCCCGTGCCCGGCATCCTGCCCTCTTGTCACCTCAGAGGGCATGGAACCAGCCCTTGGCTCTCACCTGATGCCCCTGCACCAGCCACCCGGTCAGTAAGGGTTTATAAAAGCTTAGTGGGTGCCAAGCGAGCACTGAGGATGGCAAAGGCAGCCCCAGCCCTCAGGGCCCCGGTGCCTTCAGAGGCAGCTCTGGAATTGGGGGGAAAGGCAGCTGGTGGGCACGGCAGGGGAGCAGGGGCCCTGATCTGGGCGCATCCAGACTCTGCCACCTTCCTGTACCACTGCCCCCGGGCCGGAGTCCAAGCTCAAAGCAGCCCCAGCTTGGGGCTCAACGTTTGGGGTAGGACGGAGCTGCAGCATTGGGAACATCAGGAATGCGTCAGCTCCCCAACGAGAAACTAGGACAAAACCTCGCAGGCGAACCCGTGGCCCGAGCCTCAGAGCCCCGCGGGCTTGTCCCAGACATCCCACCTTCACGTACTGCCCGGCGAAGTCGCTGACGTCGGCCGTGAAGCAGCCGGACGCATCCACGGGGCACACGGGGACAGAATCTTTCTGGATGATGTTGGAGTCCATGCAGACCCGGTAGTCATCCTGAAAAAGTGCCGACCGGCTCCTCAGGCTCTGTCTGCATGGCCCCCCTGCCACCCTGCGGGTGACCCCCTTGGGAAGCCGCTGGTCCTCTGCCCAGCCCCGGAGGCCTATGCTGAGTGGCGAGGGGCCCCTGACTTTCTGTCCTGGCGTCTCGGGACATGTCAGCCCGTCTCGGTCTATCCCCCCGATTCTGCCCCACCGACACTGAGATAAAGAGCCCCCAGGGGCTGGGACTGGGAAAGGCCCCCCAGCCGGAGCCCCGGCCCGTACTCACAGCCCCGAAGTACGGCGCCTGGTGCACGACGCCGGTGCCCTCCTCCTCTTTCACATAGTGATCCACGAGCACCGTGAAGGCGCCATTTTCTCTGCACTGCAGGGGAGGCAAGGACACGGCCCCGTCAGCGTGCTGACCACGCCTTAGTGTGGGTGGCTTTGTGGACGAAGAAGAGCCACGCTCTCCCTAAAGTCAGCCAGGGCCCCGAGGTCCCCGTGGTCTGGCCAGCAGAGCCATGGCCAAAGGATGCCATCCAGCCCGACCCAGATGCAGGAAGGGTCCATCAAGCTCTGCAGCCATTCACCACAAACTGCCCCTCGTCGGGTCCCCCGGCTCCTCTGGGACAAGACACGCCCATCAGGACTGGACCTGGGGTTCGAGTGACCTAGGAGGAGGGAAGGAGGGGCGGAGGAGAGAGAAGAGGGAAGGAGGGAGGGGGAAAAGGGAAGGCTGCGATGGAGAGAAACCAGATATGCTCTCACCTTCACAAAATACTCGAACATGGGCTTGTAACGCTTGCCTTTGAGGGAAATGCCAGGAAACCTACAAGAGGACGATGGGTCATCAATGAGAATCACGAGTTCCTTTTTGTTTCCGTCGTCTACGACGCCGGATGGGGCCGCCGACCCAGGGGGTGGAGCCAGGCAGGGCATGGCGGATCCACAGTGACTCCCGCACTCACCTTTCGAGGATCACGTAGTCGCTCTCCGACTTGTACAGGGCCACCAGCCTGGCTTCCATCATGATCAGGACCCTTCCGGTGGCGGCATCTGGGAAACCAGCCCAGGGAAGCAGGGGTCAGTCACTGGCACAAGGCAGTGGCAAGGAACCCCACACCAAGGGATGCGTTCTAGCTCATCACTCAGTCAGCGGGGACATCTGGGGCCTCAGCTTCCCTGATGCCAGGAGGGCCTTCTCTTGTGCCTATCCCCATGTGGGCAAGTGACCAGCCTGCCGTGCAACTGGCAGGACCCAGAGGCTGCCTCCCAGAATGAGGCCCTCTGGGGGCAGGGGGTGCAGCAAGCCCCAGGGACTGGCAGGGAGGGAAGCAGGCTGAGCCAAGTCCCTCAGGCCCTCTGCCCCTTTGGACTGTAGTGGGGGGGCCATCTCCCATTAGTGGGGACGGATCCTAGAGGAGGGGGCGGGAGCAGGTTTCATGCTGCCCTACTCTGACCAGAGCCACTTGCCTCCAGCGCTCACTTGAAAAGTGACTGGCAAACCTTCCATCAGAATAACAATCATAAGGCCACTGGGAGGCTGGGATTGGGGGTGAACATCAGAAGGGAAACTCAGGCCATTTTTTTTTGAGGTGGAACTTCTAAATTATTTTAATTGCATTTCTTTTATTTCTTTTTAAAGCTTTTTGTTTTCAAAACATTTGTGTGGATAATTTCTTGACATTAACCTTTGCAAAACCTTGTGTTCCAATTTCCTCCCTTCCCCCAGGCCCGCCCCTAGATGGCAAGTAATACGATATATGTTAAAACATGGTAGAAATATATGTTAAATCCAATATATGCATACAGCTTTCTACAATTCTCTTGCTGAACAAGAAAAGTTAAATGAAACCGGAGAAAAATGAGAAAGAAAATAAAACGTGAGCAAACAACAACAAAGAGTGAAAATGCTCTATTGGGATCCACACTCAGTTCCCACAATCCTCTCTGGAAGCAGATGGCTCTCTCCATCACAAGATGATTGGAACTGGCCTGAATCATCTCAATGCTGAAAAGAGCCACGTCCATCAGAAGTGATCTTCGTATAATCTTGTCGTTCCCGTGTACAACGTTCCCTTGGTTCTGCTCACTTCCCTCAGCATCCGTTCCTGTAAGTGTCTCCAGGCCTCTCTGAAATTATCCTGCTCATATGTTTCTTAAAACAGTAATATTCTATGACAATGATACACCCCAACTTATTCAGCCATTCTCCAGCTGATGGGCATCCACTCAGTTTCCAGTTTCTGGCCATTACAAAGAGGGCTTCCCCAAACATTCTTGCACATGTGGGTCCCTTGCCCTCCTTTCAGATCTCTTTGAGATCCAGTAGTAATAAGTCCAGTAGTAACACTGCTGGATCAAAGGGGATGCACAATTTGACAAATTTTTTAGTTCTAAATAACTCTCCAGAATGATTGGGTCAGTTCACAACTCCACCAACAACGTATCAGTGAGGCAGTCATTCCACATCCCCCCCAACATTCATCACTATGTTTTCCTGTCATTTCAGCCAATCTGAGAAGTATGTAGTGGTATCTCAGAGTTGTCTTCGTTTGCATTTCTCTGATCAATAGTGATGTGGAGCTCCTTTTCATGTGACTACAAATAGTTTCAATTTCTTCATCTGCAAATTCTTTTCATATCTTTTGACCATTTATCAATTGGAGAATGGCTTGAATTCTTGTAAATTTGAGTTAATTCTCTATATAATTTAGAAATAAAGCCTTTATGAAAACCCTTAAATGTAAAAATGTTTCCAGTTTATTGCTCCCCTTCTAATCTTGTCTGTATTAGTTTTCTTTGGCCCCAGATTCCTTCCTTCTTCACATATCTGAGAGATAAACTCTCCTTTGTTCTTCTAATTTGCTTATCATCAACTCTTTAAGTTTAGACCAAGAACCCATTTCAACCTTATCTTGGTATAGGGTGTCATGTGTGAGTCAATGCGTACTTTCTGCCATAGGAGTTTCCAGTTTTCCCAGTAGTTTTTGTCAAATAGTGAATTCTTATCCCCAAAGCTGGGGCTGTTGAGTTTGTCAAATACTAGATTGCTATAGTCATTGGATGTTTTGTTCTATGAACCCAACCTATTCCATTCATCAACTTCTCTATTTCTTAGCCAATACCAAATGGCTTTGGTAACTGCTGCTTTCTAATATAGTTTTAGGTCTGGCACAGCTGGGCCACCTTCATTTGCATTTTTTTTCATTAATTCCCTTGAAATTCTTGACCTTTTGTTCTTCCAGATGAACTTTGTTACTATTTTTTCTAGATTTCTAAAATAATTTCTTGGGAGTTTGATTGGTATGGCACTGATTAAATAGATTAACTTAAATAATATTGCCTTGACAGATAGACTCCCAAATGTTTTACATGATCTACATTTATTTTAAACAGAATTCTCTTTGTATCTTTTGCTGTTGGATTTTGTTAGTGACATAAAAAGATGCTGAGGATTTCTGTGGATTTATTTTGTATCCTTCAACTTTGCTAAAGTTATGAATTGTTTCTAGTAGTTCTTTAGTTGATTCTCTGGGGTTCTCTAAGTATATCATTATAATTTTAGAGAGGCCTGGAGAGATATACACGAACTGATGCTGAGTGAAATGAGCAGGACCAGAGATCATTGTACACTTCAACAATGATACTGTATGAAGATGTATTCTGATGGACCTGGCTCTCTTCAACAATGAGATGAACCAAATCAGTTCCATTTGTTCAAGAATGAAGAGAACCAGCTACACCCAGCAAAAGAACTCTGGGAAATGAGTGTGAACTGCAACATAGCATTCCAATCCCTGTTTTTGTCCGCCTGCATTTTTGATTTCCTTCTTTTTACCTTATTTCTAAGTCCAATTTTTTTTTTTTTTTTTTGTGTAGCAAAGTAACTGTATGGATATGTATACATATGTTGTATTTAATATGAATTTTAACATATTTAATATGTATTGGTCTACCTGCCATCTGGGGGAGGGGGTGGGGGGAAAGAGGGGAAAAATTGGAACAAAAGGTTTTGCAAGGGTCAATGCTGAAAAATTACCCATGCACATATCTTGTAAATAAAAAGCTACGATAATAAAAAATAATAAGATACTATCATATCATCTACAAGAGCGATCAATAGGTTTCCTCATTACCTACTCAAATTCCTTTAAAGCTCTGAGATATTAGGCACTACTTCATTCTCAAACTCCTTGGCACACAGTAGGTGCTTAGTAAAAGTGAATGGCTTCCTCCAATGACCCTGAGGGCATGGGAAAGCCCAGAGCAGCCCAGGAGCTGAATCTGACTCCCCAGCTTCCAAACTGGGTAAAACAGGCCCAAGGTCAGAGCAGCTTCAACTCTGCCAACCCTGATCTGCCAATGACTGATGGTTCTTACTGCCCTGTAAGCTCACCCGGACAGCAGCACTTCAGGGCTCTCTGTAAGGAGCTGCCCAGTGGAATTGGCCTGCAAGGCTCATGCCCAGTGTGGAGCCCCTAAGAGACAGCGGGGTCCCCCCCACCCTGGTGACGTGGGCTCACCAAATGAGGACACCCCCTACTTGCCTCGAAGCTTCACATACTGGAGATCTGGATTCACGCAGAGCGCCAGGTTACTGGGCAGAGTCCAGGGCGTGGTGGTCCACGCGACCAAAGAGACAGCTTCATCTTCCTCCAAAGGGAAAGTGACAAAGACGGAGGGATCTTGGACATCCTGAAATGAAGACGTGACAAGATGGAGAGATCACCTTGAAAAGGGGAAATACTTATCGATTTGTGGGCTGCAAACTCGGCACTGTGTCTCTTATTCTATTTTTTTCTCAAACAAGCACAGGAATATTTAGTGCAATGCTCAACTGCAAAGAGTAAGTCAGGTGGGATGTTTATTTATTT
This sequence comes from Sarcophilus harrisii, assembly GCF_902635505.1. Taxonomy (NCBI): domain Eukaryota; kingdom Metazoa; phylum Chordata; class Mammalia; order Dasyuromorphia; family Dasyuridae; genus Sarcophilus; species Sarcophilus harrisii. The sequence continues at coordinate 2,714,714 of NC_045426.1, read as the reverse complement.
GTGGTCACCAAGAAAAATGCTTTCCCAGATAATTAACATGTCCCAATGTTTTTTCTTTCACACACACTGTGAAAAAGCTTCAGACACATCCCTGCCCAGGAAAAGTGTATCACACGCAGTCAGCGGCATTTTCTTTCCCAGTGCCCGGCCTGCCGCGCCTCTGCCTCCCCCCTGCCCCCAGCCTACCTTGTAGTTCTGGTGGGACTCGAAGTTGGAGAGCGGGGTGTTGCAGGCTGTCGAGAAGGGCATCACCTTCACCCCACGGTAAACCAGCCCTTTGTCGTAGAGCTGCCGGAACACCCACCTGGGAAACCCAGGAAGCCCGTCAGCCTCCCCACTGGGCCCGATCACAGCCCACGCTGGGAGGACTGAGTGTGGCCCGCTGCCCCACAGCCCAGCCTCTGCTTCCCCTCCTGCAGCGTCGGGCAAAGCAGCAGATGGACAATTTGGTCCTGATCTGCGTGCTGAGGACAGCAGGGTCTGCACTGACAGATGGGGGACCCGACAGCCTGGCTGCCGGCCCAAGGCCAAGCCGGGGCCCTGCTCAAGCAGCCCCCAACTCACCACACCGACTCCATGAACTGGGGGTACAGGGTCTTGTAGTCATTTTCAAAGTCAATCCAGCGGCCCAGCCTGGAGATGGTGACCTGGTGAAGTGGAACGAGCCCATCAGGGAGCAGCCTGGCTCTCTCACCTGCCCCCTTAGGGAGGCACCCCTGCTCGTGGGGCAGCGGAGGATCCTGGGACCCCCGCTAAAGTGGGGGGAGGAACCGGAGCCACTGGAGCCGCTCGCCACCTGGGGAAGGCTGAACTAGCTGGAGAGAGAGTCCGAATGGACCACGACCATCCCTGATGTCAGAAAAACCAGTCGACACCGGTGTGATGTGACAGAGTGGGGAGGAACCAGGGGAACACCATGCATAGAGCAGCAGGAGGACAACGTGAGCACCGGGCAGTTCCGTGACAAACCCCCAAAGGTGGGATGTGCTCTCTGCCCCCTCCAGAGGTGTGTGGGCTGTCTTCTGTCCCTGTGCACACTCTAGGGCGGGGGGGGGGGGGGGGGGGTGCTGAGACCCAGACCCGGGGAGAAGGGGGAAGAATGAACACTGAGCTGAAGGTCAGAGACTTGCAGATTTAAAAAACCTCTGCTCCTTTTGTTTTACAAACAAGGAAGGAAAGGTGGGTGGGGGTCCGGGGACAGCCCCCATGGCAACCCCACAACCTTGTGACAGGGACCCCCACCCGGGTCTGGGTCTCAGCACCTTCCACTCGGCCGCGTATCTCATCACGATCCCTCTGCACTGGCGATTGTACTCCGCGATGCCCATCTTGGCCACGTCCTCCGGTCCTTTGATTCCCAGAGTCTTGTCGATCTCGTACTCCTGGAAGCAGAAGGTGCCGAGGCTCGAGCTGCCTCCCACAGCTCCCATCCCGCCCTGCCCGAGGGAGAGCCGGGGGGGGCAGGCGTACCACCGGTAAGCCGTGGCAGTCCCAGCCGAATCTCCTGTCCACGTGGAAGCCGCTCTGGTGGGCGTATCGGGTGACGACGTCCTTGATGGTGCCCGCCAGGATGTGCCCGTAGTGAGGGAGCCCCGTCGCAAAGGGAGGCCCATCGTAAAAGGTGAACCTGGGGAAGAGAGCCGGAGCAAGGGGGCGCTGTTCGGTCACTTCCTAGCCCAAGGAGAGGGACCAGAAGCGAGGCCCGAGGAGAGACAGCGGGGCCAGGGAGGAAGGAGACCCCAACTGGAAACCCCTCCCTCGCAGTCACACCGGGAGAACTTCCGTCCGGCGGACGTGACCCAGAGATTCTGGCCAGAGAGTGAGGGAGCTCGGGGGGGGGGGGGGGGGGGGGGGGGGGGGGGGGGGGGGGGGTGCCAGGGTCCGGGGCACCCCCGGGGCCTCCTGCCCACGTCTAGTCCGGGGCCGGGCCGTGCACTCACCTCGGCCTGCTTTTGGATTGCTTTAAGCACTCTCTGAAACAGCTGAATCGGGTCCAGAACTCCAAGATCTTCTCCTCCTCGTCGGGAAAGCTGATGGTCTCTGGGACCGGTTGGACCATTTTGTTGCTAGGGAGAGAGGAGCCGTGGGTCACTCTCTGTCCCCCCCGCACCCCCCGATCCGTGGCCACCAGCAGGGCTCGGCAAGGACGGCGCCGCCGGGAGCACAACCGGAGAGAGCCCACGGCCGTCCGGGAGCCAGGGCCGAAGGCAGGGGGCGGGGCCCAGCCAGAAGAAGGGGGCGACCTTCGGCCGCGGGCTCGGACCGGGCGAGACCCCCAGGCTGGCCGTGGGAATGAGCACCGAGGCAGGGATGCCTGGGCAGGAGGCCAACTACAGTGACCAGCTCTTCCTGCTGGAAGCAAGATTTCCCCCTCACAGAAACGCGGCCATGTGCGGTCACTGCCCGGAGGCACCGGGAGCCCCGGCCCAGCCCCTCCCCCACGGCGCATTTGCTGGGCCCCTCTCCGGCCAAGGCCAGGACAAGAAAGACAAGGCCGCGCCTGCGCCAGGTGGGGAGGGGGCCTGTCCCTCTGGGCCGGGGCCGGGGCTCCCCTCCCCCAACCCTGCTTCCCCAGCCCAGAGCCCAGCTGAGAACCGCCCCAGAGGCACCGCCCGCCCAGAGACCCCCGACCTGCCCCAGAAGCGGCAGGAACTCCCTGAGACAAACCGGGCAGCTCGAGGCCCAGCGGAGGCTCCGCAGGCAGAGATGGGGCGACAGCGGCCGCGGCGTCGGCGCTAGATCTCGAGAGCCTGGGGGGCTGAGGGGCGACCGGAGGCGGCAGCGCCCGGGCCAGGGCGGCGGTGAGAGGGCTCCCCTGGGCCCCTCCGGCCGCGGGGGGGGGGGGGGGGGGGGGGGGGGTGAGCGGGGGGCCACGGGGCTCGGGCCGGGTCTTCCCCACCTGAGAGTCTGAAGCGGAGCCGGACCCGAGGCTGGGCCGGTGCCCCTCCCCCCGGGAGGGACCTGGCCAGGGGCTCCGAGTCCCCTCTGCGCGCCCCTCAGTGCTGCCCCCCCGCGGGGCCCGGGCTGCGCTGGCCGCGCCGGCTGCTGACCGGCCTGTGCCAGTGACCGGGCTGTGGGGGCTGCCGGGAGGCGCAGCCCCCACGCTTACATCACTGGGCCTGCTTCCTCTCGGCCCTTTCCCAGCCCGGACAGCCCGACTGACACGCGGCGTCCGGGAACCACGGGGCCTGGTCAGGCGGGGGCGGGGCAGGGCCAGACCCCCGGGGGTGCGGGGCGCTCCGAGCCCGCCCCGCCCCGCCCCCGCCCCGGGCTGGCAGCAGGGTCCGGCCCTGAGCCCGCTGGGAAAACTAAACCAACAGGGAAAGCCCCGCCCGGCCCGCAAGGAGGACTCCAGGGAGACGGCCCCGGGGACAGAGCCAGGCCCCCAGGGAGGAAGGCGCACCTGTCCATTCCCTGGGGGGAGGGGAGCCGTGACGTCAGCGGGCTGGGACAGGCCCTGGGGAGGGCAGCGGGGCTGGGCGGAGGGGGCGGGGCCGAACTCCGCGGGGCTTCAGTGTCCCCCTCCCCCACGCCAAGGCCCCAAGGCTCCGGCTCTGTCGGGGTGAAGCGCCAAGGACCGACACCGAGGGCCCCCAAGCGCGGCCGAGGCCGGGCACGCGCCGCCCTCGGTCCCCCCGGGGCCCCAGCCACGCGCGGAGGCTGCGGCCGCCCCCCCCCCCCCCAGGCCCGGCCGCCCCCTCAGAACTCACCCGCAGAGCCTCCGCAGCGGCGGGCCGGCAGAATGATGCAAGGCGAGGAAAGCATGAGCGGAAGCGGAAGAGCGGCCCGGCCGGCGGCGCAGCCAATCAGAACGCAGGGCAGAGGCCGCCCAACAAGACGGCCACCGATTGGCCGGACGCGCGTCCCGGCAACGGAGGACGCCGAGGGGCGGGACCGAGGGAGCAGAAGCAGAAGCGCGCTGGGGAGGCGGGGCGAGGGAGCCCTTGCTCCCGGTGCCCCTCGGCCCTTTCCGGCCTCAGTCTCCCCTTCTGGGAAATTAACGACGTCCATAGTGACGCCGCTTCTGGGTGCAAAGCGCTCGAGAGCCGCGGCCTCCCGGGGTACGGGGGCTACCGCGCGTCCCAGAGCAGAGGAAGCGGAGCTGGGGGAGGGGGAGTGACTGCCCCCCCCCCCAGTCCGTCTCGGGCCGGGCAGCTGCAGGCCCCAGCATCGGGCCTCCTCGGGGGCGTCTCCGCCCTCCTCCCGGGGGAGGGGGGAGGGGGGGGCTTCTCCCTCAGCCCCGCGCGGCCCCGGCTCCCCCTGCTGGCCGGACCGACGCTGTCACCGCGGGGCCTCAGAGGCTCGTTCTCTCCCTGCACTGTTAGCGCCCGGGCTCCCCGGGGGCCGCGGGCAGCCGGGACCGGGCAGCTCTTCGGGCGGGAGCGCGGCCAGCCTTGAGCCGCCATCCCGGCTGAGCGGGCCCTCCTCCGCGTTCTTTCCTGGCGGCCCCTTCCCATCCCCGTGACCTCCAGGGCCGGCTCCCCTGCCCGGCACCTGCAGGCTGCTCAGCGGGTCAGGCCCCGGGCCCTCGCCCAGGCGCCCACCAATCAATGGCCCCGAGCTCGTCCCTCGCCCGTGCCCCCTCCTCAGCCCTTGCCCCTTAATGTCAGTGAGCTCCAGTACGTGTACACACCCACACACGCTCACAGACATACACACGCGCACTCACACAACATACACATGAACACACGCGCACTCACATACACACATGCACGCACACACCACATCCCAGTTCTGTTTCTAAATAACGTTAAAACAGGCGACAGACACTTCTGCACAGTCAATAAATAGTCATCTTATTTACACAGAGGTGCTGGGCCAGCAGGGACAGAGCCCCAGGGAGGGGCCCCTCGGGCGTCGCCCGGCAGCCGCTCTGGCTTTTGGAAAAATAAACTTTTTGCCTTCTGTCACAGCTCAGGACGACGCCACGTTGGTTCAAAAGGTCTGGCGCCCACAGAGACGCGGAAGCCGCCTCTGCTGGTGGGTCTGAGGACGACGCCCGGCGGGGTCTCGGGCCTCTGGGCTCGCCGGGGCCCTCAGCCCCCACCGATCGTAAGGACACAGGAGCCCGCGGGGCCCTCGCGGCAGTTCAGGGGCCTGGCCGAGCGGCCGCGTGTCCGAGGCGGGACTGGCTTCTGAGGCCTCTCAGGAAGGGCGCCGTGGCCTAGGGCTTGGCCTTCCTCCGGGCCGATTTGTGTTTCTTGCGGCAGTCCTGGAGAGAGGAGAGCTGGGGGTGGGAATGGAGCCTCCAGGGAGATGAGCTGGCTCCGGGTCACACCAAGGGAACGGCAGCGGGGCCCACCTGGGCAGACTTCCCCTCCCCCCTCCTCCCCACCCCCTCCTTCACCTGCAGCAGAGCCAGGGTTCTGGATTCCCAGTCTTCACCGCTGGGCTGGCTTCCGGAGCCTTGCCAGAACGACCCAGGACCCACTAAGGAGAAAACGGAAAACCGTCGTTTCCAGAAAAAGCCACTGAGCTGGTCCTTCCACCTGGAGCACCCTCTGGTCCCTCCCTCCACGCCGTGTCAGCACTCCCCCCTCGGGAGTCCCCTCCCCAGAAGCCCAGGGGGTACAGAGGTTCCTCAAGGCCCCGTCCCTGGCCGTTGGGTGCCCCCACCAAGGACCCACGCAGAGCCTGGGCTCAGTGAGCCGGGGGGGGGGAGGGGAAGAGAATGTAGTGGGGGAGGAAGGAGGGGAAGGGCCCAAATCCAGAGGGAGTGTGAACCCGCCCTGACAGCAGAGCCAGGAGTGAGGATGGGGTAGAGAAAGGTCGGCGTGAGGGAGCCACGGGGCGGGCATCCCCCAAACATGGTTGTCATGGGGGCAAACACACAGTCTGGGAGCGGCTCCATGGGGTCTCAAGGATCCAACAGGCGCAAATAACGCACATGAGGTGGGGAGAGGGGCGATGCCGACCCCCAGGCGCCCTCAAACCTGAACTGGTCCAAGGAGGGACTCCAGGTCCCCTCGAGGGCAAACAAATGACTTACATGACCCTGCCCCCTGCAGGCACAACCACACTGTGCACATACGTGTGCGATGCACAAGCCCAGGTGCACACATGAGCACACGCACCCCCCAAAGCTAGCTACACCACCTCTGAATGAACTGAGGAGGAAGGAAAAGGGAGAGGTGTACCGGGGGACACTAAGGGAGGCCCAGGGGCTCCCCCTGGCCGCGGCTACCCAGAGGCACCAGGGGTCTCCTTTCTTGGTGGCCTCTCTGGAGGCCTCTCCACACAGCCTTGAAGGAGGGGCCCCATGCCCCCACCTGCGCCCTCCCGGAGATGGCACCCCCGCCCGCCTTACCCCGTAAGCGCTCATCGTCCTCGGAGAAAAAGAAGAACCTGCTGCTCAGAACCTTGGACGCTGGCACCTCCCTGGACAAAGACCAAAGTGCGTGCTTCAGGGGAGACCAGAGAAAGGCCAAGGCGGGCAGTGGGGCAGGGCCTGAGCACGCCCCCTCTGGGGTCCCACCTCTCTGGGGAGATCCATGGCTCGGGACCCTCACCCCTGATCCAGCAAGGGGGCCCTCACAAGGGCAGATGTCAGCCTCTCCCTCACTGCCCAGAAACCCCCATTTCCCAGCCCTCAGATGGGCTCCTGAGCCTCACTCTGGCTGGGCTGCTGCTGTGCTCCCATCTGGAAGCCGGGGCTCCTCCTTCTCCTCCTCTTCCTCCGAGCTGCTGTCCTGGAAACGGGGGTCCTGCTGCCAGGCCTTGCGCCCCCCTGTCTTGGTCTCAACCCTGTAAGGAGCTACCACAGAAAGAGGGGTCTTGAGGGCTGCTCACGCTGCACTCACGGCTCTGTGACGATCAGGGAGAAGCCGCCTCCCTGGGGACGCGGTCTGGGGCTACCCCGGGATCTTGGGCGGGACGGTGGGGACAGCCCCTCGATGTCCCCAGCACTCAGGCAGACTCGACCCTTGTGCAGATCCAGGGCTGAGCACCTTCCTGGGGCGGGCACTGGGGGCACCACAGGCCAAAGCAGGGCCAGGATTTCCTCAGGACACTTGAGGTGACCGGGGTGGCGGGAGCCAGGACACCCCCAAAGCATTGGAAATCTGGCGACTGAGATCCCCCCGTGCCGTCACCGGGGAAACACGTCCTCCACGTGGCAGAGGGGAGCGAGCCCCTGCAGTCTTGAGCCCGAGGTCTCACCCGCCCTCCCAGGGCACAGGGCAGAGCGCTGGCGCCAAGTCAAAGACCAGGAATTCCAAAAGAGGCGGAAGTGGATTCACAGGACATGGATGATGGGACTAGGGACCCCGGGTGTGGGGCTGAAGGAAGCCCTGCAGAGCAGGGTAGTGCCCACCAAGGGCCCAGGGGGCCACCCCAGAAGGAAGCTCCCGCAAATGCCGGGGACCCCGGGGCCGAGGGGCAATCGGCCACAGCGGGCAGGGGCTTGTTCTCCCCACTCTGGAGGGAATGCAAGCAGCTGGCGCCTCCCTCACCGACTGCACCCCACAATCAGCCCAGGAGGGGGGCCCGACAATGACGCCGACATCAGGCTCAGGGGTCAAGGCTGGGGCTGCCCCCCTAGGGCTCTACTTTACCTTCCTCGTGCTCCCCGATGTCCAGGCCGAAGGAGAAGGTGAACTCGCCGGAGCCCGGTGGGGGGCCGGCCATCTCCCCCGCCTCGGGAGTCTCGCTGTCAGGGCTGCCGGCTCCCGCCGCCGGCTCTGGCTCCGGGGCCCGGAACCGCTCCTTGAGGTCGGCGGCGATGCTGTAGTACTGGTCCTTGGAGACGGCCGGCAGCGCCTCGGCCTCGGCCCGTTTCTTCCTGCGCTTGGCTTTGCTGTCGTGGGAGAGGGAGACAAAGGGTCTGAGGGCAGAGACCGAGGCCCCGCAGGAACGCCCGCCAGGTTCTCGCAAGGGGAAAGAGGCCCCGAGGGGCCCTGGGCACCAGTGAGCAGCTCCAGGTGCTGGGTGCCAGGCGCCAGGGATGCCATGTGCAGCAGGGGCAGCCCCTGCCCGCAAGGAACCGACAATCTAGTGGGCAACAACACGTGGACAAGTCTGCCTGGAGCCGCCGTGGGCCGTGTAGACGGGAGGAGGGCCTGGAGCCACGTAGATGAGAGAAGGCCCCAGAGGCTCCTTGACAGCTAAGGCCACTTGCCCTGAGAGGCCACAGTCAGGCACGCTCCCTCGGGGACAGCCCAAGCCCCCCCACTCCAGGGCCACCTGAGACAAGGGGGCAGCTTCTGGCCCCGGGAGCTCACCTCTCCTTTTCCTCGGGCTCGGCTTTCCTCTCGAACGTGGCGTGGTCCAGCCTTGTCGGATCATAGCGCACGACGTTCCTGTGGTCAAGAGCAGAAGGTCAGGGGCAGGCCCAGAGGGGCGGCTGGCCAATGAGGGGCGGGGCGGCCTTGGGGCGCTCCGGCCTGAGGAAACCCTGCCCAGCGCCCTGGTTTCACCCTCTGGGCCCACACCCGGGAGCAGTGCGCTTGGGAACCCCCACCTGAAGCGCTTGGAGGCCACTTCCTCTCGGCCGGGTTTTGGAGCCTGGCCCACGTGCAGGATGTTCCTGAGCAGCTCCAGGTTCTTCTTCTTCTCCGCCACGAGCTCCTCCTCCTCGGCCGTCGGGGCGTCTTTTAGCTCTTGGGGGCAAAGTCCATATTTGAGAAGCTGCTCCCTGAGCAGGACCCCAACAGAGCCCCCTCCCCCCCCCCTTCTTCAGCTTCCTTCAGGCCCCCCAATGTGCCCTGTGTGGCTGGCGTGCTTTCTCCTCACCTGGCCAGTGCCTGGCACCCAGCAAGCACCAGAGCCAGAGCCAGCTGCCGCCACTGAGGGGGAGTCAGCTGCGGGGTCCCACAGAGGCAGGGTGCCCCAAAGCCTCCAGCAGCCCCCAGCTCTCCTGCAGCCACCGGGCCCGCTTCCTCCTCTCTGAGGTGCTGAGCTCCCTTGATGGGGGCACTAGAGGGGACCAGCCCTGGAGAACTTGTTTGTTATGCGTGGCTCTGACCCCATTTGGAAACTAAGGCATAGGATGAAAGTCACCTGGCTAGGAAGTGTCTGAGGCTGGCTTTGCACTTGGGTCTCCCTGCCTCCAGGGCTTGTGTGCTCTGGCAGCCCAAGGAAGAACCGGCAATGCTGAACTCGGGGACCGTTCGCATCGTTTCGGAAAAACTCGGGAATGCGAACAGTGAAGATGTCAACCAGAGAATGGAATTGAGCTTCGGTTCGACAACTTTTCCCAAAAAGTCAGCTGACCCTCCCCCCGGGGTGGGGTGGGGTGCAGAACCCGAGATGGGGTCGGGGGTGGGGGGGAGCCCGGTTGGACGCCGGGCATCTCCGATGACGGCCTCCTCTCCCAAATCTAAAGAGAGCCGGGTCAGATTTCTAATACCGGCCGTTCCCCAGTGGAGAAAAGGTCAGAGGGGGAGAACGGGTAATCTCTAGGTGAAGCAGTCAAAGCTGTCCTCAGGCACGTGGGAAATGCTCTAAATGCCCAAGAAAAGGTACATTCGACCTCTGAGGAAGCACCTCATGCCCACCAGACTGGCTAACGGGACCGAAAAGGAAATGGCAAATACTGGAAGGGATGTGGCCAATGGGGATACCAGCGTATCTTTGGTGGCGCTGCCCGAGCTCCACATCCCAGCAGCCGCTGCATCTCCTGCTTTTACTGGGCTTTGGTAACACAGGGAACACGGATGGTAACTCTGCACGACTGCCCGTGCACAAGCACAGCAAATTGCTCGTCTTCTCAAAGAAGGGGGTGGGGAGGAAGGAAGAGGGTTTGGAACTTAAAAGTTTTAAATGTGTTTAAGAAAATGGTCTTTCCGTGTAATTATAATTTTACATGTAATGTATTAAAATTTCTTTTTATTCCTGAGGCAATTGGGATTAAGTGACTTGCCCAGAGTCACACAGCCTGGAAATGTTAAATGTCTGAGACCAGATTTGAACTCAGGTCCTCCTGACTCCAGGGCTGATGCTCTATCTGCTGCGCCACCTAGTGGCCCTAATATATTAAACTTAAAAATAAGAAATAAATTAATTTTAAAAAGATTTTTTGCATATAATAAGGAAAGAAAAAATACCATTTAGAGAAAGAAAAAGGCCATTTCAGGAAAGAGCCCCCAGGCCGCACGCCCTTCCCCAGTCTGCACCTTCGTCTCGGATGCTCCATGAGGGCCGAGCTGAGCTGGGTTGTGTCTCCCTCCCCGCCCCCTGTCTGACCCTCTGCCCAGATGGCTCTGCTCCCTCAAAATCTTATTCTTTCCATCCATTTCTTTTCCAAGGAACAAGAGTCGGCAGAAACAGGAAGAGGGAGGGAGATGACAGAGGCAGGAGGGGGAGGGGCCCTAAATCTCCAGATGGCGGCGTGGGGATCCCTGCCTGCTTATTAAGTCAGGAAGCGGAGAACAGGATGCTCCTCCAGTAAGACTCGCGGTGTCTGGTTGTCAGTGGGAAAACTGTGGAACGATAAAACTCACCTTCGTCTTCCTCTTCGCTCTCACTTTCCAGAAAGCGAGCGTCCATTCGAAACCGGTCATCGGCGCCAAAGTGGGACTGTAAGCTCATGAGCTGCCCAAAGAAAACAGACAATGAGCTGCTGCAGAAGGGCAGGGATGGGCACTGGACCTGGACTCCCCAGTTTCAAAACTCGGCCCGTCCCTCAACCTCAGAGTGGCAAGAGCGACTCTGGAATCACATGACTTATGCAGGGTCACCTAGCCAGTCCTAGGTGGAACTTGAATTCAGGACTTTGGGGATTCCAGCCCAGACAACTCCTAAGCCCACTCACACCTTCCCTCCAAACCCGAGAGAATCCCAAGCCTCCGGCTCCCCCGTGTGCCCAGCAGAACTTGGCACAGCCGCAGCGCTGCCCAATCACCTAGGTCACCCGTCACCAACCTTCTTTCCAGCTTTGCCTTCAAACTGGGGCTTAATTTGGAAGCGCGCTTGGTCCTCTTCCGTCTCCTCCTCGTCCTCGCTGCTCTCAAAGAGTCTCCCGGAGGCTTTAGAATCCTTAAAAAAACCCAAACGGTGATTATGGCTGCGCTAAAACACGAGGCCAGTGGGTCTCTAAGTCATAATGTCCCAGAACCCTCTCCCTACAGCTCCACCACAAGCCAGCTGGCCACATTAACTGCAGGGGCACAAGCAGGATCCGCACTCAGGTGTTGGGGGCTTCAAGGCCCGATGGGGAATCGCAGAGCCGAGACTGGAGTTCAGTCTGGAAGGGGTCAGAGGGAGGACCCGAGGGGCCAGTGCAGAGAGGCAGGGAGCTGCAGGGGAAGGTGGGCAGCCTCGCTGGGAGGGGGGGGTTCCCCCAAGGAGGAAGGCGATCCTCCAATGCCAGCAGGGAGCCGGCTGGGCAGCACCACAGAGTGCAGAAGGGGGCCCGGGCAGTGGGCGCCCCGGCCCGTCAGCCATGCCAGCCCTGGGAAGGAGCTGCCATCGCCACCTACTCGTTTGCCGCCACTGTCCGGAAGGGGCTTCTTGTGGGCGTCATCTTTCATATCCGTCTCCTCTTCGCTGTCGGAGTTGAACAGGATGTGCGTCGGTTTGCTCACTGGCCGGCCATCCTGGGGAGGGGCAAGGAAAGCGGCAGGGAGGTCACAGCCCATGCCCGCCCCGAATCTGGACCCTAAGCGAGAGCCAGCGCACCCAGACGGCGGGCACCATCTCATCTCTGCATCTGCTCATTAGCTGGCACTCAGCCACACCAAGCCAAGAAAAGCGCTGGTCCCCTGGTGGCAAGGCCTGTGTAGACAGGAACCCAGCTCGCCAATGTGCTTCAACCCCCTTTGGGGAAGTATGGGGGCTTTTGGGGAGAAAGCTTTTGCCCAGGCTCATGGGGAAGACACTCACCAAGCCGGAGAGAGCACTGTGCACCAGTTGCTTCTGCAGCTCCCGTGCTCGCTTCCTCTCCTCCAAGGCCGCCAAGCGCTTCTCATTATCCTGAGAGGGCTTCTGAGGGCCGATGGCATTGGCAGGAGCATCACGTGGACCTTCCGGCTCCTTCTGGACCGTTCCCCGGGGGTCCTTCTCTGGCACACGAGAAGAGGCCCCCCCTGGTGGATGTCCGAGGGTGACGGGATCACCCCTTTCCCGGCGGGGGTCTCCCACTGCAGGGGCTCCAAAGTCACCATGCCCTCCCGAGTCCATCCTACAAGTCTCTGCAGAAAGCCTCGGGGGCTTCTTGGTGCCCGACGGGGACAGGCCAGAAGCAGAAGCAGGGGAGGGGGAGGGTCCAGCACCAAGCTGCTCTCCACTGGCTGCCTGCCTCCTTGGCGGTTTTTTAGGATGATGTGGAGGGCTGTTTGCCCCCTCCGCTTCCCTCCCATCTTGGGGCATGGATATTTCATCCCTGAAAGGAGTATTCAAATCGAAGGCTTGTTTTCCCAGAGAACCAACAGGAGACGCTGCCTGATTCGGAGAACTGGGTGCTTTTACGTGAGCGGTGATTCCTCCGTTCCTGAAGGGCCTTTTTGGAGTCTCCCCGCCATAGAGTGCCCCCACCCCTCTGAAAGCCTGAAACTTGGCTTTTGGTGTACTTTCCTCCAATGGGTTCTGTTTCCTGATTTTCTCCTCCCCTTCTAAGAGGGAAGCCAGGATGTCCTTGGGATCGATGCACCGGGCCCCTTTAGGAGCCTTCTTAGTCTTCTGGCCAGAACCGGGGCCCTCTCCCTCAGGGAGCGCCCGCCCAGCCCGTCGGACGCTCCCCCCGGGGCCCTCAGCTGCTTCGGTTGCCAGCTTTTCCAAGTCGGCCAAAGTGAGGTCCAGGTGATAGCAGTTAGTCATCATGGCTTCGTAATCTAGATCCTCCTCAGACTCACCATCCTCGCATCCCGGGGGCGCTCCCCCTGACTTTTTAGTGATGCGCTTTGTACAATCGGCTGACTCCCTTTTGTTACTCCCACGGGTAACACGGGCACAATTTGTTCCATTTCTCACAAAGGCCTTTGCTTTTGCTTTGGGTTTCTCTTTTGGTGACGTTTTTGGCTCGTCTTTGCTCTGGTCGCCATTTTTCCTGCTGGCAATGATTTCGTCCGTGTCCCCCGAGTCGTACTCCCGGTCGTCTTTGGCAAGCTGGGCGGGGCTGTCTGAGTGAGGGGCCTGGGGTCTTCTGGGTGTCCCCCCCTCCAGGGGTTTGGCTTGTACTGCGCCACTTCAAAGGAACCTTTCTTATTTGCCGGGAGGGGGCCGGATTTTTTTGCATCATCTTCCAATTCTTCTTCAGAATCAACATCGTCATCAGACAGCGTTCTCATCGGATGGAGAATTTGAAAAAAAGGACCCCCTTTGGCTTAGGGCCTTCAGCACGGCTGGGGACGCGCTGTGTTTGGATGGGCTGGAGATGGCGGCTCAGGACGGCCCGTGGCTCGGGAGGAGGGGCAAGGGCTGCCCTCCACCTTTGCTCTCTTGGCTGGATGGCTTCTAAAGGTGGGGAACTGCCCTTGTCGCTTCTTACTCATCACGTCATCTCCCCCTTCCAATTTCCAAGTGAGGTCAGAAACGGAGACGGTGTTTGTGACGTCTTGCTCAAACTTCTTTAGGTTGTGGCAATATTTAGACGGATCGTATTTTAAGATGTTAGGAAAAGTTAAGGTAGAAAACAAAAATCATTTAACATAAAAAAAAAACAAACATTCTGCAAAACCGGTACAGAGAAAAGGATCTCGAATCAGGTGTCTGGGGCCTTCAGTTTACTCCTCTGGAAAGCGAGTGGTTTAAGCAAGGTGATCTCTGGGAATCTCAGTACCTCTACATTTCTAACATTTTATTGTCTGCACGTGTCAAGGCTCAAGCTACATCGTTAGCTAGCAGCAACCACTCTGGGTTGGGTGAGGGTGACTCAGAACCCAGTAGCCCCAGATGGCCCCTTCTGAGTTCCCAAGGAAACATTCCCACCTCAAGATGGCCCACCGTCAGTGAAATGAGCAGGACCAGGAGATCATTATATACTTCAACAACAATACTAGATGATGACCAGTTCTGATGGATCAGGCCCTTCTCAGCAACGAGATCAACCAAATCATTTCTAATGGAGCAGTAATGAACTGAACTAGCTATGCCCAGAAAAAGAACTCTGGGAGATGACTAAAAATCATTACATTGAATTCCCAATCCCTATATTTATGCCCACCTGCATTTTTGATTTCCTTCACAAGCTAATTGTACAATATTTCAGAGTCTGACTCTTTTTCTACAGCAAAATAACGTTTTGGTCAGGTATACTTATTGTGTATCCAATTTATATTTTAATATATTTAACATCTATTGATCATCCTGCCATCTAGGGGAGGGGGTGGGGGGGGTAAGAGGTGAAAAATTGGAACAAGAGGTTTGGCAATTGTTAATGCTGTAAAGTTACCCACGTATATATCCTGTAAACAAAAGGCTATTAAATTAAAAAAAAAAAAAAAAAAAAAAGATGGCCCACCGTCAGGACCGGGGTCCCACAAGACTGCTGACCATGCAGGGGTAGCCGATGGGATGAATCCCTCTAAGCAGTTCCTAGTTTATTTGTGATGTTTCAATGGGAGCCAGGGATGCTGCTAGTCTTTCCGGGAAACGGCCCCTTTTCCCTAAATCCAGCCTACATCCCTTAATCACCTGCCTAAGTCAATGCTGATTCCCTGAAGCTTATGAGGACCCGAGGGCTTCCATCAATCAGACTGTTGGAAGCTGGGGGGACCCTGGGAACCAAGGAAATGCGTGCGTGGGAGAGAGCCAGGGCTTGGGCCTCTAGTTTCCAGGGAGCCTCCGAACAAATTGCTGGCCGGAGCCTTTGGTCCTGACTGTAAACCCAAGTTCCCACGGCCTGGGGCTGCTTCCACAGCCGCGGCTGAGCAAGTGCGTGTGGGAAGCCCACGGGGCCACACGGATGCTGGGGGACCGAGCCTGGGCCCGCGACCACAAGCGTCCTCAGATAAAGGCGGGGCCAGGAAAAGGATATCTTACGCCGGTTCTGGCTCCTCAGGTGAAGGACGGGCAGAACTCTCCCAAACTTGCTCACGACCCAGTCCTATGGCAGAAAGGCAACGGCGGATGAAGCTTTGGCGGGGACACCGACCGCACAGGCCAGCAGCGCGACCGGGGGCCGCCTGGAGAGCTTGGCTGTGGGATGGGGGACCCCCGCCCCCGCCCCCGTCTCCCACACCTGCCTTGTGTCCCGGCACCTCCGTTCCCGGCACAGCTTTTTTCATGTGGAACTCCAGGACCGTCGGCGGCTTGGCTGTGCTGCCCCCTTGTGGGCAGGCCTCCTGTTGCGCTTTGGCTCGAAGCCTCTCCTCTGCCAGCCTGAAGCCAGAATGCCAACCAGGGTGCCAGAGTAACCCCTGTGCCCCCGGGCAGGAGAGGGGGCATCTTGGCACCCGGAGTCAGTTCCACCCAAGGCCCATGTTTTTGGCCTTCTCTTGCTCCCCCCCAGCCCCTTCTAAAGGCCTGCAGGGTCCCCTGCAGCACTGCCGGGTGCGTCCTGCCCCCAACCTCTCTGGGGCACGTGCACACGCTCACTGCCCCCCCCAGCCGAGGCCCTGCCCGCGTCCCCCCCCGCTGTGCTCTCTGGTCTCCACGACCTCCATGAAGATCCTGCCATACCTGTGCAGGAAGCTCTCTTTGGCCAGCTGGACCTGCAGGGTGCCGCCTTTCCAGGTGGTCTTGTTTAAAGCGGACATACCTACGGAACAGAACCGGCCTTTCCTTTGTGCCCGCCCCAGGGGGCGCCCCCGAGCCGGGCGCACCAAACACAAGGTTTTTGCCTCGGGCAGGGAGGGCACCGAGGCCTCCCAGAGGCGAGCCCGGAACGTGGCGTGGCCGTGCCCCGGGCGCTGCTCCCGGCTCTGTGCCGATTCACGGCCCCCTTTCTGCGTCCCGCCCCCCACTGCCCAGCTCCTCTCACACCTGGGTCTTCAGAGCAACGGGGCTGCCCGCCCAAGCCCCCTGGGAACCAGGCCCTGCCCCGGGTGCGGCGCGGCCTCTGCCCCGGAGCCTCGGGTCCAGCTTCCCCAGGTGCGCTTCTAGAGAGCGGAGCCTGGCACCGCCTCGGGGTCGCCCCGCCCGCCCGGAGCCGGGCCTGTGGTGAGAAGCCCTGCCCCGGCATCCCCGGACCAGCTCAGCAGCCGCCCCGCGGCGGGACCAGCCAGCGGCCTTTGCCCTCAGGCTCCTTCAGACGCAAGAGCCAGGGAGGGAAGGGGGCAGAGAGCGCCGGGAGGGGCAGACACTCACACTTCTTCAGGTCGCCTTCCGAGAGGCGCACGTTGGCGTAGGCGAAGGTCTTCTCCGGGAGCCCTGGGAGCGAGCGACAAACGCGGGGTTAGAGCCGCCCCGGGACGGGGGAGGGGACAGGGCGTGACAGCTGGGAGGCGGGGGCGGCTGGAGAGACTGGCCCTGCCCTCCCTCCCAGGACTTCAGCTGCCCGGGGACGCTGCGCCCTCGCCCTCAGAGCGTTACACAGCTGCGGGGCTTGGGCACGGGTTTGGCACCTCTGGGCGCCCCGGGCACGTGGGTGGCCTCCCTCACCCCGACGCCAAAGGGGCACAGCTGGCAGGAGGCGCTGCGGGACGGGGGCCAGAGACAAGGGCCCTGCGGAACCCCGAGGGGGGGAGGGGCCGGACCGGGACCCCGGGACCGCTGACGCCGGCGCGGAAACGGGAAATCCTTCCCTCGGGCCTTACCGAGCTCGTTGACCCGAGACACGAGCTCCACGGAGGACACGGCCCCGAAGCGGCCCAGCTGCGCACGCACGTCCTCCTGCGTGACCGAGGGCCCGAGGCCGCCCACGAAGAGCCGCCGTTCTCCGGGGCTCGCGGCCATGGTGTCTTCCTCCCGGCCTTCCGCGGCTCGCCTGACACGTGGCCCTGATTCCGGTCACGCGGACGCGCAGCGGTCCGTTCTCCTCCTTCCCCGCACGCGGGACCCGGATGCCCCCGTCCAAAGTTCCGGGACCCCGTTCCCGCCCCGTCGGTCTCTCCGGTTCCGAACTGTGTCCCCGTCTTCTTCGCATCTTGTCTGGTATCTCCGTCGCGACTCGCGGTGATGGGTCGAAATCGCTTGTCGGCTAGGTTAGGGAGCCCTTGAACGTCAGCCGAACTCGGTTATCCAGAGGGAAGCAAAATAAAGTGACACCACCTTCCCCGTTTCCCCTACTCTACTTCAACTTCCGGCTGGAGTTCATTGACCCCGCCTCCTCAGCGAGGCGCATGCGCAGAACGAGATGGTGAAGCTTTTTTTCCGGGCCGGACTCTGACGTCACTCAAGGACCACTCCGAAGTAAACTGATCCTCCAAGAGAGGGGTCAGAACCCCCCGCGGGTGGCCGGACATTCGCTCCCCAGCCTGGGGGACGGACTCTCCAGGGAGGGCGGGCTCGTCGGGGCGACTCTGTCTCAGCGCTGCCTCCGGCAAACCCTGGGATGGGCGGTCTCGGCCAGGCCCGCGCCGCCCCCAGAGCCGCCCCCCCCAAACTCTGAGACGTTGGTACCGGCCGGCAGCGCGCGGGAGCCTTGAACAGCTGGAGCCTCTCCCGGGGCCGCGTCCGGCCATGGAGGAGCGGCGGCGGCGGGAGGAGGAGGAGGATCAGCGGCGGCGGCGGGAGGAGGAGGAGGAGGAGGAGGAGGAGGAGCAGCGGCGGCGGCGGGAGGAGGAGGAGGAGGAGGAGGATCAGCGGCGGCGGCGGCGGCGGCGGGAGGAGGAGGAGGAGGAGGAGGAGGAGGATCAGCGGCGGCGGCGGCGGCGGGAGGAGGAGGAGGAGGAGCAGCGGCGGCTGCGGGAGGAGGAGGAGGATCAGCGGCGGCGGCGGCGGCGGCGGCGGCGGGAGGAGGAGGAGGAGGAGCGGCGGCGGCCGCGGGAGGAGGAGGAGCGGCGGCGGCGGCGGGAGCAGCTGAAGAAGGAGCAGCGGCAGCGGCAGGAGCAGCTGCTGCAGCAGGAGCAGCGGCGGCGGCAGGAGGAGGAGCAGCGGCGGCGGCGGGAGGAGGAGCAGCGGCGGTGGCAGCGGCGGCGGGAGGAGCTCCGGGACCTACGGGCTGAGATTGCCGCGCTGCGCAGGCGCCTCGAGCAGAGTCCTGCCGAAGCCGACCCGGACCCGGCCCCGGACCCGGCCCGGTAGGCCCAGTGGTGCGGCCGGGCTGGGCAGGGGCTTCGGCTGAGGGGAAGGCGTGATTGGCAGCTGAGGGGGGCGGGGTCAGGGAGTTCGGCAGGATGCCCCCTCGTGGCCTGGAGGGGAGGTGCTGCGGCCCCAGCGCGCCTGCCCCGTTGGGAGGCGGGGCTGGGCATGTCATCGCCGGGGCGGGGCCCTGGGTCAGTGGAGCCTGATTGGGGGAACTGGTGGGAGAGCCAGGGAGGGGCGGAGAGGGGCGTGGGCGCTGGGGGGCGGGGCCTTCCCCAAACGTGCACAGGAAGGGGGGGCGGGGCAGGTGGGGATGTGCAGCTCCATGTACCTGCCTGTGGCGCACGCAGATACACATGTGAGCGCACAAGCGTCCCTGCGCACACGCGCTCTCACACTGTCGCACAGGGGCTCTCACACTGTCGCACACGCGCACAGAGAGACAGGTGTGAGCGCACAAGCATCCCTGCGCACAGGGGCTCTCACTGTCACACACACGCACTCGGAGAGACAGGTGTGAGCGCACAAGCGTCCCTGCGCACAGGGGCTCTCACTGTCACACACGCGCACAGAGAGACAGGTGTGAGCGCACAAGCATCCCTGCGCACAGGGGCTCTCACTGTCACACACACGCACTCGGAGAGACAGGTGTGAGCGCACAGCATCCCTCGCACACGCCGCCTCACACTGTCGCACACGCACACAGAGAGACAGGTGGAGCGCATTGCCGCCCCGCGCACACGCTGCCACACTGTCGCACACGCACACAGAGAGACAGGTGTGAGCGCACAAGCGTCCCTGCGCACAGGGGCTCTCACTGTCACACACACGCACTCGGAGAGACAGGTGTGAGCGCACAAGCATCCCTGCGCACAGGGGCTCTCACTGTCACACACACGCACTCGGAGAGACAGGTGTGAGCGCACAAGCGTCCCTGCGCACACGCGCTCTCACACTGTCGCACACGCGCACAGAGAGACAGGTGTGAGCGCACAAGCGTCCCTGCGCACACGCGCTCTCACACTGTCGCACACGCACAGAGAGACAGGTGTGAGCGCATTGCCGCCCCGCAGCACGCGCCTCACACTGTCGCACACGCACAGAGAGACAGGTGTGAGCGCACAAGCGTCCCTGCGCACACGCGCTCTCACACTGTCGCACACGCGCACAGAGACAGGTGTGAGCGCACAAGCGTCCCTGCGCACACGCGCTCTCACACTGTCGCACACACGCACAGAGAGACAGGTGTGAGCGCATTGCCGCCCGCGCACTACGCTGCCTCACACTGTCGCACACGCGCACAGAGAGACAGGTGTGAGCGCACAAGCGTCCCTGCGCACACGCGCTCTCACACTGTCACACACGCGCACAGAGAGACAGGTGTGAGCGCACAAGCATCCCTGCGCACACAGGCTCTCACACTGGTGCACACACGGGCAGGGGGACCAGATACATATACCACATAGCCCGCAGATACACGTGTGAGCCCCAAGCGCTCCTGCACATGCGCGGTCTCGCAGGGCACACGGTGCGTGTGTGAGCGCACAAGTATCTGCACGGCACATGTGCTCACGCTGCACCCACACACACGGGCAATGCCGGGGAACCCTGTGCTCCATGTCTTAGGTTCTAGGGGGCTCTGGGAAGGGGCCCGGGAGCGAGTTCTCCCTCTGAGTCACGGTCCTCCCCCTTCCAGATGTTTCTGCCAGGAAAACGAGCCGCCTCCTGCTGGCCGAGGGGAGTCTGGCAGGGCCTTGGAAGCGCAGCTCGGGGGCCTGGAGTCCGGCCTTTCCTTCCTCTCCGAGGTCACCGGCATCAGGATAACCCATTACTCCATGACGAGAGCCGAGCTCCCTGGAGGCACGGAGGGGGCGCAGGAGAGTAAGCGCGTTTGTTTGCCTCAGTGCCCCCGTTCCCCCCCCCCCAGGTGCTCCTGTTCCCCCCCAGGCATCCCCATTTCCCCACCCCCGGTCCCCCCAGGCGCCCTTGTTTTCCCTGGCCAGTGGTTTTCCGACTGGTCCCCGGGCAGTTTCCTGAGGCTTCAGTCTTTAACTTGTGCCTCAGACACCGGCGTCGCTCCGTGTGCAGCCCCTGCTCCTGGGTCCCTGAGACTTAAAGGCCGAGGGGGCTCCTCCAGGGGTTTCCTGGCTCGGATGAGTGACTTTCCGGTCTGGGCCAGAAGGTTCAGAGGGAAACTGAGGCACAGGGTGAGAGGCAGCTGCCTGAGCCCGGGAGAGAGGCTAGGAGTGGGTTGGGCGCGCTGGCTCGGGGCGAAAGACAAGGTAGGAAGTTGGGAAAGTCCATCAGTGGGTCACCGGGTGCCAACATGTGGCGACAGGAAAAGGGCAGGAACCAGCCCCGCTCAGAGTCCGATAGGGAAACGACCCTCTGAGCCGTGGGCTGACGAGCCGTGGCCCGAGTAAGTAGGACGTCACCCACAGAGGGCAGGGAGAGGCGTCCTGAGAAGGCCCCGAGGCTTTGTGGCCGGGGGAGAGCAGAGCGGGACCCCCTCCCCAAGCCTGTGGGCTGGGTTATGGGGGGCGTGGCGACCAGAGCCAGCTTCACGGGACGCCCATCTGACGGGCGCAGCCCAGCCTCTGGTGCCCCCCAAGGGCGCCATGCTCCTCGCCTTGGCAAGGGAATCATCTGCGTGGGGGGTGACTTGGTGGCCGCCTCCTGCACCAGAGCTTCAGCTGCTCCTCAACCCCGGGCCCGGTGGTCTCGCCCCACTGACTTCAGAGCTGTGGCGGCCCCACGGTCCCTTCACGCTCCCTCTTTCCACTTTTCCCTGGCCATGTCTGCAGGAAGAAGTGCCCACATCCCCCACGCCACCTAGACCAAGCGCAATAAGCACCCACTGTGTGGGGGGCCTGGGCTGATCACAGGAGGCCCTACTGTGTGGGGCAGGGGGGGAGGGGTGGGGCTGATCACAGGAAGCGCCTGCTGTGTGCCAGGCACGGAGCCCCATCCAAGGGCAGGTCAGGAGGGTGCCCCCGGGCACGGGGCAGCGGCTTCCCTGGGCTCGCCGACATTCATGTCTCTTTTTTGTGTCGCAGGCGGGCCCAGGATCCTGAGAAAGGGCCGCCTGGCCGGAGACTGCCGAGATGTGACCTTTCACCTGGAGTTCCAGCTCCTGGAGACGCAGGTGAGTCGGGAGGCCCGTGTCGGGGCCACGGCCCTGCCCCCGTCTGCGGGTCCTTTGGCTCCGCCCTCACTCCCGGTGCCTCGGAGACCTTTCCCCGCTTCCATGAGGAGGGGGCAGCCTAAGGAGTCGGTTCCTCCAAGGCGAGGAAGAAGCCCAAGTAACTGGCACGAGGGGAAATCAGGGGAGGCTTCTAGGGGAGGAGGCCTGGGAGCTTGAACCAAATCTAAGGATTCCCATCGGGGGCACCAGGGCAAAGGGCCTCCTGCTCCTCCCAGCAGCCGGCTGGCACTTATAGAGCACCCCAGGGGCTGAGCCCATCTTACAGAGCAGGAGCCGAGGCGGGCAGAGGTCAAGGGGCCTGCCCAGTCTCTCCGACTGCCCTGTGGGCAGGGACCTCTTGGTGGAGGTGCCAAGAAGAAGGGGGGGTGGGAGGGGGCACTCCCAGGCCAGAGAACCTGGACCCCTGGAGCCCACCACAGGTGAGAGAGATCAGGGTGGGGACAGGTGGGGTCCTGCCAGACCTTCCCACAGTCATCTCATTTTGGGCCAGGCTGCTCAGAGCACCACGTGGTGGGTCTGCAGGGGCTCTGGGCCCCCATGCTGCCCCCCCCATGGCCAGCCCATCTGCAAGAGCTCCGGCCCCCATTTGGCCCCTGTGGCGGGGGGGCATTCTCAGGCAGCCAGCCCACGGGGGGTCTGAGGCTGCTCCTCCAAGGTCCCCAGCCTGGTGGGTCTCTGAGGTTCGGTCCCAGACGCTGCAGCCCTTCCTGAGCCGGGGCTGATGATAGCGGCCCATTGGAGCCCTCGGGAGGTTGTACCAGCTGCACGAGGGGGCACTTTCCCTCTTTTTGCCCAAGACCAGTTTACACGGCCTGGCTCTGCAGGTTTATAAGCTAAGTGTGCGAATTGAACATTTACTGACAAATTGTGACGTCGCGACCCCCGCAGTCAGTTCTGAGACCCGAGAAGCTGGGGTTTAGGGGAGAGGTGACGCAGGACGGCCTCGTCCTGGCAGGAGAGAAAGGGGGACACGCGGCGTGGCTGATGCGCTGGCACAGGGGCAGGCCCAAGGCACAGGCGATCTCCAAACGGCCGTGGGGACTCGGGCCCTGGCGGCAGCCCCGGCCAGGGTGGGGGCTGAATGGGCAGAGCCTTGGGGTCTGGGGGCGCCGGTCCTGCTGCTGGCCGCTGGAGCAGCCCCTGGGTTTCTTAGCTGTGGGCCGCCAGCAGAGGGAGGCCTTTCATCATTGGAAATGTGAGGAGCAGCCCAGCCTTCAGCTGCAGCCGGAGATGTCCCAGAAATGCTGCTGTGATTCAGTCCCCCCACCCCTCCCCCAATCCGGGAACCTGGGGGGGGGGCCACAAAAAGACTTAAGCAGCCGGAGAAACCTCCATCGTCACTCCCTTCCTACAGCGGAGGAAACCGAGGCGCCCCTGGGTGGTCCCACTGCCAGCCAGGGCCAGCCCTGTTCTCCGGCCCCTGGCCCAAGCCCAGGGTGGGTTCTGCTCTTAAGGACTGCTCCCAGGACCCTCCTCTGGGACCCAGCACCCTGAGCGCCTCCGCTCCTTGGGACCCAGGCCCTTGGGGCAGAAAGGGATGACCAGGAGCCACGCCCAGCCCCTGGCCCCAGAGCCTCATGCCCAGCCCCAGAGGACAAAGCCCCAGGGCCCAGAATCGAGAGCCTCAGAACCCCGAAGCTTACAGCCTAGAGCCCCAGCTCCAGAATCTCAGAGCCCCAGAGGCCAGAGCCCGGCTCCTGCTCGCCTGCTCCTTGTGTTCCCAGAAAGAGCTTTATCGACGTTTCCTTTGGGAGCCGTGACTTCTGTTCTCTGGGTGTCCATCTGCTCCCAGACTGGGGGGCGGGGGGGGAGGTGAAGGGAGACATCCTGGGCGGCTGTACGGGAGCTTCCGTGTTCCCAGTCCTGGATTTGTCTTGGGAGAGCGGTGGGGAACGGGTGGCTGTATTGCCCACATGGGGCGGTCGGAGCTGTGCAAGGACCAGGCGCGCTGCCCTTCCGCCACCTCTGGGTCCTGGGGAGCCCCCAGAGCCTCTGCTCCCATGTTTCCTTCCCCCCACTGTCTGTTTCCACCTCCATAAAAGTGGCTTCTGTGTCGTGTCCCTCCGAGCTGTCCCCAGGCTCCCTGACCCCGTGGCTGGGGCGGCTCCCTGCGGCGGCGGCGACTCTAGTTCCCTTTGGCTGGCGCTCTTGTGTGGGCAGTGCTGTGGGGAGGGGCCGGCGGGCTTCTCGTCTGCCCTGGCCCCGCGCAATCGCGGCACCCCCAGCAGTCGTAGAAATGAAGGGCGGGGACGACGGCGAGGGTTTGCTCCCATCCCAGTCTCTGAACGTTGAGCGGGCCAAGAACAGCCCCCGAGACCCAGCCTGGGCCCCTGGGGGCCTCAGAGTGACAAGACCACGATTCTCTAAGTACTGAGGGTTTGAGTTTTATTGCTCACCCAGCCACGTTTCCTTCCCGGCACTTAGCAGGGGCCTGGCACATAATAGGGGCTAAAGGAGTGTGAGTTGACTTAAAACTTTGTGTTAGGCAGGCCTGGGGGATCATGGGGGCCCGTTTGAGGGGGCTCCTGCCCTGCTTTCTGCGGGGTTTCCTTGCTGTGTTCCGTGGCTTCCAGGGCAGCTCAGGCTGGGCACCTACAACAGAATCATGTCCTTGCTGCCCAGCTCTGATGGAAAGACAGTTTGCACATTTTAAAAAATAACCATCCCAGAGAATTTCCCTTTTCTTTTTTCTCTCTCACTTTCCTCTTGAGCATCTTTAAAGGGCTCCACAAACTGGCTTCTACCAAGGAGAGCTGCAATTATTCCTGCTTCTGTGGATCTCTGGTTCTGTCTTCTTTTTTAGCTGCTTTTCTCCCGTTTTCCTCTTCTTTGGGACAGGGCTGATTTTCTTCTTCAGATTCTCCAAACAAGGGCCCGTTCTAATCCGGGGTCTTCTCTGCTGACCATCTCTCTCCGCTTGGCCGGTAACAGATGTCCAGGAAAAACCCGAACTCTCCTGGGCACCGGTCTGCTGGAAACCAGTGGGACTGATCCGTCGTTAACATAAAGGCCAGATCTGTTGTCCGAGGAGACGGCCGGGATGGATCCCTAACGCCCAAAGAGATTCTGAGGGACGGTTCCAGAAATCTTGTGCAAGAACGTTTCATGATGTGACATAGTCTAGTTACACAATCCAGGGGGAGCTACAAGTTCTGCTTTGTCTTATTAGGCCCGAACAGACGGTCCTGCAGCTCGGGTGGCCGCAGAGACTGGACTAGAGCCCCTCCCTCCTTAACTGCTGTTCCCGGGTGACCCGAGGCTGTCAGACATGTTCCCCCCATCCCCGTGTTGGGAATGGCAGGAGGCTCTGCTCCGAGGGGGTTCACCTGTGGGATTTCTCGTTCTGGTCACTGCCCCCAGTCCCTCGCCCTCTGCCATCCTCTGCCTTTTATGCCCTTCCCTAAGAGAAGGGAGGCCGCTACTCCCTGGGAAGTGCTTAAAAGCACCGACCAGGTTTCCTTCGGGGAGATCTGGGAACTTTGGATTGAGAAGAGAAGCTCTACCGTATTTTGTCAATCCAAAAGTATTAATTAAGCACCTACTGTGAGACGCCCGACACTGAGAGATCGGGGCCCAGAGGAAGGCACCAGGGAACGGCGGCACCGGGGAACGGCAGGCCCGCATCTCCCAGCTCTCTGAACTCCCGATGGCTGGGCGGTTTCCACGGTGACGGGTTTCTTACCTGTGGATGAGCTTTCTGTTGTCTCTCTCCCACTTTCCGTTCTCCTAGAGCAGCGATTGGCTTCCTATTGATGCCGAATAGCCTGTGGCCTGAGACAAAAATGGCCATTTCTGGAAAGACTTTGTGCCTAATTGGGATCCGAGCCGGGTCTTAGGAGGGGAGATGGGGAAGCAGCAACGGGCGTTCTGGAGCTTACCGGTGGTGTCCAGTGGCAAAGGGCTGGGGGTCTTGGGGGGGGGGTATCAGAGGAGCTCGGCAGGAAGGGTGTGGGAGGCGTGGCAGGGCCTTGGACGCCAGCAGTCAAGGCCTCCTTGGAGGGGAGATAGGCCCAGGGAGATGGGCCGGGGCTGGGGGGGAGGCCGTGAGGTTGTTCTGGGGGTGTTGGAGGTCGTGCTGTGGGATGAGAAGGGGGGAGTGCGTGCAGCGAGCTGGGGTGTGTGGAGGGCAGGGCAGAGCAAGCAGGCGGCCCCCGAGAGCTCCCCGGGCCAACAAAACAGCCTTTCTCTGCTACCGGCGGGTGTCGCGCCGAGCACTGAGGGTCCCTGCCCTGGAGGACCTGCAGTCTGTGGGGCAGGGGGCACCAAGTGACGGACCCTTCCTGAACCTGAGTGAAAGTGGAGAAATGCATTCGTCATTTTTGAGCGCGTGGTTTTAGACACTTCTTGGGACAGAATCCTTTGTCACAATTGCCCCCGGAAGGGCCGGAGATCCTGCTGGGGCGGGAAGAAAGGGCTGGGGATCCTGTCAGTGGGTCTCCGTTCAGTTAAAGGGTCTTTGCACGGCTTCTCTGCTTTAGGGTGAAGAGAACCCCTCGGCCGCCATCACCGAGCTGAGTATTATCTTGGAGCCCTTGGAGTACAGCGAGCTGAGCCGCTTCGTGGCCCGGTAAGACCCCTGACCCAGGCTAGCTCTCCGGGGGAAGCCCCATCCCTTTCTTTGACTGCAAGGTGAGGTAGATGGAGGCGCTTTTAAGGGACTTGTGTCGGCCCTTTGGCTCCTGCCCTTGCCCTGTATCTCTCTCCCGCTCTCCTCTCCAAGACCATTCTTTAGAACAGAGATTTTCTTTCTTTTTCCCATTTCTGGGGATGTCTTTTTTTCACCATCGGTGCTCCCCGGTAGCTTCCCTTGGGCCCTCCCTGAGGGCCTTCCCTCGAAGACAGAAAGGTCGGGCTGGCTGGTGGAGGGGCAGCTTGCGGGGGCCGCCCCTGCCCCGTTGGCCACGTGGCATCGGGCGGTCCTGCCCTCGTTCCTCCCTCGGCTCCTTCCCAGCCCCTTGGCTGGGAAGTCCGTCACTGCCCTTCCTGACGGTCCCGCGCTGTTCCCTCCCCTCGGACCACGCTTGGGGGCATCTCTGCGTCCAGCTCTTGACCATCACAAAGGTGCTGCTGCAGTACCTGGGCTCAGGGGGCGTGATTCTTGGCAATGGCCATGGAGGGCTTTATTCACACCCTCCCAAACTGCTTCCGGGTCATTTGTGCTAATTGGCAGCTGCACCCACAATGCACTGGGGCCCTTCTCCCACAGCCTCTCCAACACTGACAGTCGCCATGCTCTGGCATCTTTGACAGTCTGTGGCATGGGGACCTCGGGGCTGTTTTAATTTGCCTTCCCTTGGGATGGATGGCTTGGAGCTCCAATGAGGAGCCAGGGTGATGTCCCTCTCTCCTGTACCCAAATTGGCCTCGAGGCTCGCAGCGACCTGAGGGGGAGGGATCCCGAGATTAAGTCCATTATAGAGATAGAAAAGCAAACGGAGGCCAGCTGAGCAGCAAGCATTTATTAAGTGCCTACTGTGTGCCACGTATCCTGGTGTGTGCTGAGAGGAGCTTGTCCAGGGCCACCCCCCGGGGGACATGGCCTTTCTGAGCACGGGCCCGTCTGCCCCAGACACTGCCCAGCCCTCTGCTCTCACCCGGCCCCACAGGCCCTGGGACGTCTTTGGGGGCCCTTAGAGGGGGTGGCTTTGTGGCCCAGGCCCCTGCGACCCTTTATGTCAGTGCAGGGTCTGGGGGCGGGGAGGCACCTTGCTCTGGGGGGGCCGGGGAGGGCTTCGGAAGGTGGGGGGGGCACACTGGCTCCGGAGAAGGACCTGCCCACCTCCCTATCAGCTGGGCCGGATGGCGTGTCTCCCCAGGGCACTGTGGGGACGGCTCTTTAACGCCAGTGGAAGTGCCCTTTAACCTTCTCCTCTCTGCGGAATTAGGGGCAGGAGCTGCCGCCAAATCTGGCTTCGGCCCTGATGAGCCATGTGACCCTGCTTGCCTCAGTTTCCTCTTCTGTAAAATGGGAATAACAGTCAGCCCTAGCCTCCCATTCACTCCTTGTTTGTCCTTCGTTGGTGAGGAGAGCTGTGGCATCAGGGAGGTGGTACCTGGACAGAGGGAGGGCAGGACTGGGCAAGGGCAGCGTCCTCCCTGCCTCCTCCAGAGCCAGACAGAGCTGGATGATGCCTTGGATGGGGGGCAGACCCTGGCCTTGGGAAGCAGGTCCCTGTTTGTCTGAGGGCCTGATCAGGGATTAAGGCAGGTAAGGAATGAGATGGAGGATGGCCTCTTGTACTTTGTCTCTGTCTCTGTGCGTGTGTGTGTCTGTGTCTCTCTCATGAGAGTGTAATGAATAGGGGCATTAGGGGAAGTCGGAGTGATGAGATTTGTAGTTGTTGGGATTAATGCAGTAGGTTTTATTGAGTTATTATATCACTGCGTCTCTGTCTCTGTCACTTGGGAGGAGAGAGCCTCGGGATTTCTGGCTATTGACATTCCCAGCCGGGGCTTGGCCTGGACCCCCTTCTGGTTAAGTAACGAGAGCCAGAACAATTGGCCCTTCGGGAAGGGCTCTGACCCATAAGCCCCAAGGTGTCTTGCAAGGGCCCAGCCCCCCAAACTTGCATTCCTCTGGGCAGAGGTTGTTGCGAGGCTCCGACTGGTGGTAGGGACCCCTGAGAGGTCTGCCCCCTCTCCCTTTTTGCCCTCCCCCACTCTCTGCTGCCCCAGGTGTGCTGATGAGAGAACTAGGGGACCCTCGGGGGGCTCAGCACTGAGGGCTGGGGGCCTCTCGGCTCAGTCCGTCTTCTGGGGTCTCCTTGTCCCGTCCTGCATTCGTTTGTTTGGCACTGATGGCGGCTGGGCTCTGGCGCCGAGCCGTGAGTTATCTGGCAGGGAGGGGGCTGAGATGCTTGGAGACCCGGCTCTGTGGGGACCCACCGTCAGAGACAGGAGGGAGATCAATCAGTGAACCTTAATTAAGCACCGACTCTGCGCTGGGCACTCACGGCAGGATTGAGTCCAAGACCTCAAACATCTACGGGGGAGCCTCTCGGCGGGGCCTCTGGCACCTGCAGCATCTGACAAGGGACCCTGGCCCAGCCCTGGATGAGGCCGGGCCCTTCGGAGCCCACATTCCCCACCAAATGCTGACATCTGACAACTGTCAGCACCACGTGCGTGCTGCTGACCACGCTCACTTGCACTCCAGGACAGGCTCCCGTTGCGTGCGCTTTCGTGTGTGGGCACTTTGGCGAAATGGCCTTTCGGCCGAGGTCGATCCCGCCCCGGCCGCTCGAGCACGGCCTTTCATCTGCTTTCCCAGCCCCGCCTGGGTCCGAATCCTCCTTTTCAGCTTTTAACTGCTGTGGTTAAGGCTGGAGGCTGCAGCAGTGCCAGCAGTTCGCAGGCAAAAGTCAGGAACAGCTGGGTTCCATTAGGCTTTGACTCTGGAAACATGGCTCCCAACGCACCAGGTCATAAAGGCTTGTTCTTTTTCCCTTCAGCAGAGAACGACTGAATCAACTAGTGTGTAAATGTTAACCAGCCTCTTGCCCAGAGCTAGGGATCTGGATCCCAAAGCAGAGCCAAAGGGTCCTTGAGGAGGGTGCATGCCAAGAAGAGGGGCTCCGGGGATGGGCCAGGGCTCCCGGGATGGACTGGGGATCTGAGAGGTGGTCATGGACACAGGCTTGCCAGCAGCCAGGGAACAGCTGATGGAACTCAGCTGTAGCACTGTAGTTCTCAGCCAGCATCTTACAAAGGCTTGCAAAGCCCTTTGCAAGTTGTATCTCATGTTCTCCTCCTAACAAGCCCGCCATGTAGGTGCTATTTGTCCATTTTACGGGTAAGCAAAGTGAGGCAGAGGGAGGGGAAGACCCTGCCCTACGTCGCCAGCGTAGAGGGCCCTCCGAGGGGTTTGAGCTCAGGCCTTCCATTCCACACTGAGACGCAGACTTTGGCTTTCTCAGCCCCAGCTCCGATTCCTGTAACTCGGATCCTTGGGGGCATTGCCTCCCCTGCTTCGACAACCCCTGGTCTTGTCTCTGTGGTGCTTACGAGAACAGCAGGTGCCAGGGGCAGCTGTAGCCAGTTCCTCGTTCTAGCAATCGCACGACTGTGGTCCCCCTGCCACAGATCCCCCCAGACGCGCTCTCCGTGTCTTGCCATGACACTGCCCCCGACTAAGCTAATGTGCCCCCAGCCCTCCCGTTTTGATCTGCCCGTTTGGATCGAGCTCTAGCCTCCTGTCTCTCTGTCCTTCTCTGTACGAGTTTAGGAGCGAGGAGACCGGGCGCTGTTCCCCAAACCATGAGGGTCTCTGTTTATCCTGGCTCAAGCTCCGACCTCATCCCCTTCAGCCAGAGAGCAGTTGGCATGTAGATGGGTCAGCATCCTGGCTCTTCCCCCTGGTCTGCCCTGTAGTGGGAACGCACCTAGGAGAAGACACGCTTTCCATTATTTATTGATACTTATTTCTTTTCCTCCATCTTATTTCTCTTTAACAATAACTTTTTTCCTTCTGTCCTTCAGATAAGAAGGCTCCGGTTGGCCTTCAGAGCCCTTCCTGCCTTTCCAGGCTTCATCCATCCCACTCTCCAACACAAGTCTTTGGTTTGGCGTCTCCAGCCTCCCGACTGCCCCCGTGAGCAAGAGACTTCCTCTCTTTGCTCTGGGCATTTTCTCTGTCTGCCTGCCCTGCTTGGGGTGCTCTCCCTCTGCTGGGACCACTGACCCACCTCTCTGGCATTCAGGTCCCAGCAAAAATCCCACTTCCTATCCGAAGCCTCCCTCCCACCCTTAGTTCTAGCACCTCCATCCCATTAAGTATTTCCTTTTTGTCCTGTATACAAAGTGTATACACTGTCTTTTGCCTCTTTTTAAAAATTCCCAGCGTATACAGAGGGCCTAGTACAGAGCAGGCATTTCACAGATGTTCACAGTAGACTTCCTGACTGCCATGTGCCCATTGGCGCTGCCTTGGGGCCCGTTCTGGGGCCATCCTTTGGTACAATCATCCCATTGCTTTTGGTTTCATTTATTTGGGTTTTTTTCCTTTTATACTTTTCTAGTCATTGCATATATTGTTTTCCTGGTTATTGCTATTTCTGAACTTTGCTCATAAGAGATTTTCTTTCTACAGGACAGAAGAGAAGCGGGACCTTTTCGGGTTTTTCAGAAGCCTTCACTTTTTCCTGGAGTGGTGTGAATACCGTAAGCGGACATTTCAGTACTTTAAGGTAAGGTCCTCTCATTTGTCGTCCGCCTGCCTGTTATGCTCATGTTATGAGAATGTTCCGGGATGTTCGGCGGCCCTCCCCACCCCCCGGGCTTTTGGAGTTTGGAGGACTTTCCCAAGTGTAGATATCACAGGACACCAGCCTTGCTGGAGGAGGTTAGTTCTTTGTGTGATAGTGAGAAGTCCTCCTTCCGGGCTTCGGGCTTGTGAGCGGTTCGGCCCCCTTTCTCCACGGCCTCCCAGCTCCGGACTCGTGTCCATGTGAGGCGCCCCATGCCAGGACCGCGGGCACGAGAGGCTCAGATTCCCCTTCCCCCGTTAGGCGCTCCTGCTTCACGAGGCCGTTGATGATTCCCTGCCCTTCCTTTGTTTTCTTTGTCCTCTCTTCTGGAGAATTTCCTTGGAATTAAACTGGGGCCAGTATTACCAGGTCTGGCTCGCCTACGGTCAGATTTTTGCCAGGTGTATGACTTTGCCGGTGCCATCGGGTGTGACGGACAAATTCTTCCTAGTGGCCTCCTGAATTTCCATCTGTCTGTTGACTAGTCACCCAAGAGGAATGCAGATCATAGAGTTTAATTTTTTCTTGGTTGGTTTTTAATTCTTATGTGATTCCCTGTTTTGAATGTACTGCGACGCACAGATTGAGATGCTGGGGCACTGTAACATTCTTCTCTAAAATGTAATGTTTTCTGGGAGCAGGTTTCTTTTCTTTTCTTTTCTTTTATGGCTTTTTATTTACAGGATATATGCATGGGTAATTTTTCAGCATTGACAGTTGCCAAACCTCTTGTTCCAACTTTTCCCCTCCTTCCCCCCACCCCCTCCCCCAGATGGCAAGTTACCTAATACATGTTAAATATGTTAAAGTATACACTAAATACAAAATAAGTATACATGTCCAAACAGTTATTTTCCTGTACAAAAAGGATCAGACTTTGAAATAGTGTACAATTAGCCTGTGAAGGAAATAAACAATGCAGGCGGACAAAAATAGAGGGGTTGGGGATTCTATGTAGTGGTTCACACTCATCTCCCAGAGTTCTTTCCCTGGGCATAGCTGGTTCAGTTCATTTCTGCTCCATTGGAACTGATTTGGTTCATCTCATTGTTGAAGACGGCCACGTCCATCAGAATAGATCCTCACATAGTGTTGTTGTCGAAGTATATAAAGATCTCCTGTTCGAGCAGGTTTCTTTTCAGTTCAATAATCACCTCAAGTACAGCCAGGTGTTAAAGTCCAAATCCTTTATTGTCTCCTTCAAATTCTCCTCTCCTTCACCTGGGGCTCGGCTAGTTTTCTGGAGGCCTTCATGCTCTTGGTTTCCGTGTTCTCCACAGGACAGCCTGCCACCACTTCTCTGTCTTCCTTAGTTCTGCCCGCCTGCCTTCTCTGGCTTGTGAATCTCCTCAACTTCCAAAGGTTTGTGCTTGAACCTCCAGTCACAACACAGGTGAATGATGGAATGAATCTGTCTCAGCCTCAGCGAGCTTCTAGTGCGTCTGTCCCTCCTGACCCTGACAGCTCCTCCTTATATGCCCCACACTGAGTACACACCAATCATTATGTCATTAGGAAACCATTATTTGTTGTAGGAGTAAATCAATGCTAAACCAGATTTAACCATAGCACCTTGTTTCAAGTTCTGGCCCATAACAGGGCACCAGAACCGTTCCGGGGCCACATCCTCTCACGGGTTCACTGTTCCTCAGGGTGAAGGACCGGCCTCCTCCCCGGGCCCGTGGGGTGCCCCGACGCTAGCCTCCCTTCCAGGCGCCCCGCTTTGTTTGGCCGTTTCTGATTACCTGCGTTTCGTCTGCTCCTTCCTGTGTTTACTCCTCCGGCTTATGGCTTTTGTGAGACGACGTTCAGATCTTTGCCAGAGAATGGTGCGGGGGCGGCATGGCTTCTGTTTTATACCAGAAGCAGCTTGTTGTCATGAGAAACATGTGTGTGCGCGCAGTCAGACTGAGGAAAGCCGCTCGCTCATTCGTGTGTGGCCATAGGCATGTGCACTACCTGTGGCTTTTACATGACCTTTGTGTTCTCTCTCGGTTTCCCCATATACATTTTATACAAATAGAAGAAATTCATTCGTATTTGTCGCTGGATGATAAACGACATCAGAAAAGGGATTTGGGCAGTGGCGTTATGGTCAGTGATTGGGCTGGCCAGCGGTGCAGGATGGGGGATCTTTGTTTCTCTCAATGATATCTTGCAATTTTCTCTCGCACACAGTGCACGGGATGTCTTAGTTAATTTC
This sequence comes from Sarcophilus harrisii, assembly GCF_902635505.1. NCBI lineage: Eukaryota > Metazoa > Chordata > Mammalia > Dasyuromorphia > Dasyuridae > Sarcophilus > Sarcophilus harrisii. The sequence continues at coordinate 2,682,001 of NC_045426.1, read as the reverse complement.
CAGATGTTTCATGTTTTTTGTGTTTCTATAAATAGGATTATTTTGGGTGATTATTTTTAGAATATACCTGTTAATTATGTTTGTAGCTTCATCTTTGATTATGTTATAGGATTTATTTATTTTCTCCATTCTCTTTTGGTTTTGAGACTAGTGTTTTCGGATCCTGATTATCATCCATTAGAGTTGTTGTCTCTTGTAGCCCGCTACCATCTGCCCGCTTGGTAAGCGGGGTTACCGTGCCAGACTCTGATGGAAGTCAAGATGGAGAGAGAATGAGGATGAACAGCCAAAGCCTTGTCTAGCAAGATATTTTTACACCTAGGTGAGGGCTCCCTCCATGTTGAGGAGCTTCCGTGTGTACAATCTCTGGGGTCCCGTCATGTTGGGGAGCTTCTCTCTGTACAATCTCTGAGCTCCTGTTATATTGGGGAGCTTCCCTGTGAACAGTCTCTGGGCGTCCATTATGTTTGATAGCTTCTATGTATATTATCTCTAGGCTCCCGCCATGTTTGATAGCTTCCCTATGTACAATCTGTGGGCTCCCGCCATGTTGGGGAGTCTCTCTGTACAATCACTGGGCTTCCACCATGTTTGATAGATTCTCTGTGTATGACCTCTGGAAAGACTTGGAAAAGGATCACAGAGAACTAGAGGGCATGAATGGCACAGGGTCTCCACTGATTAGAGGCTGAATGTATACATGTACACTGGAATATATATTTTTTCCAAGTATTCTGATTGGCATTAAAGTGGCCTAGGTTCAAGCCCAGCCTCAGACTCTTGGGAGCTGTGTGGTCTTAAACAGTCACTTTCCTGTTCTTAGCTTGTTTCCTTCTTACCAGTAGTGCCTTCCTCCCAAGACTGTTGTAAGAATCGATGGGGATATCTCAGCTCTAGGAGGTGAGTGATCACATTTGATAAAGTGAGACCGACTGAGACTTGCATTCTCCCCAATTCTTCTTCAATTAAATTGAAACTAGTAAAATCTTAATTTGTTTTTATGTCTGTATAATGCCCTCATTAATAAACTGAATGTATATTCGGCAAGATGAGCAAGGCTTGGTTAGATGGCTGCTGGGCTGGTGCTCAGCAGTGTGATCTGGCAACCGAGAAGGCCAGTGGAAACTCTAGAGGCAGAGCTTTCCGAAATAAGAGTGCCTCTGGATCTTTGCGTGGGCCCGACCACATGATGAAGCGTCGTGTCCAGCTCTGGGTACCAGAGTTTTAAGAAATATTTTGATGAGTTAGAAGCCTCACGAAGAGGGTGGTCAGCCTGGGGAAGGGCATTGAGTCTATGTCATATCCTTGAAAGAATTGAAGATTTTTTAGCCATGGAAAGGGAAGGAAGAGGTCGGGCACACAGGAAGTGGGGAGGGTCCACGATAGTGGTTTTCAAGTATTTGAAGAACTTTGCTGTTAAAGAGGGATTGGATGACTTCTCTGGCCCTAGGAGGCACAGCCAGTGGGAGAAGTGGGGGGAGATTTGAAAAAGACAATTTTAGGCTTGAATTCAGAGAAACTTTCCTAACAGAATTGTCTAAAAGTAGAAGGGGCTCCCTTGGAAGTTAATGGTTTTTTTCCTCATTGGAGGTCTCTTTTTTTTTTCCATCCCAGTTAACATTTTATTTTTTTTTCAAAAACCTACAAAGATGGTTTTCAACATTCATTTTGGTAAAACTTTGGATTCTAAATTTTTCTCCCTGCCTCCCTTACCTCCCTGGACCCATTGTGATATAGATTAAATATGAGGTCATCAAGCATAGACTGGCTCACTACTGCTTGGATGGTTTTTGTTGGGGATTTTTTTTCTTACAGATTGGCCAAGAGGCCTGTCAGGGGTTCTTTCAACTCCAAAGTGTTGTCATATAAATGATGTAGTTTTACAGAGCTCGGTTGATTTGCACCTAGAAGTCATGGATCACTCTAGGACCTCCCCAGTCAAATCCAGTGTCCCTCCAGAGAGATTCTCCTATTCATCTACATGGGGAAGGGAAGAAGCTGAGAAGTGCTTATAGTCCAGGTGATTCTGTGTCGGTGACTACCTGCGTAATGAATCAAAGAGACTAGCGAGCACATTTGGGAAGTGACAAATAGCCTTCCATGTGCCTGAGCTGCAGGAGCTTGGCTTTTAAGTTCTACTGCCGTCCCGTGGATACTGTCTATCAACCATAGGGACCGCGATCTCAGAAAAATAAGTCTAGGTGACCCACGGGTTCAATGGAAGTGAATACATCAGGGATGGCTGGGCTATACAAGTGACCACTGGTGAGCTGGGCGTACAACGTGGTCTCAGTGTGGGCTGGGTGCATGCGGGAGCCTGTAGTCCTGCAATAATACAACATCTGGGGTCTGTCATGTGGACCATTGGTGAAAACTTTGCGCAAGGACATGGCTGAGATGGGAAGATAGGAAGGAAAAGGAGGCCTTGTGGTCTGTTGTGTGGGCCATTGATGGAGACTTTGGGCAAGGACATGGCTGGGATGGGAAGATAGGAAGGAAGAGGAGGCCTTGTAATCGTTCTCTGTGAGAGGGATGTCCACAGGTCTTGGGTCTACCAAAACCTCTCGTGTTTTAGCCCAGGAGGATGGGGCTGAGCTCTTCCTTGAAACTACATATGAAACATGGGCTCAACTGGCAGCACAGGGGCATATCCCTCACCAGATGCAGTCTCCTGGGCTGGAGAAATAGCACTAGACCAGGAGCAGAAAGACCAGAAATTATTTCTCAAATCTAACTTTGCTTTTCCCTTTAACCCTTGTGTAAACCTATAAAAGGGAGGGGATGTTTCTCCTCATAGTAACCCCCTCAGAGCTGTAGGGAGCAGCCCCCCCCCCCCCCCGAGAATGAGAAGCATTCTGGGAATGCTGCCAGAGAAGTCGTCTCAACCAGAGTCAGTTCCTTTAAATGAACATTTTATTGGGACTTGACCAAAGGAATGGAGTTTTCTCCAGTTGAAAAGTTTGGTGTAGACACGTGTCTTGTAGCAAACTCTACCATATTTTATGGCCTAAGACAGTAATGAGTCCCCCACCGATGTCAGTCCAGCTTGCAAAAGCTGTGGGTGCCTGAAAATAGTTCACTTTGAGCCAGGGAGGCATCCTCAGGCAGGAACGAGAAGGAAGGGCGTCAGAGAGCCAGTCCTGGGTGTGTGCCCACACTTACACGTTGGTAGCGATGAGAAGGTGCCCCCAGCTGAGACGCAGCCACAGAGACGTTGTCACTGTGTGCCGACATCTTGCCATGAACCAAGTGAGGTGGGCGGTGATGTTTATCTGACTAGTCTCCATTATTCACATTATGTTACACTTTGAACTCAAAATGTAAGGTAGATATGAAGTTTTCTAAATACTCTAGTTTAAAAAAGAACAAAAAAAAAAGTGTAGGTGTATGAAAGCTGCCAAGGGTATACAAAAATGTCGTTAAACGAGACTATAGAGCCTTTAAATGAGAGGTAAGCAGACAGCTGGCTTTCCCTTTAGGGGTACATGGGGCTGAGTGTGCCTTGGTTAATAGTAGGTCCCAGTGGGCAGTCTCTTTAGGCAGATGAAACTGTTGGGATGCTTCCCCAGGAGGATGGGATTGCCTTCCATTCTGATCTCATCCACGCGGCTGCGGATGTAGCGCGTGTCGTTGGACTTGCAGAACGTATCATCCGTGATGTCGGCTATGTTGTTAAACTGTGACACAAGAGAGATGGGTTAGGAAGCTCCAGGCGCGATTCACCGCGGGCTCCACTTCAAACTCTCCCCCCAGTTGTCCCGGGGTGCGGAAAGACAAATGTCCTCCCTAAATGTACCATGTTTGCTTGTCCAGGGCAAGGTGGGTACTTCAGGCCCGGGAAGCCCCCGGCTGGGGTGGAAGACTCGGACGGGCTTGGCCCAAGCCACCCACAAAGCAATGGGGAAAGCTTCCTCTGCAAGGTAGGGTTTGGGGGCATCTTCAGACATGGATCAGGCGCCTCGAATTTGGGGTCATACTGGAGAAATCACCAAAATGAGTAGAGCCTCTGACCCCGCTCGAAAACTCTAGTATGGACGTCCCAAAGAGGTCAAAGAAAGAGCGAAGGAACGAGCATTTCTGAAGGTCTTGTTAGTGACCAGATTGCAAACCAAGGGTCTGGCCCTGTATTGGAAGGGGGCTGTACAAGGCCCGGTGTGTGAATGTAAGGAAATGATAGGAGGAGTTGTAAGGAAAGAACGACGGAATGGGCCGAAGGGCAGAACTAACAATTCATAAAAAGACCGCAGCGCTGGGGAGGAAACAACCCAGAAGGACTCAAGGTCTCTAGGGGAGACAAAGAAGGAGGGGGGAAAGGAGAGAGGAAAGAAGGGTGGTGGGAGGAAGGAAGGAAGGAGAGACAGAGACAGACAAACACACAGAGGCAGAGCGCTCAGTTAATCAGCCAAATGCAGGTATTACGGCCTAGCAGGATCAGGCAATGCTGGGCTTCCTTTTCCTCCTGCTGGGGTTGCATTTGGGGTAAAAGAATGAAGTGATTCCCATCGGCATAAATTTAGGTTAGGCCCAACTACAGGTTCGAGAGCACCGCGTACCTGAAGGTGAAGGATTCTCAGGCTCTCTGGCAAATGCGGCGGCACGGAATCCAGGTCGTTGTGGTCCAGATAGAGGAAGGAGAGATTCTTCAGCTTCTGGGGGAAGAAGGGCTTCTGGGTTAACCTTCCTTAGAGGGCTTACCTGGGAGCCGCCTCCGGGGTAGCTGAGCTCCAACTGGGGGAGCCAGTGAGGAGGGAGGCAGGTGGGGCTCACCCCAGGGCCTCAAGCTCCTTTGCTGGGGCTCTTTCCCATTGGTCTTGGCTCAGGGTAGTTTGGAAGGTGGGGGCCATCAATAAAGGCTCTGCAGAAGGCACCCTGAGCCCCCAGCCTTTGGAAGGGAGCCGGGGATTCTATCATTCTAGAGTTGGGGGACAGCCTGGGCAAAGTCACGTGGGCTAGAGGGGACAGAATGTGGGAGAGCCAGGAGGCTCTCTGCCTGCTACAGAGTCCTGTGTGGCCAGCCTGGAAAGGGGGCCCGGAGCCAGACCAGAAGGGCTCTCAGTGGCCTCTGGGCCCTGGCTTGGAGGCACTAAGGAGCCATGGAGGAGTGGGAGGAGTGGTGTGGTCAGACCTAGCTGGGCTGGGCTTTAGCAACAATACCAGCTGGGCTTCAGCACCAGGACCATATGGACTTCAGTACCAACTGGTTGCTGTATGGAGGACTGCCTGTGGATGGACAGGACAGAAGGGCACAGAGGCCTTGTTTCAGCCACTAGGCCCAAGGCCCTCAAGCTGGCAGTCAGATCCCGATTGATCGGCAGCCCGCCAGCCTCGGGGGCTTCCCCTCTGGCCAGTGTTGGTTTCCTTGGAGCAGTGTTTATAAGGATGTCCCTTACCTTGAACGTGTTTGCTTTGATGCCTTTGCTTTTGAGCTTGTTGTGTCTGGCATTAAACAAAGTCAGCTTAGCGGGCAGAATGGGAAGCTTTAACAGCCGGTTCTCTGCAAGCGTGAGTTCCTCAAGCAGGGAGAGCCTGGAAAAGGCCCCGTCCTCTATGTCTTCTATCAGGTTTCCAGTGAAATCGAGCCTTCTTAAGTTAGCTTGAGGGAAACAACCCCAAATAAAAATATTGATAAATATTATATTTGATTTCATCTTAAACTAGCGTTATTTCACGACCATTTAAAAGCATAGAGCTGAGCTCCTTTAGCAGCCGCATTGTCACCTGTTCTGCAGCTGAGGAAATGAGATCGAGCCTTTCTTTGTCACCTGCTTTGGCTCAGCTTGGTGCTCTCATGATGTGGAAACTGAGTCACAAGAAATGAAGTCACCAGGTTCCAATAAGACCCGCTTATGCTAAGTGTCCAGGCCCCAGGGAGACAAGGGGGATGAAGGGCGTACTCCTGCTGCCGACTAGGATCATCAGAGCAGAGGAGAGAACCAATCAGAGAGGGAGAAATCACTTCACTCTGCCAAGTTCTCGGCCCCAAAGCTGAGCCCTGAAGGATGAGAGGGTCTGTAATGTTGGGCTCAGAAGGGGTCTCATCCCCACCTTGGGGAATGACTGCCCAGGGCCAGGAGTTGGTAATATAAATTTGGGGGCCGGCCAAGGGCCCCATCCGGCTGGAACGTTGGGAGGAGGAAACCACAGCTTCACTGGAGTGTCTGGCCGAAGCCAGAGCGCAGAGGGCCTTCAACATCGGCCGTAGATGTTGGTGTTGTGTCTTGGAGGAAGGAAAAAGGGAACAACGGCTTCTGAGGAGGGGTACGACAGGACTGGAGAGTGGAGGAGGAAGAGCCTGAGGATGGGAGGCTACTGGGACAAGAAAGAAGTCATAAAGTCTTGGACCAAGATGCCCTTCCACTTGTGAGCAGAGAGGAAAGTCTGAGTGGACCACTAGCTAGCACCAAGGTGGGCAGCCCAAGGAGCTTCCAGAAGACCCTTGGTGAATCAGGTAGGGCAATGGGTGCTTCTGGGAGCCAAGTTCTCAGTGGTTTGGAAAGAGAAGAGGGCATAGAAGGTGGGGTGTCCTGGTGTGGAAAGGAGGAAAATGTGGAAGGAAAAAAATGCCAGCCTGGAGAAGCGGGGAAGACAGCAGGTCTTCCCACCCCCATTTCAGAAAATCTTCGATTCTGGTCATGTGTGAGCACACAGATGTGGGACAGAGAGAGGCTGCTCGCCTCTTCCCCCTTGAGAGGTGATGGGCGCTGAGGGCAGAGATCCCACTCACTTTTCCAAGACCTTGTTTCATTTTGTTTGGCTGTTTCTTTGCTTTCCCTCAGTGGGAGTGGGATGGAGGAGAGGAAGAGGGTTAGCAGTATGATGGCAAATGAAGACCAGGATAGCCCTTTTAAAAACATGCACAGAACTATACCCAGAAAAAGAACTCTGGGAGATGACTAAAAACCATTACATTGAATTCCCAATCCCTATAGTTATGCACACCTGCATCTTTGATTTCCTTCACAAGCTAATTGTACAATAATTCAGAGTCTGATTCTTTTTGTACAGCAAAATAATGTTTTGGTCATGTATACTTATTGTGTATCTAAGTTATATTTTAATATATTTAACATCTACTGGTCATCCTGCCATTTAGGGGAGGGGGTTGGGGGGTAAGAGGTGAAAAATTGGAACAAGAGGTTTGGCAATTGTTAATGCTGTAAAGTTACCCATGTATATATCCTGTAAATTAAAGGCTATTAAAAAAAATAAAAAAAATAAAAAAAAAAAATAAAAACATGCACAGAAAAGAATAGAAAGGCATTCACAGGGTGTCGCGTTCACAGGGCATCATGTCCACAGGTTTTCAAACGTTGGACAGAGTTTTTTAAATTGTTTTTTTCAATGACATTTTTTTCCCCTTTCCCTTCTACTTTCCTTCCCTCCTTCTCATTGGGGGAAAAAGAAAAGACAACGGCCTTGAACAGATACACACAGACAAGCCAAACAAGCGCCCACACTGGCCGTGTCACCCCCAAACACAGACGCGGACACAGGCGTGTGTTTCGGCCCGAGCCTTGCGTTTACTGCTGGGCCATCAGAGCATGGCGGTGCGCTTCATCTCAGCCCCTCTCTGGGGCTGGTGGCTGCACACAGAAGGGGGAGTGAAAAAGGCTGTTTGTCTTTAGGTTGTGGTGATCATTGCCTGGTTCTGCCCACTTTTACCACCATTTCTCCTAACACAGTCACCCATAAACACCATTGGCGGCCCACCCTGTGCCAGGCACTGTCCTGAGTGCTGAAGGTTCAGGAGGAGCAGCAGGCGCCTGCGGAAAGTTTAAAAACAAACCAAGCAGGCCGTGCCCGCGGAGCCTCTCGGTCTCACCGGAGCCTTCTCTTCTGCTCTCGACCTAGAAATGCCCTTTTCTGTCTGAGTTAGGATTCACAGAAATGTAATTCACTTACGGATGTCCGCAAAGTCCTTGGCTGTGATCTTCTTGATCTTGTTGAAACGGGCGTAAAGGTAATTTGTCTCCTTGGGCAAGGGAGGCACGGCGTCGATGTCCGTCTCCTCGCAGTACACGGAGCCGCTGAGACAGACGCACAGGAGGCAGGTCGGCATTTCTAAGGGACGACGGGGTAGTGAGCCACGGCAGGCCCGGAGGGCCCTGCCGCCCCGGCCACCCCTTCTCAGGGGAGGGTTTCTGCATTCAGACTCTCCTCCTCAGGTGGCAGACCCAGACCCTGCTGAGTGGCTGAAGGGCCCACCGTCTCCACGGGGATGAGGGTTTAGAGAGGACTTTTAAAAGCATCTGTTGATCCCAGATTCGACTCTTGCATATCACGTGTATGTGGGGGGGGGCACTGCATGGGGTACACTGTGGGAGTGCACTGTTGGGGGACACTGGAGTACACTCTGTGGGATTGCACTTTGCGGGGGGGGGGTACTACACCCTAGTGCCACTTCTCTGGCTTCCTTTTAATCTGGAGAACTCCCCTTCCCTGACACATTGGCTTAGTCAGCCTCCAGGCATTTTAAAGCATCTCTTCTGTGCCAGGCCCTTTGCTGAGGCTCCCCATTCCCTTCCCTGACTCATACAGTGGGGAGGGACTGGGCCTCCATACAGGTGTAGACAAAGAGCTTTGGCTTCCAGGATGGGGATGCCCATTGCTGCTCTGGTCACTTTCTGCTGAATCAACTCCCCCCAGGCCACAAGTTCTGGGGGTATAGCCCATGCCCGCCGCCCAGTCCCACCCAGCCCGGCCTCCTTACCGCCGGCTTCGGCTCTCTCTGGCTGTTCTGTCGTGCTTTCGTCTTTCTGTAAGTCCTGTAGGATTGTCAGGATCTCATTTCTCTATTAGAAGAATAAGGTGACCTAGGTTATTTGACTTAGCCAAAAGGCAAACCCGATAGACCCTTTGAAATGGGGGCGTGGGGTGGGACAGAAGCGAGTCTTGAGCCAGGACTAATGGGGGAGAAGGAGGTGCATTAATTTGTTTGGATGCTGTGCCTAGAACCGGGGAGGAGGATAGCGACCCCTCTCTTTGCCATGCAAGGCTGTGCCTCCTCTGGAGGCTTTCGTCAGGGAACATTTTAGGGAAGCCTGGAGGTCAAAAGAGGGATGGATGCCCAGAGACTGTTGAGGAAGGGAAGGGGATAGATCAGCCTGGAGAAGAGAAGACACGGGGGCACATGAAACCTCTGCACACATGGAGCCATTGGGCATGTGGAGCCATTAGGCACGTGAAATCACTGGGCACATGGAAGCATTGGGCACGTGAAGCCATTGGGCACAAGCTAGGAAGCTGACTGTGCTATGGGAGACCTCCCTGAGCTTGGGGTTGGTGAGAGCTGAATTCAGATCCCAACTCAGACCCTAGCTGTCCTCTGCCTCAGTTTCCTTGTCTATAAAACAGGGAAAATACCATCGCCTTCCTCACAGGAGATTAGAGGATCCATGTAAGGGGCTTTGCACACTTCCATTTTAGTGGTTTGTTGTCATTAATGGGAAGCTGGAGGAGCACACATTAGAGTCCCGTGCCATCTGTGTACAGTAGGGTCAGATGATTGCAGGGGCCTCTTTCTGCTCTGATTCCATGACGACTTCCCGGGCCCTAAGTACTCCCCTCAGTTAACTGGGAGTGTGGACCAGGTGTGCCCTGGGAGCCAGCAGTATGACCATTCAGAAACTCCCTTTTATTTTTCATCCTTGGTAAACTGAAGTCCCTCATCTACACGGTTTTTATCATGGACTTAGGATAAAAACCAGTGTAGACGAGGGGCATCGTCCTCCACATGAGGGCCGCTCCTCTGGTCCAGCCTCTCCGGCGTGGCCTTCGGGCCACACGACGTGGGACCACCGAGGTACGGCAGCAGCTTGTTTTCCCTGGGGGCGGAACCCCTAGGAGGGAGATACCAGAAGGTATCCACCGTCCTCCAGGCCCATTCTAGGAAACTGCCCCTTCTTAGGTCAGCGATTTCTAGGGGGACTTACAAGTACTTCTTGTACTTTCTGGTCCCACTCCCATATCTGAATCACCCTGGGACCGTTGCCCCGGAGAGCCCGGCCGGCATGGGCTGCAGCCCTGCGGGGAGGGGCCGGGGCCGAGCACATGTGCCCTGTGCTGTTCTTTCCCATTCTCCAGGGACTCTTAGGTCACCTGGGCTGACACTTCTCACTTTAAACGCCCCTGGAGTCCACTTTGGGATGGAGATGATGAGGAGTGACTTTAAATCGCTTAAACGGCAGCCTCTTTTGTGCGGAGCAAATGGCGTCAAGAGCAACCGCGTGCGGCTGTAGAATAAAAGAAATCTGATACCTTCATGTCTCCCCCGTCCCGCGGCGGTTCCTCATAATCCCATATTTCTCCGAAAGTCTCTGTGGGAGAGCTCTGTGCAGCGGGCGGGGCCGGCTTTACCCAGGGCACCAGGAGAAGCCAGACCAAGGCGGCCTGGGGGGTATTCATGGCAGCCCAGATCAGGGGCGGCAGTGGGAGTCTCTGAGGAGGCCGCTGGGTGGGCTTCTGTTCCCTCTTGGGGGCCTAAGAGCAAAGAAGGAGAGAGACAGGAATGGTGAGGGCCACAGGGCCAGCCCCAGGCTTTCCCCATCTTAACCAGCTGCTGAACCTCCCAAGAGGGGCTTCAGAGTTCCCTTTAGCCTCAGTGAACAATCCTGCAGCACTTTGTTCTAACTGCTCTACGTGGGGCCATCACACGCCTGCCGTCCTGTCTCTTTTTGTATTATTAGCATTGAAAGTGACAGAGAACCCCAGAGGCCCGAGGCAGGATCGCCTTTTTGCCGCTCCCTGCTAGGTGGGCGCGTGCCTGTTCTGGGGATCTAAACGTGACCCGTTTCCAAGGAAGCGGGCCGTCCATCTGAGCTTTCAGATAAATACGAGAACTACTCGTCTCCATCGCGCGTGTTTTTAAAAGCCGTAAATCCTTCGTATTTGTCTTCACTTGGTGATTTCAGATAAACTGCCCTCCCCTCACCTCCGACCCCTTCCAGGGAGTCATTCGGTGTGTTTGTGAAGCAGGCACTTGGGGCACACACTTTCCCCAGGGCCTTGTGCAAACCCAGCAGCATTTGCAATGGGGGTGGGGGCCACTTCCCCAGCAATGGTCTGGGCGGGACTGCACCCGAGCCCTCGGCCCTCAAGGACAGCCCCCCGACAGGGACCCAGGGCAGCACCTTGTACCTCCTGCTCCGAATCTGAAGTCGGACAAGGCTCCGAAAAGATCCCTTCAAGATTGAAGTTAAAGTCTGCGGAGCCGCCTTCAAAACTGCTCTTGCAGCCGGGGACAACTGTTTACAGTCGCCCTGATCGCGACACGCGGCGCTTACAGAGCCTACCTTGCCTTGTTTCCCAGTGTCTGCGGCTCTCTTCCCTTCGCTCGCTCCTCGCTCGCTCGCCAGAGCCTGCAGTGGGAGGGCGCAGGCAGCTCAGGAAGCTGTAGAGGGTTTCAGGCTCTCCAGCGTTCTGGGGGCGGACAGTTCGCAAAGCCCTTTCCATGGGGGAGACGGGCCTGCCAACATTCCTGCCGCTGTCGGCGAGCGCCGAGGCTGCTCAGAACATTCCTCAGACGAGGTGCCGGAGTCGCTCCGAGCCCCCGCCCCCGGCCGGCTCGCGGACCCCGGCTGCTTCGTGTCGGGGGAGATGAATTTATGAAGATGGCCGAGTTATTCAATCATCTGACCCCTCTCCTAGGAGACGTGCCATCTGCTTTCCGAATTAGCTCACGCACCAACATATGTATCCCATTAATGTACCTCCCGAGGAGTTCATAGTTTACGTCTTAGTGGGAATGTTTTCACTATTGGACCCGTTAGCGTTTTTCCTATCCTTTCCTTGTGCAGTTTTATGTATAAGCTCGCTTTCTCCTCCTGCCTGGGGGACCTCTGGGAGGTGACTCACAGTATGGATCTTTGGGGCCCGGTGCTCAGGTGTCTTGGGAAAGTGAACCTTCCTGGAGACCCTGTTTTGTCACGTATTTTGTAGTTTGGACAATGGCGTAATTTTTGGGTCGGGCAGCCCGGGAGGGTTAAACATCGATGAGACGAAGGGGAATGCCCAAGTGGGACATGGCCAGACACCTCGCCGCCCCTCCCGCAGGCTCCCACCTGACAGGGGTCTCGCCCATCAAAGGTGCTTAGCACACATGTGTACTGGGATGTGAGAGGCAGTCTATATGTACCGGGGTGACGAGGGACAGTCCATGTGTACTGGGATGGCGAGGGACCACCCGGAATGGCAAGGAGCATCCCAGAACCAGAGGAGCAGCTTGAGCTCAGGCCAGCACTTCCCTAGGTTCAGCAGAAGCATTTGTTCAAGTGTCTCTGCTCATATCCAGGATGTGGAAATGGGTGGTTTACAGTGGAATGGATTGAGCCAGAGCGGAGTCCTTGGTGATAAAAACATGGGCCCTGCTGTGATTGCCCGGCAGCTGGACATGCTGGAACTCCCCCTTCTCACGGCTGCTGGGCAGCAGAGGAGCGCAGCCACCAGCCGGCGGAAGGACTTAGGGCCAGAGCGGGTCACTGTCCCTTTGTGATTGAATGTTGGCCAAGTTTGGAGTGCCCATGGCCTCTAGAAATCACGCAGCCGGCCTGGAGCAATAGCCGCCGACTTGGGGCTGTCCGGACATCCCGCCTCCCGGCTTCTCGGGTCTGCAGATGTGTCCCTCGGGCCCCGCTCCAAAGCCTGAATCTCTCGCCTTTGGCCCACGGCTCCCGAGCAGCTGAGAGCTCGGGCTCTTGTCAGGCAACAGACCCTGGTGACCCGCGATCAGAATCCCCGGCCTCCAGAAATGCCCGTCCTACCATCCGCTCTAACATAAGAACCGGAGAGATGTGTCCCCCAGCATCGGTAGCAGCGGGATGGACAGGCTCTTGCAGAAGGCCACCGTGCTGAGGGGAGCAGCCAGGGTCAAGGAGTGGCCAGGAGGCAGCTTATCCAGGGCACTGACTGGGGCAGCCATGAGATGCAGGCAGCGGGAGCGGCCGAGGTGGCCGGTCCTGGCCGAGGACGGGGCTCCTATGCTGGGCTTCCCCCCCAGGCTGGCTGAGCAGGGGGAGCAGAAGGGGCACCCCTGCCTCAAGTGTGTATGTATGTGAGTGTGTGACTGTGGGTATATAGCGTGTGTTTTAGGGAGGACACTGATAACCAGTGGGAGCTTGGTCTGGAGGGGGGCTTTTTCTGGAGGTTCTGCCCACAGGGAGAAGAGGGGGGACCAGGGAGTGTGGACGTCTCCAGGAGTGGGGCTCTTGAGATCAGTGGCTGTACTGGGAAGATAAAGCAGGAGGTAGGAATAAGCAGGTGAGAAAGCATGGGGAAGATGAGGGGCAGGGGCAAGGTTAGTGAGGAGTATTTATAACCTCATTAGTGAGGTTAATTAGCACTAATTCCTCCAGAGCCGCAGCAGGGCTGGGGAGCCTTCCCCTGACCACAAGGGAGGAGAGAGCTCTGGGAGCCTCCCAAGTTTGGGCACCTCGGATCAGCTATGGCCCCTGGTGGGGGAGGGGGCAGGGGAGGAAAAGAGAGATCAGATCTTTTGGGGTGCATGGGGAGCCCCGGGAGGAGAGGAGGCAGAATGTGGGAAGGGGAACAGGAATGAGCTTGGGAAGGGCTCCCTGAGCCAGAGGGCAAAGGAGACAATGAAGGAATTCATCTCGTGTGGCCTTGGTTCCGAGGTTACCCTGAAGGAGGAAAGGCTTGAGGCAGACAAACCAAGAAAGGGGCTCCTGAAGCAACCGCTAGCCCAGGGGGATGGAGGGAGCCACATGGGGGACCAAAAGGGAGTCGTGGGGGGCCAGGAGGGAGCCATGTGGAGGGCCAGGAGGGAGGCTAAAAGGGAGTCACATGGGGGACTAGGAGGGAGCCACATGGGGACCAGAAACAGCCACTAGCCCAGGGGGATGGAGGGAGCCACATGGGGGACCAAGAGGGAACCCTGTGGAGGGCCGGGAGGGGGTCATGAGGAGGACCAGGAGGGAACCATGGGGGCGAGGTGAGTGAGAGGATGTGAGGAAAGAATCCAGAGCACTGGCAAATGTGGGGATAGGGTAGCAGGGATTGAGGATGACTGAGGGGTCTCCAGCATCCCCCATAGAGACAGGGAGGTGCAGTTGGCAGGGGCTTCCAAGGATGTTGGAGCCAGGTAGGGGAAGAAGGAGCCAAGATGGTCGTCTGGAGAGTGGTCTCGCCCGGCTTTTGTTAGGGCAAGGGAAGCCTCAGAAATGGAGGAGAGACCGTTCTATGTGGTGTGGAGGCCTCTGGGGCTAGGGGTGGGGCGGTGCCACGTGCAGCTACCCTGGGCCCTTCTGCTGACTTTGGTTCTTATCGAGCACATTAACTATGGCGATGTTGTAAATGCTCATTGGAAGCCCCTGCCTTTTGTCCACGTGCCCATGTTCAGGCCATTGTGGAACCTGAGGACTCCTGGGTTTGGCCTCAGAGACTCGGTTCTGATCCACATGACTGTGGGCCTTTAGGGTCTAGTTCTATAGATTCTCCTGCGTCCCTCCCCTTTCTCATCCTGCTTTCCGACTCACTTGTCAACTCCCAGAGAGCCACAGGCACCGGGTGCCATTTCTGCGCCCCCTTTGTGGCTTTGCCTGCATTCACAGACCTTGTTGGCCAAGTGCAATTCTGTCTTATTTTAACATGAGTGATAAAGTGGGGGGGCCTTATAACTAACCAGTCTGGGGGGGCTTGTAACTAACCGTTGGGGCGGTAACTCACCCCAGGAGTGGAATCGGACTCTGGGCGTGGCAGAAATTGGAGCGGTCTGCTTTGATGACATGTGAGCTCTTTTCCTACTTGGGAGCATTTTCTCCTCAGGGGTTAAACATTGAGGAGAAGGCAGTAAGGTCCAGGTTGCTATGGGGGTGTGTGTGCAGGGGGCTCTTTCGGTTTTAAAAATGTCGCAACATTCGCATTCTGCGGACATGCAAAGCTGGTTTCGGTTTATTTGTTAGTATCATCGACATCTGGAATGGCTGTTAAGCCTGAGGAAAGGAGCAACGTAAAGCTCCGGGTTCTTGTAGTTACTGAATTTAGTAGAAGTAAGGATCAAAGTTCTCCTCCGTTCTTCCCCGCTCCTGCCCCTCAGGCTCATTCCCTTCTCCATCTCCTTCTTCTTCTTCTTCTTCTTCCTGAAACCTGCGGAACACTTGGGTCTTCAGCAGCATCATTTGCCCGTCGGGCTTTCTTTGTTCACCATAATAAATACTGTGGATATAAGGGAAGCAGAAGAACACGTAGGAACTAATTGGTTCTTTTAGCCTGTTTTGGTCCAGACGAATGTAGGTTAAGTGGTGGTAATGCATCGGGTCAATTCGGGGACACATCAGGGTGACATTTATGTCTGTAAAGTAAAAACGGAGAGTTAGCATCCAGAAGGCCTCGATTGTCACTAAGAACCCATCTAGGGACATATCTGGGCTCACGCTTAAATGCCTCCCCCAGGGAGTGACGCTTCGACCTCTGCACTCAGGAAGTAGTTAGCGGCATCTATACCAGCTACGGCGAGCCCTTGGAGAAGTCACGGTTTACTTGTCTTTCAAGTGAATCAGAGAAAGCAAAGTTAAGTAGTGCCAGGATTTGACATGCTGAAGCCCTCTATAGAGGAGACTGCCATTTAGCAGGAAGGATCACTGTTTTTACTTCTAGGCAAGAGCTGTTCTGGTTGCACATAATTTCAGCCTCTCCCCGCCCAGGTCCTACCTGTGCATGAGGATCAGCGCTCATTCACTGTCAGCCCACCCTGAGCCCCTCTGTAAAAAGACAAAGTTTACGTACATTCGATGTCATTGTCTTCCATGTACAGATGTTGCAGGCTTCTCGGGATGTAGAACGCTTGCTTCAGTTTGTTGTGTCCCACGTTGAGCTCTATGAGGCTGGAAATGTTAAAAACGTCATAGGGAATCTCCCGCAGGCTGTTGGACGACACTCTTAAAGCGAGAAGCTTGGGGAACCTTTGGAAGTAATTGTCCGGGATGAGAGAGATGGAATTATTTTCTAGAGAGAGATGCATGAGCGAGGAAGGTAAGTCCGGGGGCATCGACTCTAATCTGTTGCTACCTAAATTGAGTTGCACCAGTTTGCTCATTTGGGAAAAGTTTTCTCTTAAGGAAGAGTCTTGAAGCCGATTGTGGCAGAGGTCCAGCGTGGTTAGGTTCATCAAGCCTTCCATGGCATTCGCTTCCACTCTAGAGATCTCGTTGTAACCAAGAAGAAGTTTTTCCAAAGAACTAGGAAGAGGAGACGGGAAATCTTCTATGTCGTTATGCTCCAGATGCAGTTGTAAGAGATTGGAAAGCCCGACAAACACGCCGCGTTCGATCTTGTGAGACTTGATCTTGTTGTGGCCGAGGTTGATTTCCTTCAGTTTGGAAGCGTTGGCAAATGGATGGGCCGTCACGGCTTCTATTTCATTGAACTGGAGATAGAGCTGTTCGATGTGCATTGGGATCTTTGGGATCGTTTTGAGCTTGCGGTTGTCACAATACATGGCGGATGGAAAGGTCAGGGGGCAGAAGCATTCTGCGGCACAGCCGAGGGGATTTTGGTGAGAGGAAATGCCGTAATCTTGGTCGGAGTGAAAATAAAACGCGGGTGAATATTCGTCGTCGGCCTCTTCGTCGTAGTCTTCGTCCATCTGGTACATGGCGTACTGACAGTACACAGTAACTTCGAAAAAGCAGAAAACAATCCAGAGTCGACCGAAAAGACTCATGTTCTTATGCCCTAATGGAGGAGAGAAATAAGGGGAAAAGCTCAGGGCAACGTTCATTAAACTCACGTTGAGATACCTGACGGCACATTGTTGTCACAAGCAATGGAAGTAATGGAAGAAAGAGCCAGTGATAATGCAGGAGTTCACGCCAGAGCCCCAACGGGCAACTGAGCATGTCTGCTTGGCAGATGTCTGTGTCACGTTCGGCAGGACTGGTCTGCCCAGACAGAAATGGCGGCCGCCCGGCTGTACAGTGGGGTCCCCGAGGGCCACAGCCCAGCTTGGAAGACCCGCTTTGGTATTGTCACTTAGATTAATTCTGTTTAATACAGCCCAGTTACACCTTAACCTGGTTCCCCCAGAGCTTGGGACTGTCATGGGCTGTTTGACACCTCAGCTGTAGGGAAGCCAGCCGGGCTTCAGCCTGTTGAGTCCCATCAATGTGAGACTCATTGGCCCCAGGACCGGAGTCTGCCTCTACTTAATAAACTGTCCGCCTGCCAGACCCCCCAACCTTCTCTGTGTCTGAGCCCGCCTTATTGCCAACATTCTGGTCTCTCATTGTCCACCTCCACTTTTCACGACCTGCTTGGTAACTGGAGGAGGCTCAGTTCTGGTACTGCAGGCCTCTTTCCTCCCTCTGCCCGTTATCTAAAAGAGAGCGTTCTATTCATAAGAGAAAGGGCACCTTCAAATCCAAAAATGAGTGTAATTCTGCTCTGCCCTTTTCCGAGCTCCAGACCCACCTCGCCAGCGTCCGAGGGGACGGTCCAAACCGGCTTTGCTGACACCATCTTAAGTCAGCCCCATCAGACTCCCCCTAGCCAAACTGGGATTCATCCTTTCCTCTGACTGCTTCCATTTCTCCCTCTGGCCTATTTCCCAAAGTGATCTTTGCCTTCTCTCCCATGGTTCCCTTCTCATTGATGAGGCTGATGGTCCAAATCTAGGTTGTTTAACTTGGAAGGTTTTACCCAGGCCCCCCCTGTGTTGTACCTGCCACTGATGGCGCAGGCACCAGCCTTTTGGCATCTATGCCCAATGACCAAGTGTCCCCAGAAATGGCGTTTCTTGTTGCCTTTGGGTATCAGCAAGTGCTGCAAGGTGGCCTTGGGTTCTCTTAGGAGGAACGAGGTCTCCAGGGGCAGCGGGTCTAGAGCCCCCTGTGCCCAGCCCTTTGGTGTCAGAAGGGCGCCAGTGATCCTGAGAGTGGCTGGGGGGGGGGGGGACAGGGGCTGAAGGAGCTCAAGCTCTCCTCGCTGAAGGCCCTGGACCCGATTCATAGAGAAGGGATGGAGGAGGGGGAGCAGCACCTTAAGTACAGGAAGGGCCATCCTGGGGGGAGCATGGGGGGCAGAGACTACTTTGGGCCTGAGGGCAGGGGAACTTTCCGACCCGAGAACTATCCCGGAGGTTGGACAGTGGGCAACAGGTGCAGAGGTCAGAGAAACGCGGCTCCCTATGTTAGAGTGGGGATTCCTTCTGGGCCCGACCTGGGCCCTTTTGAATAGTGCCGGCTCCCATCTGTCCGCACCCTCTATTCATTTTTGACCGGAGCCTCCCGCAGCCTGTCTCCTCGTCAGTCATTAGACAAGGACCCTGGGGTCTAAATGTCATGGGCCCGCTCACCCTGTGACCCTTGCCCAGTGGTCACTGCAGCAGGGGAATGGGCTGCCCGGGCTGGTCAGCAGAAATGGGCTCTGGCTACTGCCCACTACTCAGAGCTGCCCCTGATGCTGGAGCCTTCCAGGACCTTCTTCTAGAACCCCTGAGAACCTGGAGCTCCTCTGGGATAAGGCTCAGAAGAGCTTGGGGGAGTCTACAGCTGTGAAATCACAAACCTCAGTCAGAGCTGGCTCCTGCCTCCTCCCCCAAACTGACTCCTGATTCCAAGGATTTCTTAAAGGAACATCTTGGGTTTCTTTGGTTCTCCTTTTCTTTAGGGAACTTGCCTGGGCTGAACATGCTGTGTTCGAGCCTGGTGAGGGAGAGATTTTGCTCCTGATTGATGAGAGGAATGGGGGTGGGCAGAGCTCTCTGGAGCCTCCCAGCAGCCCAGGAGGCAGGTGCCCTTCCTAGCCCTTGCTTTGTATGAGGGAGCTCATGGCCAGAGAGGAGCAGCGACCTAAGGGCAAATTTGAACTCCCGAGGCTGGGCCTCTTCCCACTGTGCCCAAGCACAAGCAGATTGATTTCTGCTCTGTGCCCAGCCAGGTTCCCACCTCCTGCATCCCAACCCATTAGCTGTCCCTGGGCCCGAGGTTCTCAGCCCCTGCCCTGACCTAGCTCCTCCCAAGAGTCCCCCTTCCCCATCTGTGAGGGTCTGGAGGCGCCGGCTGCCTCTTCTTTCAGGGGAGTTTGTGCCATCTGTCCCCTCAATTCACGCTACAAGACCTCTCCTCCAGCTTTCTCTCTGCCTCAATCTCCCCAGTCACTGTAAATTGACGTCCGGATCCTTCCACTTCTGAACCCTAATTCACTGCTGTGTTTTTGCCTCCTCATAGTCCATCTCCATGCTCTGCCATAGTGGGGCTCGGAAGGAATTGTCCTTCCTGCATGTAGAATGCCTGCTCCAAACCAGCCCCCCATTTCCCACCTGCTCCCCAGGCTTTTTGGGTTTAGGTACCCATGTTAAGTGATTTTAGTCATTTATTTGGGCTTTTGCTAAGGCTGTTTCTCTCAGAGCTGCCCCTTTTCCCCCTTTTCTACCCTGACTTGTCTAGGGCTCTGTCCAGTGTTTACCACAGCGCTTTTGGGGACCATTTCCCCAAAATTACTGTCGAGAGCTCAATGCAGACATAAGTTTGAAAGGAGTTAAAAACAAGGTTTCCCTTTAACGAAGTTCTTCTCCCCCGCTTTATGATTCCAGATAGGAGTCACAAATTCAGTCCAAAGCACCGAGGTCAGTCATCCCTCCTTGGATTCCCAGTGTCTGTGTCCAACAGGTGTTAATTAATGCTTTGGGGACCGAATTTTCTTTTCATAATTATAACAAATTTTTATTGCCAGAACCCATGCCAGGATAATTTTTTACAACATTATCCCTTGCTCTCACTTCTGTTCGGATTTTTCCCCTCCCTCCCTCCACCCCCTCCCCTAGATGGCAAGCAGTCCTATACATGTTAAATATGTTATAGTATATGCTAGATACAATATATGAGTGCAGAACCGAACAGTTCTCTTGTTGCACAGGGAGAATTGGATTCAGAAATAGAAATAACTAGGGACCAAATTTATTTGGAGAAAGGGTTCCTTTGTTCTCAGGTTAAGTGAAATGATGAGTAATAATTCACTTTAGGAAGAAAGGGGCTCAAACTAGTTGTCCCATTCATTTGGAGGAGTCAGGAGGGAGAGTTAGGAAGGAGCCACGGGGGCTCCCGGGATATTGTCTGCTGTATGACACCAAGCTTGGGGACTTGCCTCAACAGCTGCTCAAGTCACTTGAGACGGGCTCTTCTAAAGCAAAAGAAAGCACTGTACAATAACTGCAGATCCAGAAAAAATTTCTTCTACTGAGTGTCACTTCTAACTTCGAGACCTCTTTCAACTTATACAATAAGGTCTCGATAAACTGGGATCCCAGTGTTTGCTCAGCTGAATTCCCCAGAATCCTCCATTAGCCAGATCCTACCCTTTTCCCTCCACTGGGATTGCAGGGAAAGGGGGCGAATTAGGGGAGAAATGACGAGACAAGAGCAGGGATATGCAGGAAGATCACGAAATAAACTTCCTGAGCCCATTACAAAGTCTCCCCCTTCCACTCCCTCTTCTGACTACAGTAAGGTAAAATAGCGATTAACATCGGGGATCACGAACCCAAGCAAGACCCTCCATAGCCAAAGAAATCCTCAGCTCACTGGTCCTGAGTGGGTGCAGGAGATGGGGATCCCGGGAAGTCCCCAAGAAGCCCCTCACGCCCTCTGGGGGCACGCAGACAGAGCCGCTTCAGGTTCATATGGCAGTTCCAGTACCCGACGCTCCTCTCTCCTGCCATTTTAGCCACTGGGGATTTAACTACACTTTCTCATCAGATCTTCTTGCAAAAAAAGTTTTCAATCGGCAGTCTACTCTTTGTTTTTTTAAAAGCAATTATTCTTGTTGGTAAACAGCAGGAATACCGTTTCCAAACACTGAAAATACAAATCCTATTGCATTTCCATTCATACCTGATTTTGCTTTAGTTTTCAGTGGGTGATGAATTTGCAAATCCTTTGAATGAATCAGAAATTCCTGAAATCTGTAACCGTGTCTCCTAAAAATCCACAGTAACTCTGTCCCCAGTCAGGGGTGTCCTTTGAAATACTGTCGCAATTTAAGCAAAAATATAATTTGCTTTAGTAACATTTGGGTTGGATTAAATGATACGTTTCTTTTCCAGAAAAACATTACGAATGCAAATAAAAATCTTCCAAGCCCTGGTCAATTTATGCGGTCTCCTTCTTCCTTTCCCCCCTCAGTTGGGGTTTGAGGTGTGGCAAGCGTTTCCTGTAATCCCAATGGTCACCAGAAAACTAAATGAGACGCTGTACTGATTACTGCTTATATTTTTATTCCCATTCCACATGAGTTCTCCAAGTTAATGGCCACCAGAAAGTAGAACTCCTTGTTCTAGTTAAAATTAAGGGGAAGCTAGATTTTTATAGCAGCAGAGCTAGACCCATCTGTAACTTGATCTAATAAACATGTAGGCCTTCCTTTCCCCTCTCTGCCCTGTACCAGGAATGGGCTTCCCACACAGCTTCAGTCATACCTAAAAAAGGAAGCTTAAAGGTTAGGACTTGGAGGGACCTTAGGTGGCAGCTAAATCTCTCCTCAAATGAATAAACTGAGGGCCCAGAAGTGACGTCTCATGCGGGAGCCAGCTACCTCTTGTGAGGACCTCCTCTCCCTCCCAAAAAACCCAAGGGAACCCCGTCTCAGTACCTCCCCACCAGCCCCTCCAGCCACTGCTCCACAAAGATGAAGAGCCGTGGACCCTCAGACCCTGTAACATCCATGGGCAGTGCCCAGTCAGTTTGTAGCTCATCCAGGAAGGAGAGCGGGCTGGTGTTTAAGGCAGGGTACTCTGGCCCTTGAGGGCTGCCCTAGTTTTATTTTGTCCGGTTAGAAATTTCCCCTCTCTGCTCCCCTCCCAGGACTAACAAGGATTTGCTTCATCCCCACCGCGCCGGGGTTTGTGTCTCTTGGCAGGGTGGGCTGCTGAGATCATGCTTTTACACATTCTTTCAAGCTTGTACAGATGATTAAGGTAAAGTGAGTCGAGCTTCAGCTTTTTTTTTTTTCTTTCCCAAGTCGCCCTTTCTTTTGAATTTAAAAAAAAAATCCATCTGATTGCCTTTCTGCTGTTGACTTAAACCCTCAGTGGTCTGTGTTCTTGGGAGTTTCTGTTGAACATATAAGGTAAATCTCAGAAGCCAGGCTCTTACTCAAGACTTTGGTATGTAAAACGTGGCCCGTGGTACTCGGGTCAGGTTTTCAGCTCAGTACACAGGCTGCTCATATGGTTCTTATTAGCGGCTGTTCTTAACCCTCAGACTTCTGTCCACACGAAGACACAGAAAGAAGGGTCTGCCCTCCCTTCGCAATTCCGCAGAGAAACCGCGCCAGTGTTCGTTAGGCTTGTGGCAGGCTGGGGCGTTCGCCGGCTCCTCAGAGACTCGCAAATGAGAGGCCCTTCCCCACGGCAGCTCGTAGTGGGCTTCTCACCGAAGCAGCACCGCACCTTTCCTTCCAGAGCAAGATTCTGAAACCTTGAGCCTGTAACCCAGAAACCTCTCAGGGGACACATTTCTCTCCAACTCTTAACCTTCCAAATGAAACTCTTTATCATCGTCAGGAGAGGGAAGGGGAGGGAGGGAGAAAAATTTGCAACCGAGATCTTGTGAAAACAAATGCTAAAAGTGCTCTTGTTATATAGCTAAAATATTACAAATTTCAAATAAAATCTTTTCTCGGAATCGATGGTAACATGAAAAGATACAAGAGGTTGTATCTCTAGACAGAGAAACGAAAAAGTCCAGAAACGTCCAAATGAGTCTCATGTCCAGAAGACTGAGGATAGAAAAGCTCCCGAACTGGGTGTGGGGGTTTCTATTTTAGCACATTCTCCCCGAGCTTGTTACAGTTTTAGAATTGAAAGGAAAGGGTCACTGGGATTAGTGAAGAATCTAAATTAGAGACACAGGCTGTGAACATCAAACAGAGGACTTTGTGTTTGATCCCGGAGAAAATAGGCGGCTTTTATTATTGGTGTTTATTACATGGGGGGAGGGATGGCGGGGTCAGATCTGGGCTTTAGGAAGCCCCTTTGGGAGCAGAGGGCAGATTGGAGGCAGACAGGACCCCTACCCCAGCAGCTGTGGCCCTTCTCCAGGCTTGAGGTGCCTCCGGAAGTCTTGCAGCTCAAGAAGGGAGTGCATTGGAGAAGTGGGAAGGGAGAACTGACGGCTTTGGCACCATATTGGGTCGGGGGGATGAGGGTGAGGAGTCCAGGTGACTCCTAGCTTGGGAGCCTGGCAGAGGGAAGTGGGCTTGATGGTGCCCTCAACAGTACCAGGGAAGGAGGGAAGGGAAGGTAGGGGGAAAACACCGAGTTCCATTTTGGACGTGTCAGAATGTCTCCCAGTCATCTAGGTGGAGATGTGAGTCTGGAAGCTCCGAGAGACGTTAGGGCTGGAAACTCTATGTGAGACTCTTCAGCGAGTAGACGATATTTGGAACTGTGGGAGTCGATGAGAAACAATGGAAGAAGTAGGGTTGGGGTCCCAGACAGAGATCCCGGGGCCATGTGCAGGGCAGGTGTGTTCTGGCTGCAGATCCAGCTGGGGAGACTGAGGAAGCGCTAGTCAGGATAAGGGCCCTGGCAGCGGCAGACCTGGCAAGAGCCCCCCAAGGATCAAGACCAGTCCTGAGCTTGGGTAAGTCAGGGAGGCTGGTGGACCCCCAGAGCCTTTAAGGGGTCTCCTTTGGCTGTGTCTTTGTGGTAAGGACTAATTTTTCCTTTTTCTTTTGGGAAGATGAAGGGGGTTAGCGATAGTGTAGTCTCCAAAAAGCAGAAAGAAAGGAGGGACACAGAGCTTCTTTGGAGGTGAAGGTCCAAGAAAAGGACACATGGCAGTGAAAATAAGTCCTTGAACAGCGGCAGCGCTTTGGAAGGGCCTTGGCCTTAGTGGGCCCTGACAAACTTGGGGCAAGAAGACTTGTGAGCGCTGTTTGGTTGGGAAGTGTTCAAATAAAACAGTTTCTCACGGGAGAGAGAGTCACACAGTAAACCTCTCACTGCCTCACCTGGGTTTTCCCTTTGTTTTGAATGATAGTTGACCTTTATTTCTGCCAAGCGCTGCTGGGGAACGGCGACTCTCTGGCCCACTTGCTAGTATTTCAAATGGAGCAGATTTGAATTCCTGCCGTATGGCTTGGTTCACAGAACTTCATGGGGGGCTTGAGAAGCCGCCGCCCATTGCTCGGGTCTGGAGAATAGAGGCCTGACGGCTCTGGAGACTCGGGCAGACGGGGTTAAGTTTCCAGCGAACAGTTGCAATTCTGTTCCTCAGTAACCTTGAGCAGACAGTGGGAAATACTGAGGAGCTCAGTTTCCATGGAACATGATAAGCCTCCAGGAAATGTAGGATAAGAAGCATCTCTGGGCAGTGAACTTTCAGAGGGGACGCCCCGGGCTCCCAACTTCTGAGTCAGATGTCTGGCCTAGAAGCTGCTTTAAACCGACCGTGGTCAAGGACGGGGAATGAATTCTCTAATGGAGCCGTGGCATCCCATGTGGCACGAGAACCTCATTGAGGCCGGGGGGTGGATGGCGAGGAACATGTTTAGGAGTATATGTGAGACATGACATCACCCTGAGGGGAACTGACTGAAACCTTCTTGTGGGGAGGGGACGGGTACAGCGGAGAGCTTCCCACGGCAGGGGTGGGGCCACCCCTGCCCGGCCAATGCCTCTGGACTTTCTCTCTAAAATGTCCGTCACCTGACTTGCCCGGGCCACTGGCTCCTAACCTCCAGACCAGAACGGCTCTTTGTTGGTCCTGGGGCTTCTGGTCACGGATCTGGCCAGCGAAGTAGCCGCCAGACGGGCCCCCTCCCATGACTCCCAGGGCGGGCGCTCCACCGTAGAGGCCCTGGCTGCTCACTGGCCTTGGAACCCTGCTTGGTGCGGCTTGAGCTACCTCATCTCTTCAGTGGGAGTTTGGGTCAGGGGCCTTGGGGAGGACAGAGCACCCAGGCTGACACTCCCTCTGTCTGTGGGACTCTGACCGTGTCCCCCGAACCTCTTTCTGCCTCAAATTTCTCATCTATACAGTGGGGACAAAAGTAGTATGTGTGAAGTGATGCCACGTTTGCCAGCCTCGGGACGCTGCAGAGCGCCATGGGGTGGGGGACGGGCCAAGGCCCTGGCCTTCGGCAGGGGAGGGAGGAAGGGGCGGGGCGGACGGCCCCTCTGGCTCCTCTCCCGGGGCTTTTCCTCTTCCCTCTCCCTCCCTAAGGATTCTGGGGCAGGGCTGCCCCCCTCCGGCCAACATTCAGTAGTTCTCTCAGCCCCAGTGGGGGCTTGCCCCCCAAAACTTCAGGTTTCTCCTTTCGGTATGAGGAGATGAAAACCAGGGCCGGGGCCTGCCAGGCTGCGGAGGCCAGGCCTCTGGCTTCGCGTCAACAGCTCCTACAGGGAACTCATTTTCCGTCTCAAGTGCCTCGTGTGTGGGGAGGATTTCGGCTTCCCCCTTTCCTAGGAAATCGACTTATTTTCAATATACTTCATGAATCATGTTGGGAAAGAAAAATCAGAGCAAAAGGTAAAGGCCACGGGAGAGGTTAAAAATAAAAATCCACAAAGTGGCTTCCGCTCAGTCCCCTTAGTTCTTTCTGGCCGCAGGCGGGCTTTCTGTCCAAAGTCTCCGGGGCTGCTTGGGACATTGCGGCTTTGTTAAAGGCCCCGGCCTGTGAGAAATGGCAGGAGGGGGTGAAGAAACAGTTGGCTTTGGAATCAGGGTGAAGGAAGCAACCGGCATTTCTGCAGCGCCTCCTGTGTGAGTGTCCTCCCTTAGCCGAAAACAACAGCTCTGCCTCCCGGGGTCATTGCGAACATTTGGGCAGGGCCTGGGACGGCGCCTGGCTCTCAGGAGATGCTCCGTAAGGGCTCCGTCCTACCCAGCAGCAGAAGGGGCCTAATAAGGGCCCGCCCGCTTCTCCTTTTTGCGTCCCCCCTCCCTTGCACCATTGCAGCCCGCTCTTCCTTGGGCTCCCGTCTTCCGCTCCGGCCCACTTCCAGGCCTTCCTCCGCCAGCCTCCAGGCCCATCCTCCTTCCTCGGAAGTCCCATCTGGCGTCATCCCTTACGCAAGAGTCCCCAGGGGCTCCCCGTGAGCTCCGCCCGAAGCTGCCCCGGGCCTCGCGCTCTGCCCGCCTTCGCTCCCAGCAGCGCCCTCTGCCTGTCCCGCCGGCGATTGTTACCAACGGGACTCGGGCTGGGGGCTTGGGCCCGTTTGTCGTCTCCGAGGGTGAGCGTAGACACGCCCACGCCTGCGCAAATACGCCCCCAGTAATGGCGCCTCTGGGCCTTCTACGGGGGAGCGCCCCCTGCTGCCGCAGCCCCCCCCTCCCCGGCACACCAGAGCCCATCTGCCGCCTCCTGGACTCACACCGCACCCGCCACCCCCACCCCTGTCCCGGCTGCCATCCGAGACCTCCCCCCATTCGGTGACCTCGGACCCTGAGGAAAAGGGAGGGAGAGAAGCCTTGCTCGGGGCCCGCGCCTCCCCGTGGGCCCTGCAAAAGTGCCGCTCTGCCTGCACCTCCCCGCTGGGCCCGCGCCTCCCCCCGGGCCCGGCCCGTGCCTCCCCGCTGGGCCCACGCCTCCCCCCTGGGCCCACGCCTCCCCCCTGGGCCCGCCCGCGCCTCCCCGCTGGGCCCACGCCTCCCCCCTGGGCCCGCACCTCCCCCCCGGCCCGCCCGTGCCTCCCCGCTGGGCCCACGCCTCCCCCCTGGGCCCACGCCTCCCCCCTGGGCCCGCCCGCGCCTCCCCGCTGGGCCCACGCCTCCCCCCTGGGCCCGCACCTCCCCCCCGGCCCGCCCGTGCCTCCCCGCTGGGCCCACGCCTCCCCCCTGGGCCCACGCCTCCCCCCTGGGCCCGCCCGCGCCTCCCCGCTGGGCCCACGCCTCCCCCCTGGGCCCGCCCGCGCCTCCCCGCTGGGCGCCAGGCCAGGCAGGAGCTCTCCCACGGGCCCCGCCTCGGACCGAGACTCCGGGAAGTCTGCGCCTGCGCCCCGGCTCCGAGGCGGCTTGGCCGGGAAAGACCCTTGGCCTTTGGCGCCATGGGGTGGCCCTTGGGCGCCAGCTTCAGAGATGTGGCGGGGAAGGGCGTCGGAGCGCGGCCTTCCCGCCAGAGCCCATGCACAGGGCGGCCAGTGGTGTGGCCCCAAGTTTCCTGTTTGTGGGGAAGAGAGTGCTCTTGGGGGCCGCCAGGGGGCGCTGAGCACGGGGCTGCATTCAGGAAGGCTTAATAGTCCGTGCTCATGGGGGCCACCAGGGGGCGCAGAACATGCCTGGACTCAGGAAGGCACACTAGTCAGTGCTCATGGGGGCCACCAGGTGGCGCAGAGGACGGGACCAGATTCTGGAAGGGCAATGGTTAGTGCTCTTGGGGGGCCGCCTGGGGGCGCAGAGCACGGGGCTCATCTTCGCAGCCGGACCTGACTTGGGAGGTTCATTAGCCGCCCGACCCTGGACCAGTCAGCCAGCCCTCCTCGCCTCAGTTTCCTCATCCATAAAATGGGCTGGAGAAGGAAGTGGCCGGTCACTCCGGCGTCACTGCCAGAAAATCCCAAGGGGGCGTGAAGAGTTAGGCACAACCAACAATAAAGCATTAATGCGGCCCCCACCGCGTGCCCCCCACGCTAAGGGCTTGGTTGAGTTTCCACAAGCCTCCCCGGCCGCCCTGGCGGTCCCTTACCCATCTTAGGTCCATCACACCCCACAAAGCTGAGCAGGGAAGTTTCCTTTTGCTACTCTTGCCTCTGCAGAATGAGAATTCTGGCTTTGAAATTACAGCGCACGCTTCAGAGCAGCAGAATCCTCATCGTTCAGCCCGGGCCGCGTTTCACACGGATATTGGGAAAGAAACTTGGGCTTCCTCTCATCGAAGCCCCTGATTCCTCAGGAAGACATTGAGGGCCCCAAAGTGTGGGGGCACACACAGCACCACCCCGGGGAGTAAGGGCAAAGCTGGGGTTCAAGCCCCGGCCCCCCAAACCCCGAGAGCTCCACTAGAAGCGCTGGCCTTGGGTTCCTCGGGGCTCATGCCTGCAGGGCAGTGCAGAGGGGAGCCCCCGGGCCTCTGCCAGGCGGCTAAAGCACACATGCGTGTATGGGCGCTCGGCACGCGCCCACAAGCACAGCACACGTGCAGGTGAACACCGTGACATGTATGACGTGCACGCCCATCACACACGGGCTGCCACGTGCCCTACACCGTACACTGCGTGTCGTGGTGCGTGGCGGCTGGCGTTTGTGCTCGCGTGTACGTACGGCTGGCGTGTGTGATCCACGGCCATGTATTACGTGTGTCCGTGAATCTGCCTTGGGGGGGGCCTTTCCTCCCCGGGAGACCCCCACAGTCTCCCCCCATCCCCCCCGGGTGCCAGGGCAGGGGCAGGAGGGGCCACCCTGTCGGCCCTGCCTGCTGCCACGTTTAAGGTTAGGGGGAGGGGAGGGCAGAGTCCCTGTCACTTGTGTCTGAGGAGGCCCCCTACCATCATTCAACTTCTGGCGTGTCTTAATTAAGCTGTTTTGTAAAATGTCTTCTGTCCCTGGGTAAAATGGAAAAAAAAACCCTGACGTCAGACGATAAAATTGGATATGAATCAGACCCTTTTAATAACATATTCCTTATTCTCAAATTTGACTTAACTTAGCTGGACTGCTACTAATAAATATGGAGGTAAGGAGATACAGACAATATCCCTCAGTTTTATACAAAACCTTAAATATTTGTATATTTTACAGAGCTACAGATCTCTTAGAACAAATATTTTGTAATGCTACCCGGTTTGACCGGCCTGCAGGCAAGCTTTGGTTGCCGGGAAGAGATGGTCCCGAAGGTGGGCTCCGCCGACCCCCCAAGAGGCCCCAGGTAGTGAGGTTACACTGTGTAATTGCACATGGCCTAGCAATACGACATGAGAAGCATAGAGAGATATATAATGGAGGAGGCGATTATAGGCTTGTTCTAATAGAAGCTCACTAACTCGCTACATATATAGTTTTCTACGTAGGTTCTGTGGTTACGCGGAAGGCAAACGTGATGGCTTGGAGCCCGCCTGGAACAGCAGTGACTGAGCTGGGCCTCTGGGATGCCCCGCCTTGAGCTGGGAGGAGTTCCTTTTCCTATTATCCAGTTCTGCTAATGCCTTAGAAGGGCTACATTACAGTACTTCCTGATTCCTCAGGGGCAGAACAAGGCCCTGGCCGGGTTGTAGCCCCGGATGGCATTGTTCTTGTCGGTTCGGTTTTTGGGACCTGCAGAATTTAATATCCCACATGCATTATTCTCCTATTCAGAATGGTTAGTAAAAAAGGCATAAGGGCAAAAGTTTGGCCTATTAATCTTGCATTTTTAGTAAAAAAAAAAATTAGGAAGCGTGTCATCGGACATTATCTCTGTAAAAAGAAGCTAAGCTCTATAGTTCTGGGTCTCTACCTACTTTGGAAATTCTGCCATGGTTTTTGTCAAGTAAATTAAGGAAGGACTCATCCAATCGGGTGCCATGTTTACAACGTCCAATCAAAGAGAGCTGCTTTGTAAGCTGAACTCGGGCTAAGACTTGTCCAACCTTAACAGACTTCAAGTATCCTGAAAGCGTTTCCCTAGAGGCCTTGGTGTGGGGGCGGGTTCCTTCCCGAGCCCTACTTTCGGAAGTTCCCGAGCTGGACGCTCATTCGGCTTAAGACACAGCGGAAGGTGGCCGGCTGCAGCTCCCAGTATTTCACGGGATTGTTGAAGAGACTGATGGCACTGTATAAGGATTTCTTCTTCTTCGTGACTGTGGGGCAGAAGTCATTGACCCCAACTCTGGTGATGTTGTTGTGATGGAGGAAGATCACCTGTTCCAAACAAGAAGACAGCTCAGTGATAGATGCCGGGGGGGGGGGTGTGAGAGGCAGCAGGAAGGCCCCCCGCGTCTGGGAGGCCCCCAGAGCTGAGATAGGAGGGAGGGAGGGAGGGCCAGAGAGGGAGGAGCACAGGTGGGAGCCCGATTGTGCTGTGGGCCTGGGGAAGCCTTGTGGGCTCCTTGAATAGGCAGTGGATGGGTGACTGACGCTCCCCACCAGCATCCTCTTTGGTATAGACGACACTCAGCCAGCCAAGAGGGAGGATTAGCTTGCTGGGCTGGGGTGGGAAGAGCTCCCACTGAGGCTCCTGGATTCTGCTCTATGGGCAGGGCCTCGGGGGTCTGGGGGGGGGAGATTGGGGGCTCTCCATGAGGGTAGCATGAGCCCCCTCATATTCTGATCATTGTATTTCACTAGAATTGGTTCCCTTTGGATTCCTTGCGATTGTAAAGAGCTCAAGGCTTGTCAGGGGCTCTGAACCCCAGTTCTTAGGAGTGGAACCGGGAAGGAAATGAAGGCAATAGTAGAGGTGTCCATGGCCCTCAGAGCGGCAGCTGAGCGGGAATTCCATTAAAATTAGATAGGAAGTGAAACTTTCTCCCCAAGAAGCAGGTGCTGCCAGCCACGCCAGGTGGGAGTGAAGGCAGGGCCCTGAGAACAGGCTGCCCCACAGCAGGCGACCCTGCCGCCCCCGGCAGCCTCATTTCTTAGAGACCCTCAGGCCAGCCCCAGCTGACCTCGGACTTGCGGGAGAGGAGGTCCTGGGCGTGGGATACCCGCCTGGGCTCTCGGAGCCCCACTGCGGATTCAGTGCCGTCCCTGCCTTCGCAACTCCCAGCGTCTGCCCATCCAGCCCTGTCCTCGCCCCGCTGGCCATTCCCCACTCGCTGCCCCAGAGTCCTTATCCCTGTCCCTGGCCTGCAGGCCCGCTCTGTATCCCCACATGCCTGTGACTAGGCTATTTCTTGGGTGAGATAAGAGTGAACAGCAGCGTCCCAGGCTGCAGAGGGCCCTGAGACTTTGGCCACTTGGGGACTTTGGAGAGAAGCCAGACCGGAGGGCCCGGGATAGAAGCCTCTTTGAGGAGTTTGGCAACAGGGGCAGAACAGGCCGGGGAGGGAGCGGGGAGGTGAGGGGCTGGGGGAGGCTGAAGGGGACGGTCTGCTGGAGGAGAAGGGAGGGGACCCTGGCAGGGAGGGAGGGGGCTATGGCAATGACTGTGGCAGGGACAGAGGGAGGGGACCGTGGCAGGGAGGGAGGGGGCCAGGCAGTGGCTCCCCATTGGCCAACCTCACCTGGAGGTATTTCAGGTCCTGCAGGCCAGGGGGCACCTTTTTCAGCTTGTTTTTCTCCAGGTGGATTTCCCTCACGTGCGGGATGTTTGCCAGGCTGCCGTTCTCGATGTCCTTGATCTTGTTATTCCCGAGGCCCAGCCTGAAAGGGAGGACAGAAAGAAGGTGGCACTCGTTCCCATGGCTTGGGCCAGCCCGGGATTAGCCAAACGCGTGGCTTTTCCGGGCCTATCACTGAACATTCAGTGACACCTTTTCCTCACCCCGATAAGTGTTTCATTTTGGTGTCTACCGGTCCTAACCGTGGGTAAAGTCTCCCTTGGAAGGGGGCCACGCCATGAGCGCGCCCCCCCCCCCCACTGCGTCTTCCACCCAGTGATGCAGGGAACGCCCCCCCCCCCCCCCCAGCAGCCCCAAGTTGGCCAGAGGGGCCCTGCTGTCCCATCGGGTGGGCGTCTGGCGGGCTCTTCCGCTTCCCACTTCTCACCTCGCCGGGGCTTTTACCTTTGCAGGTCTTTGTACCGCTTAAAATCCTCCAGCTCCACGGTGGAGATTTTGTTGTCGTCCAAGTGAAGCTCCAGCAGAGAGGACGGGAGGCCTGTTGGGGAGGAAGGAGAAAGGCCCTGGGTCTGAGCCTGGGGCTGGGGGCTCACGCCCCCCTTTCCCTTTAGAAAGTCCCCCCCCCCCCGACTGCTCCGCCTCATCTTCCACCTCTTTGCCTTTGCTGTCCCCTTGGCCTCCCTTATGCCTAGGACTACACGGCCTCCCAGATCTTCCCCCATTCTGTGATGAGGAAGAGGAGGAGGAGGAAGCATTGCTATAGAACCAAGATTTCCAGACTGTTTGGCAAATATGATCGCTTTGATTCTCACAACACCCCACGAGGATGCTTGGGCAGCCAGAGTTAAGTGACTTGCCCAGGGTCCCCCAGCTGGTGAAGGTGGGAGGCCGCGGAGCTTCTGGATGCACCGTGCCATCACCTCGGTGCCCAGGAGCCCCGCTGGGGAGAGGGGGAGGAGAAGGCACAGAGAGGGTCGTGTTAGCGACGGCAGAGCCAGGCTTGCTCTGCATGTTGGAGACAAGCAGACTGAAAGGTAATCAATGGTGGGAACTCCGAGCATCTGGCTCCACGTTGCTGGGAAAGGCAGATTAGAGGAAGGGCCCCAAGGCCTTGGTCCTGTTCTGTGAGTGAGGTCCCCCTTTTCCCCTGGCGGGGTCGGGCCTGAGCCCCACACTCGCTGACCCCGGCCGCGGTGCCTGCTGGGACCACTCTGCAACGGTTTCAAAGCATGATTGTGGCACTCACGGCTGTCCGGAACTGGAGCGTTGTGGGCAAGGCCCTGGCTGGCGGTTCTTAGTGTGGGGAAGCCCACAGAGCTGCGTCAGGAACCAGGAGACGGCCCGAGTCCTGCGACTTGTGCCGTGGGAGACTGTTCTTGATTGAAGGGCCTGGCGCCCTTCTCGTATTTTAAGGGCAGGAGGGACCAGTGAGTGAGTGAAGTCTTTGCCTGGCATTCGAGGTGTTTGGGCCCCGGTATTTCCCTGCAGGTGGCGGGGATGAGCCTGGCCCCCAGAGCCCCTGACTCTGGGTCATCGGCTTGGTTATAGGGCTGAGCCTTTCTTGTGTCCGTTGCCCCAACCCCGTGCCTCCTGGTGGCGGGAGGTGCGTCATGTCTGGCGCTCCGTGACCCCCTTGGGGAGGCAGAGACCGGGGAGCGGTGATTTCCGTCTAAGCTAAGGTGGGACTGTTTGCTGGGTGCCGCCCGTCCCAGGGAGAGCACGCCGGGGGGGCTCGTGGGGCGCTAGGAAAGACGTCCCTCTGTCCGGCCGGGGGCTGCGGAGCAGGGGCCGCAGGCAGCCAGACCCGGCACCGAATGCAGCCTCCCAGGCAGCGGCAGGTCATCCCTGGCCGCCTCCATTTTCTCCCTGCACAACAAGCACCTCCCTCCGAGCCAGGGTTGAAGCTCATCTGAGACTCTGTGTGCAAGGGCTCGGCCCGGGGCCCGGTGCGGAACCGGAGCTTGATAATGTGGCTTCCCACCTTGTTGCCAAGGCCAAAGCGGCCCTGAAGTGCCGATGTCCTCCTCGCAGCGGCGTCGTTGCCTCCCTCTGCCTCCCGGGGCTGGCCTAAGTAAAAGCTCGGTGGTTGCTCCTTGACCTCACCATTGCCTGTTTCTTTGGGGCCCTTCCCTGCTGGGCCTGGGGGAGGAAGGAAAGCCCCGAGAGAGTGTGTGCTCCTGGGGAGCCCGTGGGGAGCACGAAGGAGCCTGCCGGAGTCACTGGGGAGGCTGGGCCGCCCCCCCCCCCCCAGCCTCCTTAAGTCAGCTTTTGGCCCTGTGTGGGGCCCGGCAGCCCCCACCCCCGCGGCTGCTCCCTTTATAAAAAACAGGCCGCGGCGGGCGGTCTGGGAAGCCGGGTGCAGGACGGTCTCCGGGTTAGCCGATACCGCTGTTTCTGACGAGATCTCCAGAGCGCAGCCTCGGCCCCGGCCCAGCGGGGCCCATCCCTCCTTCCACCCGCAGATGCGTCCGGGGGGGGGGGGAGGGGGGGAGGTTTGGAAGGGACGGAGCCTCTGTTCTGCTGAACAGCGTCGGGCTCGGCCAGGAACAGGGCTTGTGGCTGTGGGCTGGAGACTGGAAAAGCGATCGAGCGTCCAGAGTGTCTCATTTGGGCTTTACTGCCCAGGCGTGTTCCAGAAACACGGATGGCGGCCTTCTGTGTCTGTTCCCATCAGCTCTGTCCCGCTGCCCGTGGGGTCTCGTTAGTGTTGGAAAATTCCATGGAAAAAACGAGTGTAAAAAGCCACAGATGGTAAAGCTCTCGTAGCACGATGAAGTGCTACAAGTCAGAGTGAAACAGCTCTGCAGATTTGGGTGGCTGCTCGGCCGGGGAGCAGCCCCAGGTTACCCCGGCTGCTCTGCGGTGACCTTGTGCCTTCCCATTGGCTGGGAGAGCCTGGCGAGCAAGGCCGG
This sequence comes from Sarcophilus harrisii, assembly GCF_902635505.1. Taxonomy (NCBI): domain Eukaryota; kingdom Metazoa; phylum Chordata; class Mammalia; order Dasyuromorphia; family Dasyuridae; genus Sarcophilus; species Sarcophilus harrisii. Next base: position 2,647,942 of record NC_045426.1, on the reverse strand, counting down.
AGTGTCCCTAGCATTAGCAGAAACTCTGGCATACAGCGGGTGCTTAATCATTGCCTAGCGACCAGATGGTTAAGAATCCCTTGCTCTTGATCTCCAGCCCCAATGGCAGAGGGCTCAGTAGTAGTGAAGGCTCCCAGAAGCCCATGAGGGTCCGGAAGCTCCCCAGGGTCTCTGAGGCTGGCAGCTCCCAAGGCTTCCCCGGGCACACATGCCTGAGGAATTGTCACAGCTGCCTAGAAGTCCTTGGAAGAAGCCGGTGTGTGTGTGTGAGAGAGTGTGTGTGTGCAGTTTGTGGGTGTGTGTGTGTGAGTGAGTGTGTGCAGTTTGTGGGGGGTGTGTGTGAGAGTGTGTGTGTGTGAGTGTGAGAGTGTGTGTGTGAATGTGTGTGTGAGTGTGTGTGTATGTGTATGTGAGAGAATGTGTGTGAGTGTGTGTAGTTTGTGGGTGAGTGTGGGTGAGTGTGTGTGAGAGTGTGTGAGTGTGTGGGTGAGTGTGTGTGTGCAGTTTGTGGGTGTGTGTGGTTTGTGTGTGTGCAGTTTGTGTGCAAGTATGTACATGAGTGTGTGTGTGTGTGGGGGTGCAAGCTTGTTGGGCCCCAGCTCTCCCGGAGTGTGGCAGCCCCACCCTTCAGCTTGTTCTGGTGCCAGACTGCCCAAAAGCTCAGAAGGGGAAGCCGGGTCCCCGCATTTTTGGGGGGCCGGGGGGGAACCCCAGAGCCCCAATGGCTCTCCTTGAGCCCTGTCACCATCAGGGAGGCAACAGCGAGTTTCCAGAGCTTTCCAAGCCCAGCCCTAAGAGCTTCAGGCAGAGCTTGGGTCAGTGGCCCGGCCTTTCCCGCCAGACTTCTGACGTCGCCTTCAAACCTTCCCCATAATTGGGAAAAAGAAACCTTCAATTCAGAGTCACCTTGGACACTGGAAGAGAAGGGCGTGGGTGGGGGGAGGGAGTCACAGCCAGGGGTCAGTTCTTCGGCCCTGGCTCCTGGACCGGGGGCCCAGGAGGCCATTTCCTTCCCAGGGAACGGGGGCGGCTTCGGCATTTTCTGTATCCGTTTCTAGGCCTTGTGAAGCCCTTTATTTTTGCATTTTTGTCCCCTGCTCATTTCTTATCTGGAAACTTGTATAGGTGCTGAGGCCCCCTGTGGGGGTTGCATTTGTGTGGTACTTTCTGCACTAAGAAATTCTGAGATTTCTTGGACACCAGAGGGGGATACTGTGACTTGGCCTCGTGCCTCAGTTTCCTCATCTGTAAAATGAGCCGGAGTAGGGCATGGCCAACCACTCCACTGTCTCTGCCGAGAGAACCCCACGTGGGGGTCGCAGAGTCGCACCCGGCCGAAGCGACTGAACCACAGGTTGGTGAGACTTACCTGGGAAGATTTTCCTAAGTAAACTCACCAAGTGGGGGAAGAACAGGGTCCTTTGGAGCAGACCCTACGGTCGAGCCCCAAGCCCAGATCAGCCTTGGGGCCTCCTGGGCCTCTCTGCTCTGAGTCCAGCAGGAGCCCGGCTGCTGATAGCCCCTCTTGGCCAGCCCTCTTCTCCCATGAAGCCCTCCCCATTGCTCTTATCCTGAGGTCTTCCCAGCCAGCATGGAGGCTGGAGGCCCCCTCGGCCTCCAGCAAGAACAGCCTTTACATCTGCTTCTTCTCCTGCCTCTCCGTCCCTCCCTCCCACAGGCTGGGCATGAGCAGGTGCCCGTGCTGGCTGCCGCCCCTCCCAGACGCATCGGCGGCGCGTGATTGGCCCGCACGCACCTTTGGGGACGGAGGTCAGCTTTGCGTCCGCAATCCGGATGTGGAAGACTGTCACTCCCTCAAAGGCTGCGGGATCGATGCCATCGTTCTCCAGCGGGTTGGCACTCATTTCTAGGAAGCAGAAAGCCCCTCACTAACAGATATTGGGAGGGGAGCCCCTGGTCTCCCCCCGCCTGTGTCAGAGCCCCTTCTGCTACCCACTTGGCCGGCTTCCCTGAGCCTGGGCAGGGAGGCCCCCAGGAGCAGCTCAGAAGCCCCAGACCCGGTCCTTGGGATGTCTGTCCCACACCGCCTTCTCCCATGGTCCTTCGGGCTCTGATGCATGCTGGGAGAGCAGTGCTGGCTGCTGGGCCTCAGGGCTCCCGCCTTTATGCGGGTGCCATTGTTTGCCTTTAGGGATGAGGAAGGGGCTACTCCTCCTGCCTTTGATTCTTCTGCACTGGAGCCTTGGGCAAGTAAATCCCTGATCCTCCTTCTCATCTGTCAAATGGAGCTAATGGCATCTCTGAACCCAGCCTCTGAACCCAGGGCCAGGTTTAAAATGTGCCCCCCATACTCGAGAGCAGAGACCCGCCTTTGCATCCTTAGCCCCTGGCACAGAGCCTGGCATGCGGTAGTAGCTTACTAAATGCGTGTTGATCGACTGACGTGAAAATCTTAAAAACAAGCACTTGAAGTGCAGGCTCACTGCCCAGGTGTGGGACTGCCAAGGGCCAGGCTGGTGCCCAGGGCCGAGGGGCACTGAGCGCAGCCTGCCCAGCCAGCCTCTTGGGTGGTGCTGCTATTCCCTGTCTCGTTTTGGCGATCTTTGTTGCAGCTGTCGCCACCAGCCTTGTTCTATAAGCCGAAATGTGCAAGTCATTGATCCTGAGCAGTGCAAACCTGGGGTCTAAGAGGGGGCCTGATGCTTTTCCAATGAAAATTAGAGGGAGCTTGTAAAAATAGGATCCAGGAGATTTTCCTGCAGGCATTCTGCACGGCCTGGCAGCTGAGCTCCGACCAGGGAGGTAAATAAGGGGGAGGGAGAATTTTATAGACTTTAGAGCTGCTCCTAGGAAATCAGTAAGCCTTGATTAAGCACCTACTGTGTACTTGGGGCTAGGGATAGGATGTCAGTTCCCACCCTCATCTTCATCAACAAAAGGGCAACAGATTTTTTAAACAGTGCCTCTGTATGCCAGTAAGCGAGGAGCCCATCTGAGGTCCTGGCTACATCCTGATGGCCCCGTCTGAGGTCCTGGCTACATCCTCATGGCCCCGTTTGAGGTCCTGGCTACATCCTGATGCCCCCGTCTGAGGTGCATCCCCATGGCCCCATCTGAGGTCCTGGCTATGTCCTGATGTGCAGCCAGGGGCGAGGGGGTGGCCACATGGCTATGCTTAAGCTCAATGCCCCAAATTCCCAAGCACAAATAACCAGTAGTCAGATGTATTTTGCAAATAAGTTAATGTATTTGTTTTCTATTCTGCAAATATTTTTTGAATTAATTCATGGATAAGCAAATTTTTTCTCACAAATTAGATAAACAGTCTAGGAAATGGATTCCAGACATTTTCCCTTTCGCTCTGCCTTAAAAAAAACAAGCAGAACTTGCTCGACTTAAGGTGGAGGCCCTTGGTTGTTTTTCAGGTTTCTCTGCAGTCAGAAATGGCTGGATGCTTGTGGTTCGATTAAGCTGGAGATAAGTCTGGTGTAGGATGCCGGGCAGCCGGCCGGGAAGGGCCTTGGGCACCTTCCGCCCCTCCAGTCTGCTCTTACTGTCACTGGGTTCTGAGTCTCCCTCAAGCTCCCTGAGAACACTTTCCAGCCTTGCTGGATTTGGGAGGCCATAAAATCAGGCCCTTATTGTTTGGATCAGAGTCCATCAGATCCTCGTGCTTAAAATGCTGCCCCTAATCAGCTTGCTTTATCACTGGAAGAAAGTGCCTCCTCCATAAAAAACACCAGTCTGAGCACCCGTTTGACCATTTTCGAAGTCAATAATCTGACATTTGGTAACAGTTAAAGAGTTTCACATATGGAAGAACTTACCCAAGACGTGTAAAGCATTCATTCCTTTGAACGTCTCCTTTTGTATTTTCTTAACTTTGTTGTCGTGAATCCTGAGTTCTGCCAATGACTTGGGAAGGTTTATGGGAATCTCGGTGAGCAGGTTGTGGGACAGGTAGAGCCTTCGAAGCTTCTTGACGGGCAGAAAGGCTTTGGGATGGATCTTGGTTAACTTGTTGTTGTTTAGCATGAGGCCCTGGAAGAAGGAAGCAGAATGGCCCATTATTAGGCGGGGGCTCTGGGCATCCGGGGTCCGGTCTGAAGTAAGGGGATTTCGGAGCCCACAGCCTTCATCTGGCTTTTAAGCTCAGTGGCAGTCAGTCCCCTTGTCTGGAGATGGCCTGTAAGACCATCGGGCTGCACCCTCCGTCCCTCACTTGAAACTTGGCAAAGACGACGTCTAGGATTAGAGGGGGTTCCCTGGAAACTAGAATAAAAAGCAGCGTCTGAACACTGCAGGGCAGCCGAGCCTTCAGGGAAGGGAAACCTTCCCACCGGGAGAACGTCCCCTCTACAGCCCACCCCTGGGGCTCAGGACTCCCCGAAGGAAAACTGACTCTACCTTCTGGGATTCCCAGTCTCCTGTTGTCCTTCCCCATGACTGGTTAGCTGGGGATCTGGAGGAGTCTAAAGGGGTTTCTTGTTCAAGGATAGGTGTGACCGGCCAGACAAAGCGCCCCTGCGGCTCATTTTTGCATCTCCTTCCTCTGGTACTCACCCTGCTCCCCTGAGGGGGATCCATCAGGATAACAGAGACCCAGGTCTTTAATTTTTACATGAATGAGGGATAAGTGGGTATATTCTGGAGTGCAAAAAAACGGTGGAAAGTGGCCAATGGCTATTTCTATTACTGCTGGAAAGGGGGTGATGTCCACCAGAACCCACTATCACTATCTCCGAGAATGCTTAGGCCAAGGCTGCTTTTCCTGGCCATCGAATCTCAATTTGGGCTGTGTCCTTGAAGCTTCTAACCACGCTTCTCACGTGCCTAGAGCAGTGCCTGGCACCTCAGAGACACCCAAAAATATATTACAAACTGAAAGCGCCCTGGGGCCCTCCCGCGAGGCCTTAGCACGTGCACAGGACTGAGTTATAACGACCCAGATTAAAGCAGTCCCACAATGGGACCACGCCTTGACTAACAAGGGAAGCAGTCAGCTGGTCAAAAAATAGTCTTTGTAGCAAATATATCCACTAAAGGCTTGGCATCTAAGATAATGGAGACGAAGAACAGAGACAGAAATGGCGCCCCCCAGGAGGAAAGCATTAAAAGGCTTCAAAGAGCAGGGCAGTCGCAGTCTGTTAACTGCCCGGAAAGAAGGCTTCGGATTGCTCCTAAGGAGGGAAATGCAAATGGGAGCAACTCGGAAGTTTCATCTCACCCCCTGCAGACTGGCAATGACTAAACGTGGGAACAGTTGGCCTTTGCGCACCTGTGGAAAGACAGGGACGCCGGTGCATTGTTGGTGAAGCTGTGAAAGAACACAATCGTCTGAAAAAGCACTTTGGAGTTAGTCAAATGAGGTAAAAGGTTCAGTCCCTTAGCCCCAGAGATTCCCCTGCCAGGCCTGGGCCCCGGAAAGAAAGCTTTTGTATCCACCACAATAATTCCAATGGTGTTTGTTGGAGCTGGAACTGGAAACTCTCAGTTGGGTAATGGCTGAACAATCTGTCATCTGGGAGTGTGATGGAGTCTGCTCGTGCTGGGAGAAGCAGCGTGTGAGGCTCCGGAGGAGCCTGGAGAGATTTACATGCAAGCCCGGCTGCAAAGTGCAGGGAGCAGAACCAGGAGAATCCTCCCAGCAGCGAGAGCCACAGCGAGCGACTGCAGGTTAGCTCTGGGGAACAAATTTGTCCCTCCCCCCCTTTTTAATTTGTCTTTTCCTTGAGAATGGGAATTCCCTGTGAGGGAAGAAGGGAATGTCTCCCACCCCCAAGGAGCGGGTTCTTGGGGGGAAGACAAGGACCTTTAATGGTGTCTATCACAGTCAGTTAAAGGGAATACATGTGGACAAATAAATGCACAGGGCAGAAGGAGGGTGCCGGCAGGGTTACCTAGAAGGGGCTGTGGTGTTTGAGAGCTCCGGGTTGCTGCCGAGAGGGGCTACCGCAGGCCTGCCGTGGAGCTGGGAGATGGAGCGTGCAAAGAGGGGATGGCTCATTTGGCCGCCTGGAGAGGGGTGGTGTCCAGCAGCCTCAGAGCCGGTGGGGCCCCATCGCCACTGGGCTTATGTGAGTGAGGAGGCCCTTCCCATTCTTCTACAGACTACTGAAATGTCTTCTCGAGAAGCCACAGATTGGGAAAGACTTGGTCGGATTTCCAGGCTACATTAGCATTGGCCCCCATTCGTCATTCCGGAGCGGCGAGACTCCCCGCCAGGACCCCAAGCAGCAAATCCTCAGGAAGCTCAGCCACCTGAGGACAAGCGGAAGGTGCTTTGGGGGCCCATGGGGTCTGATTTTCCTTGTTGCTGCACCTTGATTTTTGAGGTCCGCTTGCTTAACCCAGCAGCCACCCTCCCGTTGCTGCCGGGGGCTCTCCTGGGGCCGCACGGGCCCTTTGATCACTGAGCTCGCTCCATTCCTTGGCCGTCCTCCTGGGGTTGAGTTACCACTAATGAGCTCAGCAAATGCAGAATTACTCAGAGGTTAACCCTCTAGCCCTCATATCTGTCGGCCAAGGAGCATCCACACCCCTGCGTCTTTCTCCCCTTTTCGGCTGCGAGACAGCCCAGAAGCCACTGGCTAACCGGTTGATAGAACTGGATAAGGAGAGGCTTGTTGATAAGCCTCTGAGTGAAAGCCTGCTGTGGAAGGGCAGTGAGGGGCCACCTGAAAGCAGGGCTCAGCTGAGGGTTTTTGTGGCCCTGTCTCACCTTCCCAGACAGAGTTTGCTGTGACTCTCTGGGCCCCGGATAAGTTCTGGTCCGGGGCCAGTTCGCACATGATGTCCTGTGCCTGCTTTGCTCTGCTCAGCCTGGTTGGAGGGACATAAAAGGGAGAACAAGGAATGTCGTTTGGAGAAAGGGTTCCTGCCTGGCACCCGCAGTGCTGCCTAAGCATGTCGGCCTGGCACGCTGTCCCTGGCTCCACTCGGCTGTCAGTGTTTCATTGACGGGGAACTGCCAAAAATGGAAGCCAAGCCGGAGTCCCAGATTTCATCATTAAAAAATAATGTGGGTGTGCAGCAAAACCAGCAATGGGAAAGTGCAGCCTTCCACCAAAGGGAGGCTAATCTTTTGGGAAAGTGGCTGGAAAACAGGGCTCCCAGTCACGGGCTCCAGTGGTTGTCTGCTCCCGGGGAAGCAAACCCTATGCCCTTAGAAGCCCCGGAAAGGGAGACCATGGGTTGGGGGACTGAACACCCATCCTGCCCTTGGGGTCCTTGCTCTGAGCACCCTTTAAAGACTCTCAGCCACAGTAAGAGTAACTCATAATTTACATAGTATCTATCTACTGTGTGCCAAGCTTTGTACGAAGCGCTTTGTGGTGATTACCTCACTTCGTCCCCACAACCACCCTGGGAGATGGGTGCTATGTAATTACCCATCTGGCAGCTGGAGAAACGTAGGTGAACGAGGTTACCGAGCGGGGCAGTGTCTGAGTCGGATCCTCCGGGCTCAAGACCTAGCTCCGTCTCATCTCCGTGCACCTCCTTGCCCCCCTTATGAATGCAGTCACCAAAAATCACTCCGAGCTGGGGGGCCACGGATTTCACCGGCAACCGAGGGGACCCAGGACACAAGCACGGCAAAGAACGCCTCAGCTAGACCTGCCCACTTACTGAACCCAGAGGCCCCGACAGATGTGAGCCCCCTCCCTCGGGGCACCTCAGCCATCTCCAGCTATCCTGCCTTCATTTCACTAAGCCTCCTGTGCCTTCTTGGGGAAGAGAGGCAAAGAAGAGAACTGGATGATAATGGGATTAGATAGATTGGGAGCTGATTAGATGAGACAAGTTTAAAGATTCTGAAGGGCCACCCTAGGGAAGACGGATCTAAGTGTTCTATTGGACCTGGGAAGGGGGTTGGTTACAAATATGCAAATTAGGGGATACTTTGGACCCTGAGAGCTTTCCAGATGGGCCTGAGCTTTCTGGAGGGGGCTCCTTTCTCCAAAGACACCCACTTTGGCCGGGGTATTATGGGGGGGGGTTCCTTTTTGGTCTGGTTTAGATTAGAGGTTCTCAACTGGCCTCTTCTGTTGTTCCCTGCTGGTTCAGCCATTGGATTTTTCATAGATATTAGTCACCCCAAAAAAACCTATTTGTTCATTATGATGATGAAGAGCACTTCAAACTCTGAGAAGGAGCCAGTCTATGTGTATATGTGAATGGATGGATGGGTGGGTGGATGTTGAATGGATGGGTGGATGGATGGGTGGGTGAATGGATGGATGCATGGGTAGGTGGATGAATGGCTGTAGGATAGATAGGTAGATGGATGGTTAGTTGGGTGGATGGATGGGTGGATGGTTAGATGGGAGGCTGGGTGGAAGGGTAAGTGGATGAATGGATGGATGCATGGATGGGTGGATGGGTGGGTGGATAGATGGCTAGGTAGATTAAATTAAACATTATTCCATTATATACACACACATATTCAATTAAACATCTTAAAAATATGAAGATAGTCTCTTACATAAAGGGAAGTGAGTCCTTTAAAGTCATTCTCTTTGATCTCCTTGATTTTATTGTTTTGAAGATCTATCAATCTGGTATCAAATGGGATGTTGTTTGGGATCGATGTCAAACCTGAGTAATAGATAGACAAACGGGTCACATGGCAGAAAACCACCCCCACCCCCAGAGGGGTGCCTCCCAGTCCTCCTTGAACCCAAAGCCCCCCTGCTGGTCCAAGGACCAGCCATGCTGTCCAAAGGCAGATTGGAACCTCCCCGGGGAGGGAGCCCTCGCAGGGATTAAATCCCAGAGCTCTGACGGCGTGGCCACTGGCGTTCATGACCTTGCGTATTGGGGTTCCCCTGAGCTCTGTTAGTTAGGGCCCTGCTGCTGGTGCTTTGGCTCAGACACACTTTCCTTGCCGGCTATGGCCAGGCAAACCAGGAATAGAGGGAAAAGCTTCCCTGGTCTGTGGGATCAGGGGGTAGGCAGGGATTAGTGTCTGTGAAGGGGAGGCCAAGACAGGAAAGCTCATGGGAGGAATGAGATTCGAAGTTGGCTCTGAAGGCCACATAGGCCCCAGGGAATGATGGGGGAGGCAGCCTGGGCCGCAGATGGCATTCTGCTCACGAAGGGTGTGCGCTTCCCACGTTCTGGCTAGCAGCTTGACTTGGTCCAGTGGGACTGGCTGGGAAGAGGACGGAGGGCACCATGATTCCCGGATCCTCACCCCAGCACCCCCACTTCCTATGGGACCTCATCCCCTAGTGTAGCTTTTCTCTCCCTTTTGCTGGCTCCTTTCCCTCCACCTCCAGTCATCCTAGGCAATCAATATTCACTCTACTTCCCACCTTCCCTGTCTCACTCCTGCCCTTCCCAGCAAAACTTCTGGAAAGTAACATCTGGGCATTGCCTGCAGCTCCTCCTCCCCACTCGGGATTGAAATCTCCCTCCGGGCCCTGCCATTTTCCTGAAATCTCCTTCCAGCATCACCAGCTGCCAGTGTTGGGCTGCCTAATACTGCTCGTCATCTTCTTTTTAGGTTTGGAGGAGTTTTTAGTGTGGTCCTGGGCCCTGTCCCCACCCATAGTGCACTGCTAGCACATAGTAGGCTTTTTAAAACAATATCGAATTCATGCTAGCACACAGTAGGCTTTTAAAAGCAATATTGGATTCATGCTAGCACACAGTAGGCTTTTAAAAGCAATATCAGATTTGTGCTAGCACACAGTAGGCTTTTAAAAGCAATATCGGATTCCTACCGAAATTCAATTACAGCAAAACAATCGGAATATCCTTGGAGTGTTTGGAAGTTCTTCTCCCTGTGCTCCAAGCTGAACATTGAACTTCAAAAAAGTGCACAAACATTAAGTATCCACTCCAAATGGGACACCGGGAATACAAAGCTAAAAGCCAGTTAATCTTTCCCCCACAGCTTAGCTGCCCAGTAAAGGCAGGGGGGAGACAGCCATCTGAGATGGGAGGAGCCTGGCTTGGGCTGACTTGGCTGCTCTGTGGGAGGTGCCACCTGCGCGGTGTTTGGAAGGAACCCGGGGACCCTGCGAGGAGGAAGGGCATGCCAGGCAGGACACAGCTCGGGCAAAGACCCAGAGGTGGGACGATGTAGATTTCTTACCCAGGTCAGAGCAGTGGACGACCCTGGAGTAGCACTGGCATCCAAAGGGGCACGACGGGAACAGATCGAAAGGAAAGAAGGGCATGATGGGCTGCCTGGTTGGGAAGAGGGAATTCTCATCATCATCATCGTCATCATCGTCGTCGTCTGCATCCTCCATGTCCTTGAGCATCATGTTCTTGAGGGTCAGATACGAAGGGCTGGAGAAGGGTTTGGCCGAGCCCAAGGCCAGCAGCAAGAGGAGCACATATTCCTTCATGTCTGCTCCGAGGAGGCTCCGGGTCTGGAAGGAGATGGACACAGGCGAGGGGCGTTATGGGGGGTTGGGGGCTGGAGCGTTATGGGAGCAGCTGGCCGCGCCTTATTCACGTCTGCCCTTCGCCTCTAAGCCCGCCGGCTTACAACATACCCGACTCCCCTGCCCTGTGCTCCGAGCCGGGTCCCAGAGCTTCATTGCTCTCATCACTTCCCCTCAGCAGACCTCCCAGAACACTGCAGAAGCCAGTGTGTGATAGCCCAGGAAGCCCCAACCACACCCCCCTGCTCCCAGCATCCCTTCCTAGAGAAGATGAGGAGACATCCCTCAGTGTGTATAAATGACAAGATAAGTCAAAAGGTAATGGGTAGTGGGCGGAGGAAAGGAAGGCGGGGAGGGTCCAAGCAAGGTTTTCATGGGCTGGGATGGAGAGGGGAACCGGACCTATGATTCCATTGGTAGCAGGAACTCCACCGGAGCAGCTTGCCTCCCACACCAGTTAGATTCCACAAGGGAGCAGAAGCTGCAGCTGCCAGAAGCCCCGTTCATCTTTGCCTAAAGCTCGGGCTCAGTCCGAATACCTTTCTGTTCCCTTGACATGACCCAGGCCCTTCTCCTCCTCCGTTTCTTCCCTAGGCCCAGGTCACATCTGTCCCAGAGCCCCACACTCACTGCTATATGAGCTCTAGAGGGTGTTCATCCACTTGGTCATTGCTGTGTGGATGGTTAGGCCGCCCTCTTCCACGTGATGACTGATCCCTTCCCCAGGCTCTGCAGTGCTCTAAGATGTTTCAGCACAATTAGCAGTCCACCGTCACCCTGGAGGACTTTGACCTGGACTTCACCCTTCCTCTCCCTTACCCAGCGGGTGAAGCTTTTGGCAAGCACATGTTTCGCCCGACCTAGTGCTTCTGAGTGTCCCTGGGTAACGGCCACTGCTTGAGGAAGCCAGAGGGACCTGGATTTCAGAAGAGACGCTTAAAGAAAAGCGCCGATAAGGCGGTTTTGTTCTGTAAAAGCCAATACTATTTTCATCAACAAAAAGCGCTTAGCAAAGTGCCTGGGATCTAGTAGGTTCCCTTCCCCAAGTGGGATCTTCTCTCCCCTACGTCTTTCAGCGATCCATTGTTGAAATCCTCGAAAAACCTCCTTGCTCCCAGATGCCCTGGACCCCACACCGAACACTCAGGAGGAGGCAGAGCAATGGCTCTTGGGTCTTGCCCCAGCTGCTGCCTCTCCCTCCCACAGGAGCCTCACCTCCAGCCTGGCTAGACCTAGCCCGGGCCGAGGCTTGGCCCATTTCTGTCCTCGGTGCTGTTTCTGCTTCCTTCCCGAGCGCTCGGGGACTGGACATTCGTGTCTCGAATGGAGAAAACGGCTTCCACAATGGGCTTTGCTGTTTTTTCCGCTTTCTTCTGAGTGACTGGGCTGCTGGAGGGCCCTCCTTGGACGGCTCTACCCTTCCCCTGCGCTGGGAGGCTGTCCTGCCCCCCCCACCCCCGGGAGCACTTTGCAGAGAAGCTCCTACCCTGGCTCCTGCTGCCCCGGCCACCGCCTCCCTCCCGTGGGGAGATCCAGATGTTGGACGGGAGGCATTTTCTGTGCTCTTGTCACCTTGTCGGAGCTGCTGCTTCTGGGTGAAGCTGCTGGCATCAGAGTTGGTGTCACCTCCGCTGTCCATTTCCCTCCTCTGGAACCCGTCGAGCTCATCTTGCCATGTCTTTTCCCCGGGCTTTTCTCTCATCTTGGGCCTTAACTGTTCCGTTCGTGGTTCTGACGAGTCAGGGGCCCGGCAGCGGCCGACCCGGGCGTCCTCCTACGTCCAGGGAGAGGATTTCCCTCTGGTAAAGCCGTTGCTTTTGGTTGTTACTTGGTACTTTCAGGGGCCAGAGCCGGCCTTCCTACGCAGGGTGGACTCTTACTTGGGACAGGAAGTGAGTCCCCAGACTGGCTGTCACGGGCACCGGGCCCAGCCCTCCCCAGCCCTGCTCTGTGACTCTGGGGGGGCCCAGGTCACTTCTGTGTAGCCACACCCACTCAGACCCTTGTTGGGGATGTAGTGGGTGCATAATGAACGCCTCTTCATTCCTTTGTCCTGGCCTGGGGAGGCCAGTCCTGCTCCCCCGGCCTCACCCAATCACTCACTCCCTGTCGCTCGGAGCAGCCGGCTCCAGACCCCGAAAAGCCCTTTTGCCCCAAATGCTGGGATTGGGCCCCTGATAAACAGGGGTGTGCCAGGGCCTCCACGTACATTTCAGCAATTAATCATTACTTACTGTGTGCAAAGCACTTTGTAGTGGTGGGAGACCAGAAAGGGGGGAAGGGGGGAAACCATTCGTGGCCAGCCAGGAGTTTTGGGGGGAGCTTAGGGAGAAGGTGTGGAGGTGGGAGGTAGGGTGTGTGTGGAGGTGGGGTCAGGATGTGTGCAGGGTTTTGGGGAGGGAGGACAGGTGTAACTGTGGGATTGTGGGGGGCCCATGGGTGTTGGGCTGGGGGGATGGGTGTAACTAGGGATGGGGGTGAGGGGGATAGAGAACAAGGTTATTAGTGAAGGGAGTCTGGGCTCAGAACTGGACAGGGCAGGGCGGCTTCCCAGAATGCTGTGGGTGCCCCCCACCCCAAGCCTTGAAGAAAGCCCTCCGACCCCTGCAGATGGGGAGGAACGTCCCGGGCAGGCCATCAACTGTTTGGACAAGGGCGCCGTTGTCGAATCACCCCGGATGTCTGAGCCGCTGAGGTGGATGAGGAGGCTGCCCCAGCTGCGGGTAGAGGCTCCGGTGGCTCCTGTTGGGCTGCGCGGGGGCCCTCTCTGTCCCTGGGCAAAGGTGCATGTGCTAAGCTGGGTCCTAAGTGGTTCGAGGTGCCGGGCTCCATGCGAGCTGGGGGTCCCAGCAGGCCCAGCCCCTGGCCGGGACGTGTTCTCCCCTTGCCATGCAGAAAAGACAGGGGGGAAGGGGTACAGCATCACATGCTTCTATCGAGCGCCTGCTGCATGCCAAGCTCTGGACTAAATGCTTTACAAACATTAGCTCCTTGTTTTCAGAGTTCCCTGGGAGATTACGATGGCCAGCTGGGAAAGCAGAGGCAAGCAGACTTGCTTCCAGAGGGTCCGAGGCTGCATTTGGCCCCGGGGTTTCCTCGCCTCTGGACCCACACTGCCCGTGGCACCACCGGCCGGCTGCCTCCCCACTCTGGTGGTTCTCCCTGACATGGTGCAAGCGGCCACCGGAGTGTGGCAGAAGTGTGGCTGTTCCACGCCAGCTCTTGCCTTTCCCGTGGCCTGGGTCTCCCCTTCCTGGAGCAGACCTTCCTCATAGGAGGGGAAATGTTTATTCTTGCTCCTGGGAGCTCTCCAGCTGCGGGCACTGCCCAGCCTGTGCCCAGGGCCCTCCGGTACTGGTGCCTCTTTCAGGGAGTTTTGTGGAGCTCCCAGTTCTTTTGAGCCTGGAAATGTTCCTGCTCTCCAGGGCTTTCCCTGCCCAGCCCAGGGCCACTTGGCTGCAACCACTCGGTGCTGGCCCAAGGCTCTGAAGGCCTTCCAGAGCGGCAGGTGATGCATAAATGCTCCCTCCCCTCCCCAGCGGGACCGAGGGCTCCGGGCCAGGAGTCAGAACCGGACACACGGTCCTTGTTTGGCCTCTGGGGCTTGTGTTTCCTTGGGTGGGCTAGTTCGGCCAAAGACTTGGGTTCGAATGCCAGCAGTTGCACAGAGACTCTGGCTCAGCAGATCAGGGTGTTTGTGGAGCTCTGGAAGGTTTGCAAAGTGCTTTACAAGCCTTGTGTCATCTGATCTTAACAGCAGCCCTGGGAATCTATGATCCCATTTTACAGGTGAGGAAACCAAGGCAGCAGAAGCTGACTTGCTAGGAAAAGTCTGAAGCAGGATTTGAACTGGGACTGGGGCTTGGCTTCAGGGCCAGCCTCGGTGTCCCGTAGCGCCCCCCAGAGGCGAGAGCCCTCCCCTTCCAGATGCTGACTGGAGGGGCCCTCCTGCTCTGACCCAATCCAGAGGGCCTTGGAGAAGGACCCTTTGGGGACATGCAGGGCCCCAGGAGGCTTTTCCTGCCAGGAGGGGGAGGGCCCCTCCACCCCCGAGCCCATGGCCTGGGAGGCCTCGGGTCCCTTCTGCCGCCCTTGGGCATCCTGCCCAAACCTCTGCTTTTTCCCTCACTCCCAGAGGGAGCTCCAAGCGGGCCCGGGGCCTGAAGACCCCAACTTGAGTCCTGTCTCATCTATCTAGCCCCTCTGTGGCTCCCTCTGGGCCTCAATTCCCTGTTCTGGAAAATGGGCATGATAATAGCGACTCCCAGGGAGTTGTTCTGAGGGCGGTGAGATGTGTTAGGACTGTTAGCCACTCTTATCCTCATGGCTGCATGAATAGCGAACGGCCCCTGGGATCCTTTTAACTTCTCGCACTGTACAGACTCCAGAACGGAGCCGAAGGCCCTCGGGTGCCCCGGGGAGTCGGGAGTCATCCCAATCTGGCGGCTGGTCGGCAGCCATCGAAGCGCTCCTAACGGCCTCCTCCCTTCTCCTCCCCTCCGGGCTCCCTCGGAAGGAGAAGCAGGACAGCGAAAGTCCACTGAGACTGGCCCAGCATCCCAAAGGAACAGAACCGAAGGGGCTGGAGAACTCCCAGGCGGGGATGCTTTCCCTGCCAGTGCAGGCTGAGCCTTCGGCCGGGGAGCTTACTCAGCGGGTCTGGGGTCCCACGGCCGGGTTTGAGGCCCGCTCCCTGTCCTCCACAAAAAGGCTACTGGCCAACGTGCTGCTGGCCTCCAAGCCCATGTGCCGTCCAGACTCCTACAGGCGGCTCTAAATATCTGGAGACTGACCTTGCATGGGTGTCAGAGTTGAGGCTTCATTTTCAAACAGCTTAAGGCTGTGTGAGCTCCGGAAGAGGTCATTTCCCAGACCACATGGCCCCTTTCTCCTCTCCCTTCCTCCTCCAACTTTCCTTATTTGTCACCCTATCACGAAAACACCCCCGCGCTTTATTTCCCAAGCACCTTCAGAGCCTCTCGGCCGCACAGTAAACAAACCCCCCCGAAGCCTGAGGACTAGGTGCTTTTTCCCCTTGCGGTGGTTGGTTTCTCTGAGTCACTAGCCTTGGGGAACCCGATCCAGCTCCCAGCGTTTGGATCGTGGCCCGGAGCCAGGCTGCAGCCCGCGGCCCGTCTGTGGCTTCTCCCTGGGGATGCCACGCTCCGCTTGGGGCGCCCCCTTCTAGCACTGAGTCACGGACCGGCTTTCTCTCCGCACTACGGGCAAGGGGCAACGGGGCGTTTATTGTGACAACTCACGGAGATCCACGCTGATTTTACAAGATTTATAGGAAAAGATCACAGCCTCGTGGGTGAGCTTGGGCTCAACAGCCACAAGCCATTGTGAGCAGAGTCGGGCTGAGCCCTTGTCATGCCCCTTGATTACATGAAGAACAACTTAGCCTCTCCCACAGACTGTCCGAGCTGGTCTAAATCAGTGCTAATAGTTCAAAGCTTCCTGTCACAGGAAAAAGACCAAGTTGTCTCTCCAGAGACACTTCCCCATTCTCCTTTCAGTAATCAGCAACATGCCAGCCGTTATCAGCTCCTTGGAAATGGACAGATCCTCAGGATCCTTCTATTAATTTTCAAAATCTGCAATGGTCACTTTTATGACAAACTACCAGAATTCAGTAGTGAATTCTCAGGTAACCTGCTTAAAATCGATTCCCATATCTGGTGGATGTAAAGAGATTACATGTTAAACTTTTCTGTAAGTCCCAAGCAAACCAAAGCTGTTCCTTTGGCGAGGTTTGTTGTGTTTTTTAAGCACCAACAGTTTACGGTGGTTTTTGCCTTAATCACCGTGAAGGACAAACTGAGACCAAGCAGATTAGTTTCTTATCTTGAGATCATGTTCCCAAACAAATGCAGTTTTTCTCATGTCAACATTGCCTTATCGGTAAGAAAATAAACCATTTCCAACATTCTGCTGCCATCTGTCTATAGCAGAGGGACCAGGGAAGCCAGCCGCCAAGAAAACCTACCTTGTAAGGCTGGAACGGTCCTCCGACAGCCTTGTTCTCCAGCTCGCGCCGAGCTTAAGGTCACCGGAATGGGTCCGCTTCCCTGGAGGAGAGAAGAGGGGAAGGTGTTCCGGAGGCGCCTTCCCCGGTGCAGCTGGCACCCTGGGTGATACTGGAATAAACGGCTTCTCCAGATTATCCCATTTTAGTACTGAGGAGCGAGATTAAGGCTTGTTATTGCTCATATGTTTTCCATCACTGTTTGTATCGGAGCCAAAACTTCTCGTTAAACTCTAGACGTCTACTGGAAGAATCTGGAAGAAAAAAAAAAAAAAACCCTGCGATGTAATAATGCGTGGCTCCTTGCCATGAAGGATAGGGAGCTCCATTCAAGAAGTACCTGGTGGTAGGAAAACCTCCGTGACAGCTTTTTAAAGCCTCCCCACCCCAAATGGAATAAGAGTAATCATCAGGCAGCAAATACTTTTTAGCCAGATGTCTGTTCCAGTTCATGAGCCAGTCACTTTCCCTCCCGGGAGAGCCCGGGGGCTTGGCGTGTTGATCTTGGAAATCTCTGCCATCTTGAAGATTGTGGGAATGGGGGTCCAGGCAGCTCAGGTATCCGAGCAGGAGCCCCTCTGAGCCTGCCTTTGGGGGCCTTAACAACGTGCCCCAAACCCAATCCTGGGCCTTCTGGAACCCCGTCCTGCCGGCTCCTCTTTCCTTGAGGAAGGACTTGGTAGTTTCCACAGGTTTGTTAGTGCCCCATGGGCCTGTGAACTGCTCTCCGATTCAGTAGGAATGGGTGAGACTTTGGGGAGGCTCACTTGTGGGACTGCTGATGGTCTCCCCCCAATGGAGAGAATCCTTCAGATGGGCTCGTAGTGCTCTCGGATGGAGCCAGCCGTGCCCAGCCTCGACGGCAGCCGGGCAGGATGACCCTGAACGGACGAGGCAGACACGGGTCAGCTGCCTGGCCCCCTTTTTAGAGCCTTGCCTGCACAGAGCCGGCAACATGGAGTCATGGCCTGGACTCTGCTTTCTCCCAAGCTGCTTTTCCTTGGCGGAGGAGCAAAGACACCCCGAGGTGCTCCCCTAGTACCTGGACCCTGCCTGCCTCTTTCTCCTTTTGGTCTCCCCTAATTCTTTGGCCTCTCAGCCACTTGCTACCCGGTAACCCCGAATGTCTTAATGAACAAACACTGGCACCTTCTTCCTTCTGGCAAAAAGATCCCAGAGGTTTCTCTCCCAGCCCCACTGGGCTAAGAACTAGATTGCATCTTGTTAGATTCAAAGGCAAATCCAGTTTGAGCTAACATTTCATGAAGGGAAATGGTTAGTTGGTACAAATCAATAAATCCTTCAGGCAGAGATCATGCTTTCCCAGGAGAGGCCGGGAAGCAGGAGAAGGGAGCCTTAACTGCCTAAAATCAGGCTCTCAGAAATGCCTGTGCCCTAGGCAGAAGTGGGCAGCACAAGTCGCCGGATGTCTGGAAGGTCAGCACAGATGGCAGTGCCCACTCCTGGGCACATCCATGTGTTTCCATGCAGGAACTGGTAGCAAAGGGGAGCTGTCCACAGCCAAAGGTCATTTGTTCAAGAGCCCAGATGGGCAGAGTTAGCCTGTAAAGCTGGACTTCAAAAATCTTTCCATGTGCTCGCGCCAGCGCCAGCGCCTAGTTAGAAAAGAGACTTGTCTGGGGCCTTGCCAGGGTAGATGCTGCCTCGCCCCTGGACCTCAGTGACTTTTGCTGAACCACCCTTGAGGTGGCCAGTCAGCCCCTCTCTGTCTACCTTACAAGAATTCACTCCCTGCTTGTGTCTCTCGGGCTCCTCGCTGTGACCCCCTCGGCTCTGCCTCTGGCCCGACCTGGGCCCCCACCCGTGGCAGGGCCCGTGGAAACCAGATGGGAAATTCCTGGATTTGAGGCAGGAGGGGTGGAACCTCAGCGCCCCCCATGGAAAACTCAGTCCCCCTCTCTAGAGGACTTCCCCCTGCTCCTCTCCCAAGGGAAGAGACTATTCCGAGCTCCTCATGTCGGGGTCCAGGTTCTCACACGCTGTCCTCAGAGATTCTTAAGGTTGAAGAGCAATAAAACTGGCCAAACCGGCAAGAGAGAGGCGCCTGAGGAGCACCCTGATGTATTGTCTCTTCTGTGTTCTATGTGGGAAATCCTCGCCATAGCAACGTGGAAGAACCGGCATACACAGGGTGTTTCCCCCCCATGACTGTGTAATGAAGCCTTGCAAATGTGTTTTTGTGTGCATTGACATGGTCCTAAAGCAGAAGTGGCCTCCTCTGGAGCAATCAGCAGGTTAGGGCACCCCATGAGAAAAATGGGGGGGAAGGCGGCAGACGGAAGCCTGGACGTGGGGTCAGGGAGACCCGGCCTCTGAGCCCCCCTTACCTCTGACCCACCCATGCGTGCTGTGCCCCAGTCACTGTCCTCGCTTCCCATTTCCCATTCTGGAATGGGTCTAGGTTTCCCTTCTCAGGTTTATGTTAAGGTTCAATCCCTACATGGAAAGTGCCATAGAAACACTGGTATTTTCATGATGATGATGCTCCAAGAGGAGCCCCGGCTGTGTCCAGAGTGAAGGCTTCTGGTCCCGGCTGCCACAGAGCGAGGAGACTCATAGGCCGAGGCGGTTAGCCCATTGATTCAGCTCTAGAACAGGTTCTTAGAAAATGACCTCAGCCCTCCAGGGCTACACCCTAAAATGAAATGAACTTGGGAATCACTGGGACAAGAATGTTGGAAATGTTTCTGTGAATAAGCTTGTGTGGAGAAGCGGAGCTCCTTGTTTGATTGTTTTAAAAGTGAATTAAAGCAGAGGTTCTTAACCTGGGGACCCTAACCCCTTGGCCCGTGCAAATGAAAAGGGGGAAAACGATACCTTTATTTTCATTAACTTTCATAGGAAACTTAGCATTTCCTTCACTTATTTAAAACCCTGATTCCGAGAAAGGGTATCTGTTCCTGGGCTCCACCACACCGACCGCTCCAGGGGTCCCTGGCACAAACTAGGCCACGATTCCCTGCAGCCTTGATGGTCTCTGGCCCAGCGAGCCATCTGCTGCATTTCTGCATTAGCCCAGGTCTTCAAAGGCAGCTAGTGAGCAGAGGGGAGGGCTGGGATTCAGGCCTGTCTCCCCCTCCCCCCCGCCCCCGCCGCCACCCCCACCAGGCAAGGCTACCCGAAATATTCCTGCTGCCCTCGCTGAGTTTCTCTGATATTTGTTCCCACATCCCTGTCATTTTCTGATATCATCTCCCAGAAGCCTCCCTTGGAGGAAAGAGGAAAAATGCCGAGCCCATTGTCTCCCAGAGCCAAGATTCTTCTTTCCCCGGTGTGAACTCCTAGGTCTTTTCCCTTATTTTCCATATGGTCATTGCATGTGTGGTGCTCTGCACTTCTCACTTCCTTGTGAGCCGGCTCAGACCAGTCCTCCCAAAGTCCCTTTCTCCAGGGACGGAAGCGTGCCAGGGCGTTCCGACACCCTTTCGGTGTTTGGGCAGACGCAGAGATGACCCTCCCCTTGCTGCCATTTCTTGCTGCCACAAGTGGGATCGTTGATCTTTTGTTTTCCCAGTAAGACTTTGTCATTGACCTTTGGGGTAAATTTCATTTCAGTAAACATGGAGCACCTACCATGAGCCACCACTGTGCATGTGTGCCCTCAGGGTGCTCACAATCTAAAGGCAAAAGGAGGTGAGGTGGGAGGGGCATGCTGGAAGGTGGTGGGGGGAGGCAGGCATCTGGAGAAGTCACTTAGAGAAGGCCTGAAGTGCAGCCGGGAGCTCTCTCTCCTTCCGTGGAGATTTGGAGTTCTCGTGCCCTCTTCCATCCGAGTGACCCAAGGCCCTGGAGAGAGGGCCAGCCGAGGCGGAGCAGGGAGAAGGCAGAAGCCCCAGACTCTTGCAGCCACGAGAGAGAAGAGATGTCTTGGACTGAGCTCTTTTAAAAAGTGAGCTTAGGGCTCCTGCCCCCGATCAGTCAGTCAGCATTTCCCGAACCTCCTTGTGCTTGGCCCTGAGCCTGGCCGGGGCAGAAGGCAGTGTGGAGGTGGCGAGCCAAGGCTGAGGGGGCCTGGGATCGGCTGTGAGCCCAGGTGTGAGTCCCCCGGGGCCCAAGGGAGGGACCAGTCTGGTATGGGGATGAGTATCCACAGCTTGGGTTCCAGAATGACTGGAGTCCCCTCAGCCAGATGCTATTTAGTGTGTCTGCTCCCACATGAGCTATTTGCATTTCTGGTTCTTTTTGCCCATTTTCCGGGTGCAGTAAAATGGCCCTGGTTTCCTTGGCCATTTCTCTTCCTCGGGGCTTTGGGGCGCATTCTCTTGACCGTCTGGGGCTCATCGTGTTCTGGAGAAGGGTGGCCCGGCTTCCGTGTTCCTGTGGCTTCTCTAATGAGCTGAAATCGCGGGCTTTGATCCGGAACCTTCCTCCCTTCCCCTTGCAGAATTCTGCCACCCCATCCTCTTCTTTCTACCCTCCCAGCACCTCCAGCCAGAATTTCAGAGAGCTCCCGGTCGGCCTCCCTGCAGCCAGATCCTTCTAATCCGCTGCCATGAAGTACCCGGGCAAGGTCGGGACTAGAACCGGGCCGGGAGCCAGGACCACCTGAGCTCCAAGGCAGCCTCCCCCAAGGAGCCTTTCCTATTTCCCCTTCATTGTCCCGCACTCCCAGTTTATCCCACACGTTTGCTGCCTGTCATCGGACTGGAGGCTTCCGAGGGCACCTAGCAATAGGCGGTGCTGATGAAACGCTTATTGACCTAGAGGTGTGAGCCCAGAAATTGGGCAGCGGCTGGAGGAAGGGGGGCACTAGCCGTGTTTCCGCTGGGGAGGACGCCCCCAGTGTGTGGAGTGGGGAGCATGGAGCGGAGCAGAGTGGCCCTCCCGGATCCCTGGAGCCCCCCCCCCGGCGGGAGGCGCTACAAGAGTAGCCGCTGGGAGGGGTTGGATACATTGTAGCTGGCCCCAGGTTGGATACATTGTAGCTGACCCCCCCCCCCGTTGGATACATTGTAGCTGACCCCCTTCTCCCTCCCCCCCGCAGTTTGATACATTGTGGGCCTCCTGAGGCCTTCCTTGTTTGTTTCCGTCATTGAGAAATAATGTGGCTACTGAGGAGACTCTGAACTCGGGGAGACGGAGAATTAGGTAGGGGAAAACTTTCTCTTGTAAGTGCTAGCCCGGAGCGCTTAAGGACCCCCGCCCCCTCCCTGCTGCTCTCGCGGCTCCGGGCCACGTGAGGACTATCGGCTTTCGTTTGTTTGACCACAGAGCAGCTGTTGCTTAGGAACAGAGCATGCCATTGCGATGCGGTGATGCGCCTGCGGGCGTAGCTCCCCGCGCCCCCCTCCCACTCGGCGTTCCGCTTTCCCGGCGGTCTACCCCGCCACGTTCCTTCCAGGCCAGCCCTCCTCTCCGGCGCTCTCGGCTTGGCCCGTGGCTTGGGGAGATAGCTAGTGAGCTCTTGCTGAGCCAGAAACGGGAGTTGTCCTTAAAAAAAATACTAATAAATTAGGGGCGTCGTGGAACAAAGATCCTAATTCCAATTATGATTTTCTCGTCTCTAGAATTTGTTTCAACTTGTTCAATTAAATGCCGCATTAAAGCTGTGTTGAGATCTGCGAGGGATAACGTGAGACGTCCAGAACCGAGCCTGTCGGGGCTTGTGGCCAGACTACTCGCAGTAGTTTTAAAATTTGTTTGAAAAGTTCTTCTGTGTGATATTCCCCTCTCCCCCAGCTGCCAACGTGCTTCTTGGTTATTGGATTGCTTGAGAAGCAGAGTCTCTTCCTAGAGACAGGAAAACCAGAGCAGGAATCAGGTTTCCTTGTTCCAAATACTCTGTAATCTTTTTTTTTTTTTTTTTTCAAGGAAAACTCATATTTCTAGCTCAGCAAAAAGAGCTAACTCAGTACCCCCCTTGTGAAAAGCTGCCGAAAGATTAAAAGGCTGAGCTTGGGAGCCACAAAGCAGTGGCTGTGAGCCGCTCCCCTTCTCCCCCCCCCCCCCCCCCCCCCCCCCCCCCAATGTGTGACCTCCAGCTCCAGACCTCCCACCTGTAAATAGTCTCCGGGTTGTAGCACAATTTAGGTGAGGCCTGTTGGAGACTTTGGGCACCCATAGGAAAGCCAGTGGTTATTACTCTGAGGGTTTCTGCTCCCTTTCCTTTGAGAAGTAGGCAGAGCCAAGCAAAACAAGTTCCATATGATCCCCCTGTCAGGAGCCCTCCTCACAATCAAGCCTCTGGCGCATGCATTGCTCATTAAGCCTTCGAAGGCTGTTCATTTTTTACAGTGTCGTTGTAGAAGGTGTTCTCCTCCTGTTCTCCTGCATGCTTCCCCGTGCACTGGTTCATGCAAATCCTCCCAGATTTCTCTGGAACTCTTTCATCGTTTCTCAGAGCCCAGAATATTCCTTCGCCTTCCTGGAAAGATTCGGGGGGTTCGCCATTCCCTGGGCCAGGGACTCGAAGTTTCCAGTTCTTTGCCACCACAATTTATTTATTTATTTTTTTTTTCACATAGAGCATTTTCTTCCTTTTTAAGCCAGTCTGTTTGTAGTCAGTGGCACGTGGGGTCGGGAGGGGGGGTGGTTCAGGGATGGGGGCAGAGTCAGACCATGTTCTCGGGAATGGCTCTCTAAGGCCGTTTCCCAAGGTCACTGCAATGGTGGCCATTTTCATGTGACTTCTCATGGGCTTGAGCTGGAACCTCCGAATTTTTTTAATTGGAGCCATTTCCTGAGTTTGTTTATAGTTTGCATTTCTTCCTTTGATAACTGTCTGCTCGTGGCCATTTACTAGTTTTCACTTTGAATAGACTGAGACATTTCTCCAGGAAGCACTACAGAGTTTAGTTAACTATTTCCTTCCTAGTCTTAGCTACTTTGCGATTGTTTATGAGAAGCCTTTTGTATGTAATTAAAATTGTCCATTTTTCTCTCTCGTCACCCTCTCTGTCCCTGGCAGAGTCAGCAGGCCCAGTTCTTGGTGGAGATGACAGGTTCTAGGTCATCACGAGTCTCCACTTAGGTCTGCCCTCCTCATCTATCTCTTCATTGGTCCATCTCAGAGTTTGTCCGTGATTGAGGTCGAGCTCACCTGCCTTGGGTTGGCAGGCTCGGACCTTTTCCCTTTTTAGAAAAACGAGGCGCTCCCCAGACTTGTGTTCCCAGTGCTTCTGGAGGCCGTGAGGTTGGTGTGGCAGGAGCACGGCTTCTGCCCCAAGCTGACTATTTGGCCTGTGCCAGTGATCTGCACTATCTCCTTATGGACCTCAGGGAGCACTTCCTGTCAGCCATCTTGTTCTGGGATTTGCAATGCAAAGACCTCTTCCTCTCCTAGGCTTGGGAGGCTCAGGCTTCCCCCCTTTCTCCCTGTTATTAGCATCTTCTTGGGCACAGTTGTCCTGGCCAGTATCAGAGCAGCCCTCTGGCATCCCCCACTGTTCTGCTTGTTTCCCGGCTTCCTTTCTATCTTATTGACTGGAGGTCACAAACCCAAAGGGGGAAAGACCCCGTGTTCTCAAATGCTGGGGGCGAATGCCTCAGGTAGGCCACCCTACCTGGATGTCCCGCTTAGAATCTACTTCCCAAGCCACACTCATCTGCTTCCTCTCTCTGTGGAAGTGGCCTGAAGCGCGCTACAGTGACAAAGATGATGTGGGACACGGAAGCCGCCTCGACCCAGGGGAGAAGCAGCTGAGTGACTGGGAAGGGTCATAGGCAGCCGGGTTGGTGACCGGCGGGGATTTAGCCAGAAACCTCATGTGTCACCAGGCACCAGGGGAAGAGTCCTGGCTCCAGTGGAAGCGATGAAGGAGGAGGCTGGAAGGGAAGTGGCCTGGTAGGAAGTGATGTGGAGGAACTGATCCCCTCTCCAGAGCTCACCCTGGGGCTTCCAGCTCTAGCTCCCGAGGCCCCTGAGCTGAATATCTTTCTCCAGTCTTTGCAGAGTCTCCAGCTCCCCACCTCCACCCCTTATTATGGCTTTTCAATAAGATCTACCCACCCAAAGCTCTTCCTTTCCCTCCCTCGCCGTAATACTGTGAGGTTAGATTTGCATCCTGGCATAAAATTTACCCATAAGCCTGAGGCATTCGCCCCCAGCATTTGAGAACACCGGGTCTTTCCCCCTTTGGGTTTGTGACCTCTGGAGCTGTAAGTGTCTCCTCTTGTGTGCTTCTTCCTTGATTCTAGCTGTGGTCTCTAGCTGGGTGGACATTATAGACAGTCTGCCCTCCCTGGCCCTTTCTTAGTTTAAAACCCTTTTGATTAAGGCATTTGGCAAATCCCCCTCCCCCCTATTAGGTGCACTTCATCCCTGACCAGGACTCTGTCATCCCTTTATTTTTCCGAGTGCCCAGAAATCCACAGCCCCACAGCTGCTCCTTCCTCAGACTGTTATTTCTCTCTGCTGTCCCTTGCATACACGGGGCATCAGGGAGCCACAGCCCTGCTTCTGGAGCTCTCTTCGAAGTCTTTGACAGAAATTAGGGAGACTGAGGATGCTTTCCTAGCTCCTGAACAGAAGGGAGCGCTCTCTTGGGGGAAGCACAGTCCTTACATAGAGCAGGCTTTGTGCCCAGTGTGTGTAACCTGGGGGATCAGGGATCCCTGCCCAGGCAGAGGTCAGCCACTGCTGGGGAGCACAGGGGTTTGAAGCAGCTGCGTAATTAACCAGTCGAGCCCTCGGTATTCTTGCCTGTTAAAATGAGGGAGCCAGCAAGATGATCTCTAAGGTCCCTTTCATTTCTCCAATCCTGTGAGCGATGGCTCTTCACAAAGGGACACTGAAACTTGGAAAATCTGGGTTCAAATGGGGGTGGGGTGAGGCCATGGGCCTTTGACCAGAAGATGCTGCAAGCCTCCAAGGGAGGGAAAGCAGTTAAGTCCTGGCCCTTCCCCCGGATGTCCATCTAGCTGAGGGATGATCCCAGGCTGGCCTAGCTCTCAGGGAAGCGGGGACACTTCCTCCTCCACAAAGGGCTCCTCTCAAGGCTGGAAAATGCTCCTCCTGCATTTGTGGGAAGGGCTAGCAAGGGTCAGCGGACAGGGAGGCTGGGGCTTGTGGGCATTTCTCTGATTTCACAGGGGGACGTCACAAGTCAGTGAAGGAGATAACTTCCAACACTTACTTGGACCCTTTTTGTTGCAAGAGGGCTCCCCGTGCCATGCACGTGGGGTCTCCCTTTTAGCATAGGAGGTCCCTAAAGACAAAGGGAAGGGCAAGGGGACAATCCCAAGGTCACATCTGCTTGTGTTAGTGATGGAACCAAGCTTAGGACCCAGGGCTTCTGCCCGGCCTCCTATCATTCTGCCTCCTGTTGCCTTGAAACACTAACAGAGCCAAAGCAAAGGCCACGTTGGAGCACTCCATCTATACAATGAGACAGGAAAACCAGAAAGTGAATGAGTGATATAATTCAGGTCTCAGAGGAAAGGATGCACTTGTTAATGGGGAGAAGTGGGAGTGGATCGCTGCCCACAGGAAGAAAATGTCCATGTCACAACCATTTCTGTTTCTGGGAGAAAGTCCAGGAGGATCAGCTTGTCCTCAGTAAGCCAGCCTCTTTCCCTTCTGAAGTCCTGTCTCGAGGAAGTGCCTGAGGAGGGACCTTGGAGCCACTTTTGGAAGGGGCCCGGCTCATGTGAGCCCTTTCCCGGGCCCCAGACTGGCCAGGAAGTCCTGGAGGCCCCTCATTTCAGGTGGCTCTCCAATGGTCACTATGTGTGACTGCTGAAGTGATGTCACCTGAGACATGAGAATGGTGCCCATGAGCTAGCGGAGCCTGGATGCAGGGTGTTCCTGGGGGCTTTGAGCTCTATGGTCCCGGGGAGCCTGGTTATGGGGGCCATGGTGCTCCTTGGGGCTTTGGGCTCCATGACCCGTGGGGGCCTGGTTATGGGGGCCATGGTGCTCCTGGGGGCTTTGGGCTCCATGACCTGGGGGGGCCTGGTTATGGGGGTATGGTGCTCCTGGGGGCTTTGGGCTCCATGGCCTGGGGGGGGGCTGGTTATGGGAGCCATGGTGCTCCATGGTCCTGAGGGAGATCAGGGTCTGTACTCTTATCAGCATAGGGAACTTCGAGTGTGCACACTTCCTCCACCAGTGCAGCTTAGCAGGTCCTCATAGTTCCGGGTGTTGGAATGTGGCCTGGGCCCTGGTCACATAACTGGGGACAAACGGAGGCCACCGGGCTGTCCTTCCATCCTACAGGCCCACACGGAGCCTACCCACCGAGCTGACTCACTGTAGCAGGGGCATGGAATGATCTGAGGGACGCGCATCCAGGGAGTGTTAGTGGGTGGGGTGGGGGTGGCCCTCTCTCAGCTCCTGCTGCCCAGGGATCACAGGACCCCAGTTTAAGCGGCCCTGTCCTCTGGTTTGCGGGCTGGAGAGCCACAGGGAGAAGCGGTCAGGTTCTTCCACGATCTTTACGGGACGTCCCGGAGCCGTGAGCCGGACCAGGAATACGCAGACCGAACACGCTTCCTATTTGACCTTTTGCGGCTTCAGGACGATGCTTGCGTGGGATCGAATGCATGGAAATACATAAGGTGAAAGGGCTCTCACGCTGATGTAATTGTTTTCAAGATGCAGGTGCTCCAGCCGGGAATCTCTGTTCTCGACCCCACAGATTCGCTCCCTGCGAAGGCGCCTAAGGAAATAGGTTTGGGATGGAGGTGAGGGCTGGGGGGTGCGTCAGAAGCATCCGAGAAGTACAGCCCACCCTCCGGCCCCCTCTCAGAGGGAGTTAGCGCATGTTTCCGGGGTTACCTGGGATAACTCAGCCTCACTCTCCTCAGCTCGAAAATGGGACAACTCTAGCTGGGTATGGTGAAGCTCCCTTCTGGCCCTAGATCTAGTCCTCCCCACTCGGCGTGCAAAGAGTTTGTCCCACCCTGGCTTAGCCAAACTCTTAAAAGGATCTTGTTGACTCAGAGATTATGACCCTTACAAAAATAAAAGCTGTTCTGTCTGTTGACTGTGGTTTTAGCCATCCCAACAGATAGAATCAAACCCCGAAGAAAACGTTACCGTATCTTGTTGTTGTTAAGTCTCAGAAGGCGTAGCGAGGTCATGCGCGAGATCCCACACGGAATGGATTTTAATTCATTGTAATCCAGAAAAATCTCTCTCAGTGAATGGTACGCCCCATAGAAGGACACGGGGTGGATGCCGCTGTCACTCAGCCGGTTAAAGGAAAGGTACAAGTACTCCAGGCCGGGCTTCATGTGGCCAAACACGTACCCAGGGATTCGCTCGATCCGGTTCCCGACCAGCACCAGGTGCAGTAAGGACTTGGGGAGGTAGGAAGGAACGTGGTACAGCTTATTGTAAGAAAGATCAATGGATTCCAGGTTTCTGGAATAAAGAGAGAAAGGAAAGAGGGGGCTCAGGGATCATAGAAGCCATACTTGTGGCACCTCCTCTGGGGGTGATGTTCGTCCTTTCCCTTGTGCCCTTGGCCCCCGGGTCTTGCTGGCCCTTCCGGCTCATCCTTTCCTTCGGTCATCCTATTTTGTAACCTCCTTTGCTTTCGGCCGACACTTCCTCCACCCTCCACCCGTTACCCCACCAGTTATCTGGAGGGCTTGTTGGTAGGATGAGTTACAATGGGGCAAATGGCTGGCAGGTGGGACTCACTCATGATGGATCCACGCCAAAGGATCGATCCTGTCTTCTTCAATCTTATTGTGATGTAACACGATAACGTTGATGTTTCTGGTGTGATTAAAGGAAGTTTCTTTGATTTCTTCAATTTGATTATTTTCCACATATAATTCCTATAATTAACAAAGAGGACCGTTAGAAAATTCCCACCATCTTCTCGATTTCCTTTGTGTTAGTACAGTGTCAATTATCAGTTGCAGGAATCTGCAGTTCTGCACTCAACCCATTTCTCTTGGACTTACTTGTGCTCATTTAATTTTTCATAACTAAACAGATGATGTGACTCTTCAGGATTTATATTTCCAAATTAACTCACATCTGGGCAAAAGTAGCCCCAGGTGTTGATAGCCTTGAGATTTAATTTATTAGATAAAGGAGAATATTCCTGTCAAGATTGTGAAATTTCTAACAGAATCCTCATGTCCCATGAGCAAAATGCTTATAGACAAGATGGGGTTCATATGGACTTGGAGATGGAGCTTTTTGTCAGTTCCAAGATAATTCTCTCGTCCCCTTGGCTTGATTGCTTAAGTGACACCGAGCCAAGCTGTGGGAGAGCCCACCTGGTTCAGTTTGCTGCTTGCTCCTACTAAACCGCTTAGACAGTGCAAGAGGCCCCAGGCCAGGGGGAGAGAGCCCAGTGCCAGACAAGTCCGAAAGACTGGTGTCCACGTACGCAGTTCTAGCTGTGGGTCTGTGGGCGACTCGTGGAGATTGTCCATGACAGGTTACTTCCCAGTGGGGATCACGTGAGTGAATCATGTCAATGAAATTGCAGCTCTGGACCAGTTTTAAAATATGCTCTTTTAAATAATAATACAAAATTTATTATGACCTCATTTGTAATGTCATTACAAAGGACTGACCTACATTTCAGAGGTGAAATAATAATTCCACAACTACAATTCTATCTTTCTCTTGCCAGGGCTTCTTAATTCGTAGGGGAAGCCAATATCAGCCATCGCTTTTTTAATTCGAAAAACCCTTTTGTTATAAATTTAATAACTAACAAATGTTTATGAAATGAAAATGTTTAGTTGCATATTTTTATTAGCATGAATTCATATAAAACTTAATAATTTTGTGCAAAACTATAAATTTGCATCATTTACAAAGCATTTATTAAAAACTTAAAATGTAAGTTTTTTAAAAATTTAAAATCACACAACTTTGGGGACACCTTGTATTTCTTGGTATTCTTAACAGTGGTTATCTCTTAAGACAAGAGTTGCCTTCTGTTCTAATGTCATACCTCTGTCTGTCTGGATTTCATTAGTAAGAATAAGTGCTGTTGTCAGGAATACGTTGCTTCCTCCTGTTGCTAACCTTGAGATGCAGCCCTGTGCCTTCCAGAGAGCCCCAAAGTTACCTGATAAGAATTTCCCATAGCTCTTTTTGAATCGTGTCCTTTCTCTCTGCTGAGCGCCTGTTTGCAAAAATCCTGTGAGAATTTACTTTGATCATTTCTTTATTATTTCTTGTACTTTAAAAAATTTCACGTGGCAGTTCACAGTTGTTTCTCTTTATGTTAAAGAGTTCAAACACTTCCTCCTCTATGCTTCTTCTTTTGAGAAAGGGGGAGATGGAATTTATTCTTCTCCATATGTTCATCCTTCCCAATCTCAGATGTCACACTTCAGTCAGAAAGATTTCCAGGGAACATTTGTTTCTCGCCTGTGGAGCCGAGGCCCACCACTTTCCGTTCTGCAATAAGTCTTCCTTGTCAGAAAATCCAACTTTTTTTTATCATTAAATCCACATCTTTGGTCTCCTCTTAGTTTTTAGTGATTGGAATAAGCATTTTCTCTCTCTCTTAGTTGCCAGACATCTGTTTAATCTGTTTTGCTGTCATTATTTACTAAGTTCCAAAATGTTGAAAGGAA
The DNA here is from genome assembly GCF_902635505.1 of Sarcophilus harrisii. Lineage (NCBI taxonomy): Eukaryota > Metazoa > Chordata > Mammalia > Dasyuromorphia > Dasyuridae > Sarcophilus > Sarcophilus harrisii. The sequence goes on along the minus strand of NC_045426.1, from coordinate 2,618,035 downwards.
AGAACATTTTATCCTGAACCATCTATTGGAAATTTATATTTGATTCTCTAAGTCTATACCTGACAAACATAAGACTATATTCTAGTGGGAGCTGTAGCCATTCCCATTTTTGCCCACACAGCTAGCCACTGTTCCTAAGGGAGTTATTTCAAAATCAAGTACTTCCCCGGTGTCTTGTGAAACTGGAGGATGTCCCAAGGGTGTCTGTCTCCTTGTTCCACTGACCTTTTCCCCTTGTTTTTTCACACTGTAGTAGCTAATTTTGATCGTTATTCATCTGAAATCTGTCAGGCAGTCAGTAAACTCTGTGTGTGTGTGTGTGTGTGTGTGTGTGTGTGTGTGTGAGAGAGAGAGAGAGAGAGAGAGAGAGAGAGAGAGAGAGAGAGATTCCTCTTGCCTTTTCTCCTTTCATAATTTCCCAGGACCTCCCTGATTATCTGTTGTTCCATATGAACTATAATCACATTGTCTAATTCTATCAAATGTTCCGGTGATATTCAGGGCAGTGTGATATTACGTAGCCAAATCAGTAGAATATGATGAATGAAGTCAGCCCACTCGTCATTGACAATTTCATCAGTGACTTATTTTTTAAAGTGTTTCATAGCCACCTTTATGCAGATCCGGGTGCTCTGCGCAGGCCTCGCCGCCTCCCCTTGTGCTTTTCCGTCTTTCCCGGGTATACCATGTCTCTGTTGCCACCTTTGCCCCTTAGAACATATGCTCCTTAAGGGCAGTCTTGCTTGCTGTTACTGAGAACCCAGCACTCAGTGTGCTGCCTGATAGTGAGCCTTTCACAAATGCTTTCTGTGCTACCTATGTTTTCTCTATCAAATCTATCAATGTTATCTATCATAAAAACCCGTGTCTCTTTCCATCGTTTTTCCCTGTCTTTTTTGGGTAATCTATAGAAATACTATTGCTCTTTGTGGCTATGATGTATTCCAGTATTTAGCTGAAGGCATTCATTATATCCCTTTACTTAAAAAACAATATTTATTCTGTTGCTTTTTCTAAAGAAACCATCCTATTATCTGGAAATAGAGCTACTTGGGTAACTTTTTGTCTCTGTTCAATACATACCATTTCTAAATCGAGGTTGAAAAGTATTTCCCAACCCTGTTCTTAGTGGGAAAGCCACTAATGGTTCCCCATTTCATATAATGCTAGTTTATTGTTTCAAATACATACTTTTATAATACATTTGAACGAGAGTCTCCTCTTCGCATACTTGGTCATTTCTTCTTTTTACTAAATTAGTGATGGTTCCATTTCATCAAAGAAATGTCCTGAAGCTTCTGGTTGAATCATGTCCAGTTAGAGGTTTTCTTGTTGCTGTGATTTATTGCCTGTTGCAGCTTTCTGGGCTCCTCGCGGGGGCCTCCGGGGCTGCAGCGAGTCACATTTCCCACTGTTTCGCTGACGGTGCTCTCTCCGCCAGGGGAGAGTTGCCAGATTTGCACCTTTATCAGAACACGGCCCCATTTTTCTTTTCTAAGTTTGAGGGCTCCCCAAAGAGTCAGGCCCCAGAAGAAGAGGAGGCAGAAGGCACTCTTTTCTTTCCGTGTTTGGAGAGATAGTCTCTATAACCTTGGGAGCTATATGTTTTCCTCCTCTCTGCTGCTCTCCCCTTGTTCCTGGGCTTCCCAGACACTTTTAGCTCTGTCTTTATTTCATCTTGTACTTCTTTTTCTGACTCGTTTGGTTTCTTCCTTTACGTGCAATTTTCCGTTTTATTGTTTACTGAGAAAATTCCGGTTTCATTTCCAGCAGCTCTGTTGTTTGGTCTATTTTTCTTCTCGATTCCTGCCAACTTTTCTCTTTATGCTCTGGAGTTTTTCATCATGGAACTATTTAGCCTTCCTCATTTCAGAGTCTTTTTTTTTATTTTTTATTTTTCTAAGAATAATTTTCCTTTGAAGTTTCTGGAAGTTCTGCTTTAACTCAACCAGTATATTATTAACTACCTACTGCATATGAGGAACTGTGCTAGATAGTTCTGGAGATACAAACCAGGATGAAATAGTGTCTGCCTCTCACAGTAGCTTACTTTCAGGAGGGAGCGGGGAGGGACAAGACGTAGTCACAGATTGCAGCATCTTGAAGCTGGAGTCGAGGAGACTTGAGTTCAAATGCTGCCTGAGAGCCTCACTAACTGTGTGACCCTGGGCAGGTCACTTGCCCTCTGTGTGAATTTGGGACTAATTCGAGCTCCTGCTCCCAGGGTGTTGCCCAGTGCTTGGTGCTGGGGGGATGCCAAGGGCCTTGTGACTGCAGATAAGGAAGCCCCAAATGCAAAGTGCCTGGGGGAAGGGAAGGGGGTGGTCATGAGAGGAAGGCAGGAAAGCTTGCTCAGGCTTGGAGGGGCTATGAGGAGGGGGAGCAGCCACCTGGCTCATTTGGCTGCCGTGGCAACGGCATTGATAGAAAGCTTCAGATGAGGAAACTGAGGCCACAGCGGCACCCATGGCAGCAGCGTCAGTGATACCGGCGCCAATGGCCCCCTGGCAGCAGGTGATGGCAATGCCCATGACGGTGGCAGCAGAGCAATGATACCAGTGCCAGGGCACAGCAGCTCCCGTGATGGCAGCAGCACCAACGATACCGGTGCCAGGCTGCAGCAGCGCCTATGACAGTGGCGCCAGTTTGTGTTTCATCCTGGTGCCCCAGGAAGCCTTGGAAGCTCCTAGGAAGGAGGGAGGAGCGTGGCTGGGACTGGGCAGGGGGACCTCCTCGTGGGGAGGGGCACTGCAGGACCACCTGGGTATGGGCCTGGGGGGGGCGCTGCTGTGGAAGCCCCCACTGGAGGAGACCCCTTGGGGAGGGATCCTTTGGGGTCCGTGGATGCCTGTGCAGGGGTGGGCAGAGCCCTGCAGCCCCCGGGAGCGTCTCCCTGCCCATGACCGCCTGCCCGAACCCTGGCCGTGGACTCGTTCAGTCCGCCTGACCCTGGCGGACGGTGCGGGCGCCCCAGGGGCTCGGGGCTGCCCCTCGTCCCCACGGAGCAGGCACTCACCTCGATGGAAGCTGGCAGGCCCTGGGGGATGATCCGGAACCGGTTTTGTCCCAGGCGCAGGTGAGTCAGGCTCCTGAGAGGGGCAAAGGCCAAGGGGCTGACGTTGGACTCACTGAGTCGGTTTCCTTCCAGTTCCAAGATGAGCAGCTGCTGCAGTTCTAGGGAACACGGGTGTGAGCAGTTAGCGGGGACAGAAGGACTAGTTTTTGCAGGCACTTTGGGGGCCCAGCAAGGGGGCGGCTCTCTCTGGCTCCCCGGCTCAGCCGGTAGGGATGATGGTAACCCCGAGGGGGCAGGGAGAGGGAGAGGAGCCGGACTGGCCTCAGCGTGACCTTCTCTACCTGAAGGAAGCCCCTGGCTGGACAGCCACCAGTTGGCCCTTCCAACTTCCAGGATCCAAAGTGGGGACTCACCCCGTCCCCGGGGCCTGGTCCAGCCTCAGCCTGGGCCCCTTCCCATCCCTCTCTCAGCTCCCATCCTCCTCCTTACCCAAGTCCTTTGTGAGCTCTGCGGCCCACAGCCCAGCCACCTTCTCGGGGGGGACGGGGATAGGCCCTTATTCCCGCCAGCTCAGCCCCTCGAAAGCAGCCCCAGGTTACACACACTTCTCAGCTGCCCATCCTTGGCTATCTCCTACTGGACCTGGAGTCCTCTTGTACCCCAAGCTCCTCATCAAACAGCTGCCTCCAGCAGGCCTTCCCCGCCTTGCTCCAGTGTTTGTGTCCATCTCTTGGTGACCCTGTCGGGGGCTTTCTCAGGGGCAGACATGCTGGAGTGGGAGCCATTTCCTTCTCTGGCTCATTGGACAGAGGTGGAACCTGAGCCAAACTTGCCCAGTGGCGGCTCGGGTCTTCGTGACTCCGGCTCGGCGCTCTAAGACTCTGTTATCCATTCGTGAATCTCGCTGCTTTGGTGCGGTGGCATCCCGTCATCTTCCGGGGTCTCCGTGTGTTCCTCAGGCCGGCTAACTGTCCCCCTGTGGCCGGCGTCGCGGAGCCAGGGGAGCTGGCAGTGGGCGCCCCTCGGCGGGGGTTCCGGATGCCCCCCTCGGCTTAGCTCTCGGGGATGGATTCTGATGTGGCCTGCGGAGGGGAAGCGGGTGGCCATCCCGGCCTTTGACAAGCCCAGAAGCCCTGCGGACCAGCGCCAGCATTAGGAGAGCCCCGGGCCGGGCTCCAGGACAGGGCAGGAGCCGTTTGGAGTCTCTGGGAAGGCGCTGCATCTCCTCCGGTGGAAATCCCTGGGGCTCCGGCCTGGTGCCGGACACCCACGTCCCTTGGGGATTGGGGAAAGACGCAGCTGGCAGGCTCGCCAAACTTGGCTGCGATTCGGCACTTCAAGGGATGGCTGGAGAACCAGACACCGCCCGGACGGGCCTCCAGCCTTGGCCTGGGCCCACCAAGAGGACGGGAGCACGGGGAAGGCCGTGCTTTGGGGGTCTCCACGGCGGAGACCCGGCCGGGCAGAAGCCTCTGCAAGACTTAGACCAGAAGAGTAAGCGCTCTCTCAGTGCGCTTCCAGGGGCGGGCAGGCGGGGATGCTAGGGCCCTGCCGCTGCACAGACCCAGCCACAATGGGCGGCCCGCTTTAGGAAGGACCTTGGTGCCCGGTGAGGAGACAGTGCTCCCCGGGAGGACCGTGGGAAAGCACTGAAGAAGGAAAGGCTCAGAGCGAGGGGAGGCTCTGTTTGCTGTGCCCCGGGTTTGAGGGCCTGTTAGAGCCCGGCTCCAGGGGGAGAAGCTGGCTGCCTTGGACTCAGGGCAAGGAAAAGCTTCCCAACAATGGAGCCTGGCCAGAAGGGGTTCCGGCTGCCCCGGGTCGTGCCCTGCTGCTCCCCGCCTTCGAAGGCCCTGCCGGGAGAGTGGGAGAAGGCACCAGGTCCCGGGGCAGCCCAGGGAAACGCTGAGATCTGGGACAAGGCTTCACTTTCCAAATCAGAGCTATTGGATTGAAGCCCGCGGAGGGGGTGAGAGGGACGTCACGTCAGCCAGGCGGCAGCGGGCATTTATTAAGCACTTTCTCCTCCCCCTGCATCTCCCACCTTCCCACATTCTCTTGGAGCCAGGGACTCCACCCCCTGGCTTCGTCTCCCCACTCTGGGCATCTTCCCTGAGGTCCCTTGTGCCAGGATCACTCCCCCACTGCCACTGCCAACCTGCCCGGCTTCCTCCAGGCCCCGGGCATTCTGGGGCCCGCCCTCTGCTGGGCATCTCTGCCCCGCTCTGCCCACAGCCGCTTGTACATGGCTGCTTGCACGTAACCCAGCCCCGGGCATATGGTGGGCACTCAATTAATGATTGGCACCTCCGTGCCAGGCGCTGGGCTAAGTGCTGGGCGTACAGAGAAAAAACAACCCATGTGAGGGCCTCTGGAAGCTCCCTTTCTCATGGGGGCAACCACAGGTATCTATAAGGGGAGGGGATGAAGGTGATGTCATAGGAAAGCCTTGGGGAGGGGGGGAGGGCAGGAAAGACTGGGGTGACCTCCTGCCAGAGGGGTCCTGGCTGGGTGGGCAGAGA